>NC_071505.1:355498628-355798628 GCF_027887155.1 Malaclemys terrapin pileata | reverse complement strand
TAGCACCTTCCTGGGCGTGGGCTGCGGCCTGAGCGTCTCCTCCCACCCCAAGGACTACACCTTCCCTGAGGACGGCAAGCCCTCTGTGGAGGGCTCCCTCACCGCCGTCGTGGCCAGCGAGGAGGAGCTCCGCGGCAGCTACAACTGGGATTACCTTCTGAACTGGTGCCCCCAGTTCCAGCCCCTGGCCAGCGTCTTCACCGAGATCGCCCGGCTCAAGGATGAGAGCTCCCTGCGCAAGCCCTTCCAAGCCAAGCCCAAGGCAGAGCCCAAGCCCCGCATTGATCCTCCGCCCCTCATCACCTCGGTGGCCCATCCCGGGGCCAAGTCAGTGCCCCCCAAGCCAGCAGTGGGCAGGACCTTCCCGCACCTGTCCTCCCTGCGCCGCTCACCAATCAGCCACGAGGGGTCCATCTCCTCCTCTGCCATGTCGCCCAGCTTCTCGCCCTCGCTGTCCCCACTGGCCGCCCGCTCCCCCGTGGTGTCGCCTTTTGGTGTCTCCCAGGGGCCCTCGGCCTCCGTCATCAGCGCCGAGCACTCGCTGGAGCTCCCTGAGGAAGCTGAGCTCAGGATTTAGCCCCAGGCTCCCATGGACTCTCAGCCCCTCCTGCTATTCTCTGCAGCCTCCAGGCACTGCAGGGGCGGGGGCGGAAGGGCTGGATCTGCCACCCCCACAGGCTGCTTCATTCTCAGACCCCAGCAGGTTGCTGGTTCTGGTTCCAGTCCCTCCACATGGGCTGCCAGTTCCACTGCGAATGTTAGCGCCCTGATAGGCTACTTGTGGTGGTGCCGGTCCCACTGCCTCAAATGGCTGCCGGTGTCAGACCTGCTCTCTCATGGTACTGTTTGCCCTGAGTGGTGTGGGGCCAAAGTAGTGTCCTCGCCACCCCCACTCGGGACTCACTCCTCCAGTCCTGTGGGCCAAGCTGCCCAGCTGGGGAGGGGGGGAGGGCAACAGCTGCACCTGCCTGGGACTGGGCGGAGGGGGGGCAGACTGTGAGTCAGAGGCCGGGAAAGCAAGGCCAGGCCACCTACGCACTGGGTGAGGGTTTCTGAGGGGGGGACACATTCCAAAGGGATGGGGGGAGCATGGGCCAGCGCACCAGACATCATGCTATGCACATGCACAGAACTCACTCTGTCCCCAACTCCCCATCACCTCACCGTGAGGGCAGATCCTGTTCCCTGCAGACCTGCCCAGACCCAGGAGAAATCCCATTCCCTGCAGGCCTGTCCAGCTCCAGAATGGGGGGAGAAATCTGTTTTCCACAGGCCTGTCCAGCTCCAGGATACAGGGAACCTGGGGGACGGGATACACTAACCTGCAGGACTGGCCAAACACAGGATGGAGGGTCCTATTCCCACAGACCCCTCCAGACCAGTGGGGAACAGATCCTGTTCCCTGCAGGTTTTCCAGGGGGAAGGAGTAGGAAATCTCGTTCCCTGCCACCCCATCCAGACCCAGGGAAGGAATCCCATTCCCTGCAGGCTCGTCTGGCTCCAGGGGGCAGATCCGGTTCCCCACAGATCACCCACACCAGGAGCTTCCCAGCTCATGGATTCTGTTTTTTGCTGCTGAGACAAGCTGCATGGAGGAGCAGCTTTAGGAGGGCCAGAGACTGGTCACAGGGCTGCCACAGAACCTCACCTGCACCAGGGCCAGGGACACGCTTGGGCCCCTCCCATGACTGAGCCGGTCCTGAGGCCCCTGGAGGGACAGGGCAGATGGAGACAGCATGGACTGCACTTGGGGCTTTCAGCAGCCGTCAGCACCCCCTGGGTGTGCCGCTGCACCTTCTCTTTCGGCAGCAAGACAGCATCCAGAAGAGCCACAGTGCCCCCTTCCCCAGGCAGGGTGGGTCTGTGCATCCACGAGGCCTCCTCCGGGGGAGAATCCGTGCTGCTGCAATGTCCTGCTGGTGGGAGTGCAGCCATGATGCCCCCTCCCCCACCAGAGGGGGGTCTGTGCAGTTGAAAGAGATACCCCCTGCCCGTCTGCCCCTGGGCTGGGGTCCCTGCACCCAGCACCTCCACTGTAGGGGCCCCATAGTCCCCTGTGGGAGGGGTGGACAATTGGTTGTGGCAGCTCATCTCCTCCCCTCAGTGTGGTGCTGGGAGCATGGCCCAGGAACATGCTCCTGTGGAGGCTGGTCCCCACCCTCGTGCTGCCACCCGTGTCTTGCTGGGCTGCAGCAAGACACGGGTGCCCCATTGTCACTCTCGCCTGCTCAGCCCTGGCACCAGAATCAGGCCATCCTTGCCCTGTGTGTTGCACACACCTGGATCGTGGGGCTGCACAGACTGCAATTGGACAAAGGCTGCCTGCGGCCGAGAGACGAGCAGCGTGCTCCCCTGCCATCCAGCACCATGCACAGCACCCAGGCTGGGTGCAGGAGCACTGAGGGGATGGCAGAGGCCCCCCCATCCTGCCTCAGCTACGTTTGGAGGGCTACATCTGTCTGTTTGCCTCCATCACCAGGCCTGCAGCAATAACCCAGCAGCAGGGGTAGCGCTGCGCTGACAGGGCGAGGTGGGCGCAGAGCGGAGCAAGGTGCAGCAGATGTGAACAGGCTGTGGGGGGAGGGAAGGTGCAGCCACCTAAGGTGTGACTTGGTGGGTGTGGTTGGGGGCGGGTGCAGCAGGGGAGTGGCTGGGGTGCAGGTAGGTGTGGCCAGAGGAGTGGGCGTGGCTGGGCACAGGTGGGTATGGCCCAGGCATGCATAACAGCAGGGGATAGTGTGCCCCTCCCCCTGTCCCAGCTGTTGGAGAACTTTGTGGTTTGATTGTGAAAGTTTCATGCTGGAATTTTGTGGCCCCAGCCGCGCCCCTCCCCCTCCATCAGACCTGCCCCGCACCTCTCTGCACGCAGCCCTCCCATCCCTCCTTTGCCCCCACCCCCCGTGCCCAGCCTCCTCCATCAGCCCAGCTCAGTCATCTGGAGCCACTGTCCCCAGTGCCCGTTGGGCTGCTTTGCTGGGGTCAGCCCTGCTGCTCAAGGGGCATTTCAGCCCGTGTGTGGCTCCCTGGCACCCTCACTTATCCTGGGACGGGGACATGCAGGAGCACCTGGGGGGAGCCTGGGGTTGGTGGTGACATGGGGAGCCCCGGGGGGGGTGGCAGTGACATGGGATGGGGGGGGTTGTGGTGACATGGGGCGGTGGGAACCGAGGGGGATGACAGTGACCTGGGGGGGTGGCAGTGACATGGGGAGAGCCCGGGGGGTTGTGGTGACATGGGGGAGTTCCGGGGGGGGTGGCAGTGACATGGGATTGGGGGGGTTGTGGTGACATGGGGGAGTTCCGGGGGCGGGTGGCAGTGACATGGGATTGGGGGGGTTGCGGTGACATGGGGGAGTTCCGGGGGGGGTGGCAGTGACATGGGATTGGGGGGGTTGCGGTGACATGGGGGAGTTCCGGGGGTGGTGGCAGTGACATGGGATTGGGGGGGTTGCAGTGACATGGGGAGAGCCCAGGGGAGGCGATGACATGGGGCGGTGGGAACCAAGGGGGATGGCAGTGACATGGGGAGAGCCCGGGGGGTTGTGGTGACATGGACGGGTGGGAACCGAGGGGGATGACAGTGACCTGGGGGGGGAGGCGGTGACATGGGAAGATCCCAGGGGGTTGTGGTGACATGAGGGGGTGGGAACCGAGGGGGATGGCAGTGATCGGGAGGGGTGACATGGGGGGAGCCTGGAGAGGTTGTGGTGACATGGGGGCCGGGAACTGAGGGGGATGGCAGTGACCTGGGGGGGGTTGCAGTGAAATGGGGAGAGCCTGGGGGGGTGACATGGGGGGCCAGGAACTGAGGGGGATGGCAGTTACCTGGGGGGGTGGCGGTGAAATGGGGAGAGCCTGGGGGGGTGACATGGGGGGCCAGGAACTGAGGGGGATGGCAGTTACCTGGGGGGGATGGCAGTGACATGGGGAGAGCCCGGGGGGTTGTGGTGACATGGGGCGGTGGGAACCGAGGGGGATGATAGTGACCTGGGGGAGTGGGGGTGACATGGGGGAGTTCCAGGGGGGGGTGGCAGTGACATGGGATGGGGGGGGGTTGCGGTGATATGGGGAGAGCCCAGGGGAGGCGATGACATGGGGCGGTGAGAACCAAGGGGGATGGCAGTGACATGGGGAGAGCCCGGGGGGTTGTGGTGACATGTGGGGGTGGGAACCGAGGGGGATGACAGTGACCTGGGGGGGGGGTGGCAGTGACATGGGGAAAGCCCGGGGGGTTGTGGTGACATGAGGGGGTGGGATCCGAGGGGGATGGTAGTGATCGGGGGGGGGGTGACATGGGGGGAGCCTGGAGATGTTGTGGTGACATGGGGGCCGGGAACTGAGGGGGATGGCAGTGACCTGGGGGGGGGGTGACATGGGGGGAGCCTGGAGAGGTTGTGGTGACATGAGGGGCCGGGAACTGAGGGGGATGTCAGTGACCTGGGGGGGGGTTGCGGTGAAATGGGGAGAGTCTGTGGCAGGGGTTGAGGTCCCCTGGGAAGACGGAACAGAAGCTGCAGGGCAGGGCACTTGCTAAGGTGCAAGGCTCCCCAGGCCCCTGGCTGCAGCAGGACCAAGGGGCTATGGCCCCAGGGCTGGGGCCCTGCCAGGCACTCCCCTGTCCCAGGCAGGGCTGGGCTGTGTGCCGAGGGCAGCAGGAGTGGACAGGGGCAGTGGCACAGAGAATTCTCTGCCCAGCCCAGGACTAGGGTATCCCTGTGCACCCCCCCCCCCCATGGGATCTGAGGGGTTTGTCCTTGCTCTGCCCCTAATGCAGCCCTCAAGCAGGTAACAGGCTCCAGGGGGGCTCCTGCCCAAGAGATCCACCTCCCCACTGACCGCTGGGGTCCCTCACACTAGCCCCAATGTGTGTTGGGGGGAGGACCGGATAGATGTGGCACAGCTCCCAGTATGGGGGGACACGTGCATCGCTGATCCCAGTATGTGGGGGACGGACACATGCATTGCTCATGGCAATATGGGGGTGGGGAACAGACACGTGTACATGCACCGCTGAGCACAGTGTGTGTGTGTGGGGGGGGGGAATGGACACAAACATGGACCACTGAGCGCGGGGGGATGGACACAAACATGCACCACTGAGCGCGGGGGGGGGGGAGGGGGGATGGACACAAACATGCACCACTGAGCACGGTATGGGGGCTGTGCAGGTGACTGCATCAGGAGCTGCGTCTCCAGTTATTTATTTTTACACTTTGTACTAAGCGGTTCTGTTTTCTACTTTGTTTGTAGCCTTTTGTATCATGTCCGTGCTGAACTGCATGTATTGGGCCCTGCTCGGCTGCCCACGACCCCGGGCTGCTCCAGCATGGCCCGGACCCAAGTGCCAATTTCTCAAAGAAATGCCTTAATAAACCACACTTGTTTGTACAGAGACCCTCAATGCCGTAGGCAGAACCAATGGGGCGAGCCCAGCTTCCAGCCACAGCACCATGGAAAGCCAGTCTCAGCAGCCAAACCGGGGCACAGCAGCAAGCCGAAGGCCCAGTGAGAAACAGGGACCACAACTAGCCACGAGAGCAGACCCCTGGCACCTGATGCCCATGGGGAGGGCTAGAGGGCATTGCCTGCATGGCAGCTGAGCCAGACCCTGGGCTGAAAGGCCGTAAATGTGGCTGGCCACTGGGAAGGTGGGGGAGGGAGGACAGGCCCAGGCCCCCACTTTTGCCATCCACAGGCAGGTAGGGCAGGGCAGCTCTGGTTTCAATTGTGGAGGGGGCGGGGGGATGGGCGCTGCCAGGGTCACTCAGAGCAAGGCACCTGGCTGGCTGCTCACTAGGCCCAGAAGCAGCAGCCTCACTCTGGCCTTTCTCCTTCACTAGGGAGGGGTCTGGGCAGGGTCCTGTCACACTGGGACAGGCCAGGCCCCCTTCCCTGGACTCTGTGTTACCACCTCCCGCCGCACAATGCCCTAACATGGCACTAGAGAGCACTGTGCTGTAGGGGGCATTCTCCCTTCCCAGTCAATGCCGACCCCCAGTGCCCAAGCAGGGTGCTAGGGGGTCCCTGTGCTGCTGGAGTCTATGCCTCAGACCCTCTCCTGATTAAAGATACTGGAGGCTAAATTTCCAGGGTAAATCAGAAATTACACTTTACCTCCTTTACTCCTGGGGGGAGTCTGCGCCAAAAAAAATCAAAATTCTGCATATTTTATTTGGCAAAATAATGCAATAGAATCACACCAGTTTCAATTGTTTTGGTAATTTATTTAAACTACAATACAGAAAAAGTCACAATAAGTATTCAGCATTTCCTACACACATGAAAATGAAGTTACAAACGCTTGGTAACTAATACCCTGCATTCCAGTTATAATCCTGGATTTTCATTTAAATTACATTACAGAACACCAAACAGCACACACACAAAGGTAAAATGTAATTTTAAATTGCTCAGACTTTCACACATGAAAGTCATACAGTTTTGCTAATCATTGTCCTGGACCTGGCTGGGTACTTTGAGATATGCTTGTTCTAATTGTCCTGACGTTTTATTGACTGCTTGGTAAATGTTTTATTTGCCCTCAAAGTCTTTTTTTTTTTTTTAATGGGGGTAAGTAAAATAAATCCTGAGCTGTAATCTAACTCCATAGTGCCAATTTGCCCAGGAAAAAAGTGAGAAAGCGCATAGATCTTCCCAGCTGAGGATTCCCTTCCTGTCATTTATAATAAGGCTCCTTTACATCACTCTGGCAATGTAGGGTCCTTAAAACTTTCACAGGTTTTATGCTCCGGGGGGAATTGACTGAGGCCTTGGCTACACTGGTGCTGTACAGCCCTGCAACTTGCTGCGCTCAGGGGTGTGAAAACGCCCCCCCCCCCAAGCGCATTGAGTACAGCGCTGTAAAGCACCAGTGTAATCAGAGCCTGCAGCGCAGCAGCGCTGGGAAGTCCTGAGTGTAGCCAAGGCCTAAGAATGGGAACAGTTAAATAACAATAGGAACTGCTACATTTCTGCCTCATAGAATGAGATCAATTCACCATCTAAAGCTTTACTTTACTACACAGTCAGGGTGCTACATTTGTGCCTCAGAGAATGAGATCAATTAACTCAGGCAGGCTGCTTCATTTGTGCGTCTAGCCTGCCTCCTGCATAAATAAAAAGCCCTTACAGGCCAGGGAGCTGCAGTCACAGGAGATGGACAGAGTCTCTCTCACTTGTTGGCACGCACATAGGCCCAGCCCCACCCCATGCCAGGCAATGAGCACGCAGGCATGCACGCCCAGCAGCCCTCTCCCCTGTCTCTGAGACTGCCCCAAGCATGCTGGAACAGACCCTTGGCGGAAGTGGTGCGTGTCCCCCAGTAGATTTCTTTTGCATTTTTCTGCGCAGGGGGCACAGAAAACCCCACATGGGCGCAGAATCCCCCCAAGAGTACTCCTTACACCGGACAACTCCCTGCTGGGCATGGCTGGGACTGGAGTAACCAGGTGCTCCCTGCATAGCCAGCACCCTGCCCCGCTGCCTGCAGCGCCCCCTGCTGGGCATAGAATCATAGAACTGGAAGGGACCTCGAGAGGTCATCTAATCCAGTCCCCTGCACTCAAGGCAGGAACAAGTATTATCTAGACCATCCCTGACAGGTGTTTGTATAACCTGCTCTTAAAAATCCCCAATGATGGAGATTCCACAACCTCCGTAGGCAATTTATTCCAGTGCTTAACCACTCTGACAGTTAGGAAGTTTTTCCTAATC
The DNA here is from genome assembly GCF_027887155.1 of Malaclemys terrapin pileata. Taxonomy (NCBI): domain Eukaryota; kingdom Metazoa; phylum Chordata; order Testudines; family Emydidae; genus Malaclemys; species Malaclemys terrapin. The sequence continues at coordinate 355,790,916 of NC_071505.1, read as the reverse complement.
TCCAACCTAAACCGCCCTTGCTGCAGTTTAAGCCCATTGCTTCTTGTCCTAGCCTCAGAGGTTAACAAGAACAATTTTTCTCCCTCCTCCTAGTAACAGTCTTTTATGTACTTGAAAACTGTTATCATGTCCTCTCAGTGTTCTCTTCTCTAGACTAAACAAACCCAATTTTTTCAGTCTTCCCTCATAGGTCACGTTTTCTAGACCTTTAATCATTTTTGTTGAACTTCTCTGGACTTTCTCAGATCTTTCCTGAAATGTGGCACCCAGACCTGGACACAATACTCCAGTTGAGGCCTAATCAGCGCAGAGTAGAACAGAAGAATAACTTCTCATGTCTTGCTTACAATACTCCTCCTGCTAATACATCTGTGACAATGCGGTTCTGGTGGTAACCAACTGAGAGTGCCAACTCAGGACAAATTGCTCAAATAGGGCAGTTACAGCCCAAGGCTGGGGTTTTTTCCACCTCTAAGGCAAACCAAATCAGCCAGACTAGGAGGACTTCGGTCTCACCCCCTGGCTAACCGCAAGTCTCACAAGCAATTTCCTTAGACACCCCAGTTTCCCAGTATTACCACCAGTGCCACTCGTTATGGGGACAAATGGTTATGAAAACCAATACCCCAGTAAAAGAAAAAGGTTCTCCTGATCCCAAAGGACCAAGCCCCAGACCCAGGTCAATATACAAATCAGATCTTACCCACAAATCATGCTGTTGCCAATTCTTTAGAATATATGCATCCGAAGAAGTGGGCTGTAGTCCACGAAAGCTTATGCTCTAATAAATTTGTTAGTCTCTAAGGTGCCACAAGTACTCCTGTTCTTCTTTTTGCGGATACAGACTAACACGGCTGCTACTCTAAAATCTAAAGGTTTATTCATAAAAGGAAAAAGATAGAGATGAGAGTTAGAATTGGTTAAATGGAATCAATTACATACAGTAATGGCAAAGTTCTTGGTTCAGGCTTGCAGCAGCGATAGAATAAACTGCAGGTTCAAATCAAGTCTCTGGAATACATCCCCCGCTGGGATGGGTCCTCAGTCCTTTGTTCAAAGCTTCAGCTTGTAGCAAAGTTCCTCCAGAGGTATGAAGCAGGATTGAAGACAAGATGGAGATGAGGCATCAGCCTTATATAGTCTTTTCCAGGTGTAAGAACACCTCTTTGTTCTTACTGTGGAAAATTACAGCAACATGGAGTCTGGAGTCACATGGGCAAGTCCCTGCATACTTCGCTGAGTTACAAGGCGTATCTGCCTTCTCTCAATGGGTCCATTGTATAGCTGATGGTCCTTAATGGGCCATCAAGCAGGCTAGGCAGAGCTAACACCATGTTGTCTGGGATGTCTCCCAGCAGCATAGCATAAGTTTGAAATGCAGACAGTATAGAGCCAATATTCCTAACTTCAACTACAAAATTGATACATACATATAGACAGCCTAATTATAACCAGTAAACCATAACCTTGTCTTAGACAACCCATTTGACCCCCTTTACACCAGATCTGGGTGCCACTACAGGACCTTGGTTGCAACAATGATCTATATGGTCCCAGAGTATACCAATAACGTCACAACATCCCAGAATGATATTTGCTTTTTTTGCAACAGCGTTACACTGTTGACTCATATTTAGCTTGTGATCCACTATGACCCCCAGATCCCTTTCCACAGTACTCCTTCCTAGGCAGTCATTTCCCATTCTGTATGTGTGCATCTAATTGTCCCTTCCTAAGTGGAGTACTTTGCATTTATCCTTATTGAATTTCATCCTATTTACTTCATCATTGATGAAGATATTGAACAGAACCGGACCCAGAACTGATCCCTGTGGGATCCCACTCATTATGCCCTTCCAGCATGATTGTGAACCACTGATAACTACTCTCTGGGAAAGGTTTTCCAACCAGTTATGCTCCCACCTTATAGTAGTTCCATCTAGGTTGTATTTCCGTAGTTTGTTTAAGAGAAGATCATGCGAGACAGTATCAAAAGCATTACTAAAGTCAAGATATACCACATCTACCACTTCTCCCCATCCACAAGGCTTGTTACCCTGTCAAAGAAAGCTATCAGGTTGGTTTTACATGATTTGTTCTTGACAAATCCATGCTAATTGTTATTTATCACCTTATTATCTTCTCAGTGTTTGCAAATTGATTGCTTAATTATTTGCTCAATTATCTTTCCGGGTACAGATGTTAAGTTGACTGGTCTGTAATTTCCCGGGTTGGCCTTATTTCCCTTTTTAGAGATGGGCACTAGATTTGCCCTTTTCCAGTCTTCCAGAATGTCTCCCATCTTCCATGACTTTTCAAAGATAATTGCTAATCGCTCAGCTATCTCCTCAGTCAGCTCCTTGAGTATTCTAGGATGCATTTCATCAGGCCCTGGTGATTTGAAGCCATCTAACTTGTCTAAGTAATTTTGGACTTGTTCTTTCCCTATTTTAGACTCTGATCCTACCTCATTTTCACTGGCATTCACTATGATAGACGTCCAATCACCACCAACCTTCTTGGTGAAAGCTAAAAAAAGAAGTCATTTAGCACCTCTGCCATTTCCACATTTTCTGTTATTGTCTTTCCACCCTCATTGAGTAACGGGCCTACCCTGTCCTTGATCTTCCTCTTGCTTCCAATGTATTTGTAGAATGTTTTCTTGTTACCCTTTATGTCCCTAGCTAGTTTGATCTCATTTTGTGCCTTGACCTTTCTAATTTTGTCCCTACATACTTGTGTTATTTGTTTATATTCATCCTTTGTAATTTGACCGAGTTTCCACTTTTTGTAGGACTCTTTTTTGCATTTTAGATCATTGAAGATCTTCTGGTTAAGCCAGGGTGGTCTCTTGCCATACTTCCTATCTTTTATACACAGAGGGATAGTTTGCTCTTGTGCCCTTAATAGTGTCTCTTTGAAAAGCTGCCAACTGTCGTCAGTTGTTTTCCCCCTTAGACTTGCTTCCCATGGGATCTTACCTGCCAACTCCCTGAGTTTGCTAAAATCGCCTTCTTGAAATCCATTGTCTTTAGTTTGCTGTTCACCCTCCTACCATTCCTTAGAATCATGAACTCTATCATTTCATGATCACTTTCATGCAAGCTGCCTTCCACTTTAAAATTCTCAACCCGTTCCTCCCTAATTGTCAAAATCAAATCTAGAACAGCCTCCCCCCTAGTAGCTGTCTCCACCTTCTGAAATAAAAAATTGTCCCCAATACATTCCAAGAACATGTTGGAAAATCTGTGCCCTGATATGTTATTTTCCCAACACGTGTCTGGGTAGTTGAAGTCCCCCATCACCACCAAGTCCTGTGCTTTGGATGATTTTGTTAGTTGTTTAAAAAAAGCCTCATCCACCTCTTTTTCCTGGTTTGGTGGTCTGTAGAAGACCCCTACCATGACATCACCCTTGTTTTTTTACCCCTTTTATCCTTACCCAGAGACTTTCAACAAGCCTGTCTCTTATTTCTATCTCAACCTCAGGCCAAGTGTATACATATTTAATATATAAGGCAACACCTCCTCCCCTTTTTCCCTACCTGTCCTTCCTGAGCAAGCTGTATCCTTCTATACCAATATTCCAGTCATGCATGTTATCCCACCAAGTCTCCGTGATGCCAAGTATGTCATAGTTGTGTTTATTTACTAGCATTTTGAGTGCTTCCTGCTTATTCCCCATACTTCTCACATTAGTATACAGACATCTCAGATACTGATTTGATTCCCCCTCCCCCCGCACCAGTTCTGTCTTGTCTCTCCTTTATCCCTGCTCTAACAGCACATGCTCCCCCCAAATTCCAAACCTTCTCCCAGGTCTCCATGTTTTTGACTTACCTTTGAACTTTGGTCACCCGACCTCGTCGAACCTAGTTTAAAGCCCTCCTCACTAGGTTAGCCAGTCTGTAGTCAGATATGCTCTTCCCCTTCCTCAATAGGTGGATCCCATATCTGCTTAGCAATCCTTCTTCCTGGAACAGCACCCCGTGGTCAAGGAAGCCAAAGCCCTCCTGGAGACACCATCCTCGCAGCCAGGCATTCACCTCCAGGATGCATCTGTCTCTGCTGAGGCCCCTACCCTTGACTGGAAGAACTGAAGAGAACACCACCTGTGCTCCTTCACCCTTACTCCCAGAGCCTTGTAATCACTTCTGATCATTAGTGCCCACATGGATGAGTAGCATAGGGTAGTAGTCAGAGGGCCGGATGATCCTCGACAATCCCTCCGTAACATCTCGGATACAGGCCCCTGGCAGGCAGCATACCTCCCGGGATGCCATGTCAGGGCAACAGATGGGTGCTTCCGTCCCCCTCAGAAGAGAGTCTCTAACCACCATTACCCTACGTTTCCTCCTGGGAGTGGTGGCTGTGATCCTTGGGGATACACGACTTCTCCTCCTCCACCTTTGGGGATGATTCTTCATCACTCGTTGCCAGGGCATCATCATAGTGGGTAGGTTGGGAGTAGGGGTGGAGCACTGCCTGCTGCCGGAAGTAACCAGCAGCCAGTGTCCTCCCTGTGACAGAGTCATGTTCTCCTCCCCTGGGGGCGTGAGAGCAATCCTCTGTAGCTGGGAGCTTCCTCAGCCTTGGAAGTCTCCATATGAAAACTGTCAATGAATTCCTCATAGGCATGGATTCATAGATTCATAGATTCTAGGACTGGATGGGACCTCGAGAGGTCATCGAGTCCAGTCCCCTGCCCGCATGGCAGGACCAAATACTGTCTAGACCATCCCTGAGGATGCGCCTCAGCCCAGCCACTTCCTCTTGTAGCTCTGCCACCTGCTTCTTGAGAGAGTCCATCAGCAGGCACCTTTCACACTGGACGGTCCCCCCAGCCTGGCTTTCTGAGAGTGGGAAATGCAGGCCACAGTCTGCAAATCCACACCAGGATCTGGGTAGAGGCATCCACGGTTAGGTTGTCTGTCTGGATACAGGCACAGGTGGAGGAGACAGGAGCAGTGTTGGCACTGGCGATGGGGCCCTGCCTAACCATAACAATGTTATCTTGTCTCCCTCCTACAAACTCCCTCTCTCAAACACCCTGTTTGTTTGCGGTCCCCTGTTCGCTAGTTCCCCTTGGTCGCTTAGCCTCTGGCTTTTAAGGCCTTTTCTCCTAGGTCAGCCCTACCCCCTCGTTAATCACACAGTGGGAGGGTGATCACAAGGCTGATTGAGGCTGATCAAGGATGATCAAGGGAACAAAGGCTCAAACTGTCCCCAAACACACACAATCCCCATTGATCCTGTAACTGAAATAACCTAAAAGAAAAACACAAACAGTCAAACAAACTCACTCACCCCAAGGTTACTAATCGCACCTTGCTCGTTCAGCAGGGGGATCTCCAGCGCCCTCTCCCAAACTCCCCTGTTTACGGTCCCCGCATGGCTGGGACTGGAGTAACCAGGAGCTCCACCCACAGCCAGCGCCCTGCCCCGCTGCCTGCAGCGCCCCCTGCTGGGCATGGCCGGGACTGGAGTAGCCAGGAGCTCCACCCACAGCCAGCGCCCTGCCCCGCTGCCTGCAGCGCCCCCTGCTGGGCATGGCTGGGACTGGAGTTACCAGGTGCTCCCTGCACAGCCAGCACCCTGCCCCGCTGCCTGCAACGCCCCCTGCTGGGCACGGCTGGGGCTAGAGTAACCAGGTGCTCCCTAAGTATCAGGGGGTAGCCGTGTTAGTCTGTATCTACAAAAACAACAAAGAGTCTGGTGGCACCTTAAAGACTAACAGATTTATTTGGGCATAAGCTTTCGTGAGTAAAAACCTCACTTCTTCGGCACAGCCAGCACCCTGCCCCGCTGCCTGCAGCGCCCCCTGCTGGGCATGGCTGGGACTGGAGTTACCAGGTGCTCCCTGCACAGCCAGCACCCTGCCCCGCTGCCTGCAGCGCCCCCTGCTGGGCATGGCTGGGGCTAGAGTAACCAGGAGCTCCCTGCACAGCCAGCACCCTGCCCCGCTGCCTGCAGCGCCCCCTGCTGGGCATGGCTGGGACTGGAGTAACCAGGAGATCATCCCACAGCCAGCACCCTGCAGCACACACACACACACCCCGCAGCACCCCCTGTGACGATGCGGTTCTGGCGGAACCCAACTGAGAGTGCCAACTCAGGACAAATTGCTCAAACAGGGCAGTTACAGCCCAAGGCTGGGGTTTTTCCACCTCTAAGGCAAACCAAACCAGCCAGACTAGGAGGACTTCGGTCTCATCCCACTGGCTAACCGCAAGTCTCACAAGCAATCTCCTTAGACACTCCGGTTTCCCAGTATCACCACCAGTGCCACTCGTTATGGGGACAAATGGTTATGAAAACCAATACCCCAGTAAAAGAAAAAGGTTCTCCTGATCCCAAAGGACCAAGCCCCAGACCCAGGTCAATATACAAATCAGATCTTACCCACAAATCATGCTGTTGCCAATCCTTTAGAATCTAAAATCTAAAGGTTTATTCATAAAAGGAAAAAGATAGAGATGAGAGTTAGAATTGGTTAAATGGAATCAATTACATACAGTAATGGCAAAGTTCTTGGTTCAGGCTTGCAGCAGCAATAGAATAAACTGCAGGTTCAAATCAAGCCTCTGGAACATCCCCAGCTGGGATGGGTCATTCAGTCCTTTGTTCAAAGCTTCAGTTTGTAGCAAAGTTCCTCCAGAGGTATGAAGCAGGATTGAAGACAAGATGGAGATGAGGCATTAGCCTTATATAGTCTTTTCCAGGTGTAAGAACACCTCTTTGTTCTTACTGTGGAAAATTACAGCAAAATGGAGTCTGGAGTCACATGGGCAAGTTCCTGCATACTTTGCTGAGTTACAAGGCTTATCTGCCTTCTCTCAATGAGTCCATTATATAGTTGATGGTCCTTAATGGGCCATCCAGCAGGCTAGGCAGAGCTAACACCAGTTTGTCTGGGATGTCACCCAGCAGCATAGCATAAGTTTGAAATACAGACAGTATAGAGCCAATATTCATAACTTCAACTACAAAATTGATACACACATATAGACAGCATAATCATAACCAGTAAACCATAACCTTGTCTTATATCGATAACGCCACACCCCCATGCTGGGAAGGGGCTGGGAGTGGAATTTGCAGCAGGTTTTTCTACGCCTTTAATTCAAAAGTGGCCGTCTCCATCCTGCTGGCAATTCTTTGGCCTGCAGACGCCTCCGCACCTTTACTGAGCTTGTACAACAGGGCTGGGCTCCACAAGCCTAGGTTGCAGAGGTGGCAGCTGCATTACCACTGGCCACCCCTCGGGGGTCAGCACCTTCTTCCTGGTCTGGCCCCAGCAGCTGGCGCCAGGGCCATGGGGGTCCCTGTGGCTGGCACGTTGGCCCCTCTCCCTGCTGGGCATAGTGTAATGCATGGAGCTGCTCGCTGAGGACAAGTCGCTGCCATAGCCAGCGGGGCAGCCCCCTCCCGTCCCTGGGCAGCCTCATGGCGGGAAGGGGAGAGGCCCCTGGAGGTGTCACGCCTGCAGTCCAGTGCAGGAGGGGAAAACAGGCTGCTGTCTCTCTCTGCTGGGCGGGGCTGTGTGCAGGGCCGTCCCTAGACATTTTGGTGCCCTACGCAGCCCCCCCCCCCCATGGGAGGGCTGTGGGGCGGCCCCAGGCCTTCGCGGGCAGAGGGCTGGGAGGCAGAGGGGAACCGCTCGCCCCAGCACTCGCCGGCGGCATGGCTGGGAGCCAGGGGAGCAGAGCAGGCTGGGGCCGGGTCGCTCTACTTACTGGTGAGTGCAGGGAGCCCGACTGCTTCTAGAATCCTCAGGGAATGTGAGCGGGGCCCGGGGGAAGAGTCAGAGCAGGGGCTGGAGCAGCACGCAGCTGTGCAGGGCACCAGGGAATTTGGGGCTCCACATTTCCCTGGTGCCCTACGCAGCTGTGAACTTTGCGTATGGGTAAGGACAGCCCTGGCTGTGTGGGTCCCCCTGGGAGCAGGGCAGGGCAGGGTCTTTAGGCAGCGGCTGGGGCTCTGCATGTCCATGAGTGTGGTGGGGCCGGTAGCTGTCCTGGCCCCATGCAGTGTGTACAGAAGGGTGAGTTCTGCAGCCACCCAATGCCCTGGCCAGGCGAATGGCAGGATGGGCCAGCAGCGCCATCCCCCCACGCTGGGCTTAGAGCTCCCATCCCTGTAACTGGTAGGATGGAACTGGACATGACTTTCCCAGTTGGGTCAATCACGTCTCTTGCCCAGTACTGCCTCCCTCCCCACGGCCTGTTCCCCAGGGCCCTGGCCTTGCCCCTGTATGTCCATGGCCAGCTTCATCCACATGGTCTGTTCCCCAGGTCTCGCCCAGGCCCCGAGCGCTCTCCTTGTCTGATCCAGCGATCACAGATGACCAGGGTTAGTCTATGCTCCAGTCTGGAACCAGTGCCTTGGAAGTGACCTGTTATGGGGCCAGTCCCCCAGGACCCACACAGCTCCACTGGGTAGGCCTGCGATGGCCATGACGCCCAGACTGGGCCTTTGCTCTGTGTCCCAGCCACAAGGGGAGAGGATTTGCCTTCCTCGGGGCTGGTGGGAGCGAGGTGTGAAGGCCCGAGACATTGTGTGTGGGGGGGTCCCACTGTCTTTCAGGCCACTCCATTGAACACTGCCATTGGTGGCCATTGATGTGGGGAAGGCGCTAGCGTGTACTGGACCTGCTCAGTGTGGGGCGTGAAAGCGCAGCTCTCTCACCAACAGACGTTGGTCCAATAAACGCAATTCCCTCCCACACCCTAGGACCAACACAGCTACAACTAGGGTTACCATTCGTCCGGATTTACCCGGACATGTCCTCCTTTTGTGCGCTAAAAATAGCGTCCGGGGGGGAATTTGTAAAGCACTCACAATGTCCGGGATTAGCAGAGCGAGCGGCTGGGAGGGCTGCAGGGAAGTCCCGGGCTGGGCTCAGGAGCAGCTGTAGAGGAGCCGGATCCGCCCTGCATTCTGAGCCGGCAGCTCCCTTGCAGCCCAGTCCAGCAGCACTGTGCAGGGCCAGACCGGGTTTTGTTGTGCAGGGCCAGACCGGGTTTTGTTGTGCTGGGGAGCTCAGCCACGTGTCCGGCTCGGCTGCACAGAGCCCAACACTCTGTTCTGAGCAGCAGGGTAAGGGGGACCGGGGGCAGGAAGGTTCTGGAGGGGGCAGTCAAGAAACGGGGGGGGCTTTTTGGGGGGAGTGGAGAAAGTTTTGGGCAGTCAGGGTACAGGTAGGGGGTAGGGTCCTGGGGGGCAGTTGGGGGGGGGTCTTAGGAGGGGGCAGTTAGGGGACAAGGAACAGGGAGTCTTAGGTAGGGGGTGGGGTTCTGGAGGGCAGTTAGGAGCAGGGGTCCCAGGAGGGGGCAGTCAGGGGACAAGGAGCGGGGGGGGGGTGTTTGGGAGTTCTGGGGGGGGCTGTCAGGTGGCAGGGGTGGGGAGATGGATCGGAGCAGTCAGGGGACAGGGAGCAGAGGGGTTTAGATGGGTTGGGAGTTCTGGGGAGGGGGTGGGGAGTGGTTGGATGGGGCGTGGGAGTCCCAGGGGTCTGTCTGGGGGTGGGGGTGTGTGGATAAGGGTTGGGGCAGTCAGGGGACAAGAGGCAGGGAGGCTTAGATAGGGAGTGGAGTCCTGGGGGGCAGTTAGGGGCAGGGGTCCCAGGAGGGGGCAGTCAGGGGACAAGGAGCAGGGGGGGAGTGTTTGGGAGTTCTGGGGGGGCCTGTCAGGTGGCAGGGGTGGGGAGATGGATCGGAGCAGTCAGGGGACAGGGAGCAGAGGGGTTTAGATGGGTTGGGAGTTCTGGGGAGGGAGTGGGGAGTGGTTGGATGGGGCGTGGGAGTCCCAGGGGTCTGTTTGGGGGTGGGGGTGTGGATAAGGGTTGGGGCAGTCAGGGGACAAGAGGCAGGGAGGCTTAGATAGGGAGTGGAGTCCTGGGGGGCAGTTAGGGGCAGGGGTCCCAGGAGGGGGCAGTCAGGGGACAAGGAACGGGGGGAGGGTTGGAGGTTCTGGGGGGGCGGGAAGTGGGAGGGGCAGGGGCGGGGCTAGGGCGGGGCTCCTCCCGTCCTCTTTTTTTCTTGCTGAAATATGGTAACCCTACTACAACTGCACTGCTGCCGTTAATAGGGTCAGCGGCAGCACGGTCTTTACTGCCCCAGTCAGCCCAGCCCAGCGCGTGACTGTGCCACATGTCACCTGCTCTGCCCCCAAGAACAGCTTTTAACCCGTTATATGCCACACATAGCAATGCAAAGCACAAAGGGAAACCGAGGCATGCCCCGGCCTAATAAACAGATTACCAAAACTCCCATTTCACGGTATCCTCTTCCCACAGGATGCAGCCCATGGCTTGGTCTGACCCTCCTGCTCGCCACCCTCCTCTCAGTTACCCACCTGAGTCTATCCCTCCTCCCAGCCCTTCCCCATAGCCAAAACCTGAGCCCCTCTGACGCCCTCCCTCCCCCCCGCCTTGCTGGGCTGGAGCGGCCAGGGCTGAGCAGAGGTAGTGGCCGAACAGGAGGCGAAGCTGGCTGTGCGGGGCTGACGGCTCTGGCGGGAGTGGGGTGCTGGTACGGGAGGCTGCAGCATTCATGGCTGCCCATGAGCTCTGAGCCCAGCCTGCAGCAGCAGCACCTGACCTGAGAGCCCCCAGTGGGTGAGGTTGGCAGCTACTCCTGCACCTCCCCGCCCTCCCCCCCAAGTGTTTCTTCAGTAACTAGACAAACAGCTCAGGCAGCCTCCCGCCCCCGATGCTCATTACCATAATTACCTCAGTCAGGGCCCCGCAATCCCCACTTGTCAGCCTAATCCTGGGCTAACTTCCCCTAACACTGGCCAGCCTCGCTGCCCACAGGTAGGGTTGCCAACCCTCCAGGATTGGCCTGGCGTATCCAGGAATTAAAGATTATGGCCTGTGACAAAACCTCCAGGAATATATCCAACCAAAGTTGGCAAACCTACCGCCCAGGGAGCGGGAGCTGCAAGGCCAGTCACGCCTCTGCCCTGTCCAATGACAGCGCGTGCTCTGTGTCCCAGAGCAGCCAGTCCCGCCCGGGGGGGACGACTCCTGCTGCCCCATGGCCTGCAGGCCGTGAGTGTGGGTGACACAACAGCTGTTCCAGCAGCTTTGCTGCTGCCCCCAGGGTGGGCGCTGCAGCTGCCCGGCTGCTCTCTGCCTCAGCGCTGGCTTGGGGGCCGTTTCAGGCCTAGTCCAGCCCCCCTGAGGGCAGGCAGGGCACTGCCGGGGCTGTGATGCTGAACAAGGGGAGCAGGGCCATGGCCTAGCTGCTGTGGCAGGCAGCGCTGACACACACACACCCTGGCGTGTGCTGGCTGCACTGGTCGCGCCGTGTTCATTCCCACAGTGACCTGGCTTAGTGTCCTGGGCGCTAAGGCACAGGATGGGCTTAGCGCTGGGCAGCCGGGCAGCAGCCCATCCCTCAGCAAGGGGGCAGAGACTGGCCCTGGCCCCCTCCTGCCCGGAAAGGGATCCACGTTGTAATGGACCCTGCTTGGCGGCTCCCTGGGGGGCCCTGGGAGCTGGGTCTGACCCTGCCAGCCTGAAACCCACTACAGCTCTCTATGGGTCTGGCTGCCGCAGCTACCCCAGGGCAGAATGGGGGAGAAAGCGAGGGTGGTGGTGGAGGCCGTTCGCTGTCACAATGCAGCACGAACCCTGCCTGAGGGGCGCCCTGTCCTCCCCACACACCCCATCCCGGGCCCACACAACCCTGGCTTAGCCCCCAAGGTCCTACACCGCCCAGGCCCTGGGACCTTCCTATTCCCTCCAGCTCTGGCTGAGTCGAAATGTGGGGTTTTGGGATGGCTGCTCCCAGCTGCATCAAGCCAAGTGCATGGAAACCCTGCATAGCTCCCATGTGCTTCCAACTGCCTGAGCACAGCAGCCCCCAGGCACTGCATGCTGTGGGGAGAGGCCAGGCGGGGAGCTGGGGGCAGGGGAGGATGGACACAGGTTGGAATGGCAGGGGCTGGGGGACACTGGCTGGCACTGCAGGGGTTGGGGGACACTGGCTGGAATGGCAGGGGGTGGGGGACACAGACTGGCACCGCAGGGGGTGGGGGACATGGGTTGGAATGGCAGGGGGTGGGGGACACAGACTGGCACCACAGGGGGTGGGGGACATGGGTTGGAATGACAGGGGGTGGGGGACACAGGCTGGCACCGCAAGGTGTGGGGGTCACGGGCTGGCACTGCAGGGGGCAGGGGACACAGGCTGGCACTGCTGGGGGTGGGGGACACTGGTGGAATGGCAGGGGGTGGTGGAACCCAGGCTGGCACCGCAGGGGGCAGGGGACACGGGCTGGAATGGCAGGGGGTGGGGGACATGGATTGGCATGGCAGGGGGTGGGGGACACGGGTTGGCATGACAGCGGGTGGGGAACACAGGCTGGTACCACAGGGGGTGGGGGACACAGGGTTGGAATGGCAAGGGGTGGGGGACACGGGTTGGCATGACAGCGGGTGGGGAACATGGGCTGGTACCGCAGGGGGTGGGGGACACAGGGTTGGAATGGCAGGGGGTGGGGGACATGGGCTGGCACCGCAGGGGTAGGGGACATGGGTTGGAATGGCAGGGGGTGGGGGACACAGGCTGGCACCGCAAGGTGTGGGGGTCACGGGCTGGCACCGCAGGGGGCAGGGGACACAGGCTGGCACTGCTGGGGGTGGGGGACACTGGTGGAATGGCAGGGGGTGGGGGAACCCAGGCTGGCACCGCAGGGGGCAGGGGACATGGGTTGGCATGGCAAGGGGTGGGGGACACGGGTTGGCATGACAGCGGGTGGGGAACACAGGCTGGTACCACAGGGGGTGGGGGACACAGGGTTGGAATGGCAGGGGGTGGGGGACACAGGCTGGCACCACAGGGGGTGGGGAACACGGGTTGGCATGGCAGGGGGTGTGGATCACGGGCTGGTACCGCAGGAGGTGGGGGACACAGGGTTGGAATGGCACGGGGTGGGGGACATGGGCTGGCACCGCAGGGGGTGGGGGACACGGGCTGGCACCGCCGGGGGTGGAGGAACCCAGGCTGGCACCGCAGGGGGCGGGGGACACGGGTTGGCATGGCAGGGGGTGGGGAACACGGGTTGGTATGGCAGGGGGTGGGGAACACAGGCTGGTACCGCAGGGGGTGGGGGACACAGGGTTGGAATGGCAGGGGGTGGGGGACACAGGCTGGCACCGCAGGGGGTGGGGGACACAGTTTGGAATGGCAGGGGTGGGGGACACAGGCTGACACGGTGGGGTGTGGGGGACCCAGATTGGCACAGCAAGGGGCACAGGAGGCAAACAGGTGGGGTAGGAGTTGCAGGATGGCACAGGACACAGTCTGGTGAGTGTTACACTACCTGTAGGCCTTGCTGGAGCCCTGGGCATAGCTAACAGTGTGAACCAAAGGCTGAAACCAGAGTAGGCCAGGCTTTGGCAAACTCACAACACACCAGGTGTTGGCTAGCACCTGTAAGCACATGCCTGACCAGAGAGGATGGTACGAAAACACAGATATCTCTCAAGCAGAGAAGTTCCTTTGCTAGAGGTTTTCCAAAGGAGGCTGGATCTGTCTGGGATGGATTCGACCCAGTAAATCCTGCATCTCGGCAGGGGGTTAAACTGGCTGACCCCTGAAGTCCCTATTGGTCTGTGCTTCTAAGTGTGACCCTTCTGCCAGGTGGAGCCAGCAGCAACCAGCGCTGGGGTCAGTATCTACAGGTTCCTTTTCAACAATGCAACACAGAACTGGCTCGAGCCCCATCCAGTAACCACACCACCCTGGGTGCCTCTGAGAGGCAACATTTCCCCTCTCGCAAGCACAGAGTCTGAGTGTAGCAAAGAAACTTTGAATGAAAGGAGGGAAGTCACTCGGCATTAATTAGGGAAAATGCCACAAGCAGGATTCATACACATAACGCTGTGAGCGGGACAGTGATCCCAGAGTGTGTGGGGCAGAGCCTTCCACCTCGTGTTCCTGAGTCCTACAAACAACAGTTCCTTTTCGGTGCCCCCCTCTGCTCCCTCACCACACTCTAGGGTGACCAGACAGCAAGTATGAAAAATCGGGACAGGGGGTGGTGGGTAATAGATGCCTATATAACACAAAGCCCCAAATATCAGGATTGTCCCTATAAAATCAGGACATCTGGTCACCCTACCACACTCCCAGGGTTTAGATGTACATCTGTGTGAGTTCCCCTCCCACCTGGGGAAGAAGGTACCTGGCTTGCTCTGCCATCTGAGACTCGCTCTGGCTGGCCATGGTTCCTTGCCACCCCCACTGCAGCTCTCAGGGAGTACTTGAAATAACAAAAGGCTCTTAATAGAGCCTATTTAGCTCTGTCTTTGAACAGTGGGAGGAACAGGTTAAACCAGACCAGGGACCCTTTGGGAGCGCCCACATCTCCTGACTAGGACACCTGTTCCCCTGCCCCGTTCTTATTTTCACAGGGCTCTGGCATTCAAGCCCCTGGCTTAACGAGGTCCTTTCAGCTGAGGGTGACCCCCTCATTTGGGAAAAGTTAAGCACAGTTCTGCTCCCCTTTACACATACAATAAAGACAACATTGATAACAGCATTGCACTACCCCTGCATTCAGTACTAAAGTGATTTGTAACCCAACACCAGCCAAAGCTGATCACTTGGAACTACACAACTCCTAGGTGTGTTCATGTAAATACAGTTTGCTTCTCCAGTCTCTCTCCATCCCCAACTAGCTGTCAGGGGGGAGTTCATTCAGATCCTGCTTACATCCTCCCCCAAGCAGAGAATTTGCCATTCCAGCAAATCACGCTCCAGATTATACCAACTGCATGAGGTCTTCTCAAAGGCTCTAAGGAAACCCACTATGGCTGCCATAAGCCTCTGCTCTAAGTGTATCACTTTGTCACTACCCACTCCAGATGAATCGTACATTCGCCTGTTTACTGGCCTTATAACCCTGTCACGCCTAGTGAGAGAGGGCATGGCAGGGGTGACTCATTCTTGGGCTAGGGATGGTGCCAGTTCCCTTGAGGGTACCCCTGCTACTGGCACAGGCCCCTGCAATCTCTCACTCTGGTATTGCAATGTCCAGGGCACCAGGGACACCCTCCACTTGCATATCCCCTCTGTCCAACAACCTAGATGTGCTATCATAGGCCTGTTTTTCTCCAGGAGGTCTGGGAAGGTTGATGGGACAAGTTCTTTATCCCAGGCTGGTCTCATCATTGATGGAGGGCTGCCAGCAACAGACCTAAATGCTTCTGCCATGGGATTTAGAGCTGAAAAAGTGGCCCTCTCACCATGTTCAGTTGATGGTGTCCGGAATCTGGTCTCCATTCTAGGATACTCCATGGTAGTGTCCTCCTCGGCAGACTCACTCTCAGATGTGCTAGATAAGGGTGGATTAGCCCCACAGGGCCCACTGCACATGCTGGGTGGTGGATTTTGTCCAGCACCCTTTTTTCGCCCAGGTCCCATGTCATGGCCAATTCGATAAGGGGCTGTAATGATGCAGCCTCTGGCGGGACACAACTGAGAGTATCAATTCAGGACAAATTGCTTAGAGCAGGGCAGTCACAGTCCAAAGCTGGGTGTCCTTTATTACTAAGGCACCAAACCAGCCAAACAGAGAGGACTTCAGTTTTACCCACTGGCGAACCACAAGTCACACAAGCAATTCCCTTAGACACTCCAGTTTCCCAGTATCACCACCAGCGCCACTCGTTATGGGGACGAATGGTTATGAAAACCAATGCCCCAGTAAAAGAAAAAAGGTTCTCTCGATCCCAAAGGACCAAGCCCCAGACCCAGGTCAATGTACAAATCAGATCTTACCCACAAATCACGCTGTTGCCAATCCTTTAGAATCTAAGGGCTTGTCTACACTACCCGCCGGATCAGTGGGCAATGATTGATCCAGTAGGGGTCGATTTATCGTGCGATAAATCGACCACTGAGTGCTCTCCCGTCGACTCTGGTACTCCACCAGAATGAGGAGCACAAGCGGAGTCGACGGGAGAGAGTCAGCTGTCGACTTACTGCAGTGAAGACACTGCGGTAAGTAGATCTAAGTACGTCGACTTCAGCTAAACTATTCATGTAGCTGAAGTTGCACATCTTAGATCAACCCCACCCGGTAGTGTAGACAAGCCCTAAAATCTAAAGGTTTATTCATAAAAAGAAAGAAATATAGATGAGAGCTAAAATTGGTTAAATGGAATCAATTACATACAGTAATGGCAAAGTTCTTGGTTCAGGCTTGTAGCAGTGATGGAATAAACTGCAGGTTCAAATCAAGTCTCTGGAATACATCCCCCGCTGGGATGGGTCCTCAGTCCTTTGTTCAGAGCTTCAGTGTAGCAAAGTTGGGCTGGATGAATGGACTATAAGGTGGATAGAAAGCTGGCTAGATCGTCGGGCTCAACGGGTAGTGATCAACGGCTCCATGTCTAGTTGGCAGCCGGTTTCAAGTGGAGTGCCCCAGGGGTTGGTCCTGGGGCCGGTTTTGTTCAATATCTTCATTAATGATCTGGAGGATGGCGTGGACTGCACTCTCAGCAAGTTTGCAGATGACACTAAACTGGGAGGAGTGGTAGATACGCTGGAGGGTAGGGACAGGATACAGAGGGACATAGACAAATTAGAGGATTGGGCCAAAAGAAACCTGATGAGGTTCAACAAGAACAAGTGCAGAGTCCTGCACTTAGGACGGAAGAATCCCATGCACTGTTACAGATTAGGAACTGAATGACTAGGAAACAGTTCTGCAGAAAAGGACCTAGGGGTTACAGTGAACGAGAAGCTGGATAAGAGTCAACAGTGTGCCCTTGTTGCCAAGAAGGCTAATGGCATTTTGGGCTGTATAAGTAGGGGCATTGCCAGCAGATCGAGGGACGTGATCATTCCCCTCTATTCGACATTGGCGAGGCCTCATCTGGAGTACTGTGTCCAGTTTTGGGCCCCACACTACAAGAAGGATGTGGAAAAATTGGAAAGAGTCCAGCAGAGGGCAACAAAAATGATTAGGGGGCTGGAGCACATGACTTGTGAGGAAAGGCTGAGGGAACTGGGATTGTTCAGTCTGCAGAAGAGAAGAATGAGGGGGGATTTGATAGCTGCTTTCAACTACCTGAAAGAGGGTTCCAAAGAGGATGGATCTAGACTGTTCTCAGTGGTATCTGATGACAGAACAAGGAGTAATGGTCTCAAGTTGCAGCGGGGGAGGTTTCAGTTGGTGTCAGGACTGAGATCCCTACTTTGAACTTTAGGGTACAAATGTAGGGGCCTGCATAAAAACTTCTAAGCTTAATTACCAGCTTAGCTCTGGTTCGGCTGCCACCATTTTCAATGGATTCCCTCCCTGGGAAACCTTGAAAAACCCTCACCAAATCCCTGGTGAAAACAAATCCAAAACCCCTTGGATCTTAAAACAAGGAGAAATTAACCATTCCCCTCCTTCCTCCCACCAACTCCTGGTGAATCAAGATCCAAAACCCCTTTGGATCTAAAACAAGGAAAAATCAATCAGGTTCTTAAAAAGAAGGTTTTTAATTAAAGAAAAAGGTAAAAATCATCTCTGTAAAATCAGTATGGAAATTAACCTTACAGGGTAATCAAACTTAAAGAGCTCAGAGGACTCCCCTCTAGTCTCAGGTTCAAAGTGCAGAAAACAAAGATAAACACTCTAGTAAAAGGTACATTTACAAGTTGAGAAAACAAAGGAAAACTAACACGCCTTGCCTGGCTATTTACTTACAAGTTTGAAATAGGAGAGGCTTGTTTAGAAAGATGTGGAGAACCTGGATTGATGTCTGGTCCCTCTCATTCCCGGAGAACGAACACACTCCCAAACAAAGAACACAAACAAAAGCCTTCCCCCCCCAAGATTTGAAAGTATCTTGTCCCCTTATTGGTCCTTTAGGTCAGATGCCAGCCAGGTTACCTGAGCTTCTTAACCCTTTACAGGGAAAAGGATTTTGGAGTCTCTGGCCAGGAGGGATTTATAGTACTGTACACAGGACAGCTATTACCCTTCCCTTTATAGTTATGACACGCCCCCCAAATCACAGATAGTGTTGGATGTTCGGTTCCACACTGGCTGTGATTTCTTCCTGGAGTTCTAGGAGAAAACAGAGTTAATAAGACACATGTACCTTTAGACATACTACTGATTATATAAAAACTAACAATATGTTTCATTCCAAAAACAATTGTTAACCAGTTAACTCTGGGAAACTTTCCCGGGAGAGTGCATCAGCCACTTTGTTAGAAGCTCCCGAAATGTGTTGTATTTCAAAATCAAAATCTTGGAGAGCTAAACTCCACCGAAGAAGTTTTTTGTTATTTCCCTTGGCGGTATGAAGCCACTGTAGCGCAGCATGGTCTGTTTGTAGTTGGAAACGCCGTCCCCAAACATATGGGCGTAGCTTTTCCAGCGCGTACACAATGGCATAGCATTCCTTTTCGCTGATTGACCAATGGCTTTCCCTCTCAGACAGTTTCTTACTGAGAAATACGACAGGATGGAATTCTTGATCCGGTCCTTCCTGCATTAAAACTGCTCCCACGCCTCGCTCGGACGCATCTGTGGTTACTTGGAACGGTTTGTCAAAGTCTGGGGCCCTTAGCACAGGGTCAGACATGAGTGTTGCCTTAAGCTGGTTAAAGGCCTTTTGACACTCATCAGTCCACTGAACTGCATTTGGCTGTTTCTTTCTGGTTAGGTCTGTCAGCGGGGCGGCGATTTGGCTGTAGTGGGGTACAAATCGCCTATAATATCCAGCCAAGCCTAAGAAGGATTGGACCTGTTTCTTAGACTTTGGAACCGGCCACTTTTGGATAGCATCCACTTTGGCCTGTATGGGATTTATAGTTCCTTGACCCACCTGGTGCCCCAGGTAAGTCACTCTGTTTTGGCCTATTTGACACTTTTTAGCCTTAACAGTTAGCCCTGCCTGCTGGATGCGCTCGAAAACTTTTTCCAGGTGCTCCATGTGCTCTGCCCATGAATCAGAAAAAATGGCCACATCATCGAGGTAGGCAACTGCAGATTCTCCCAATCCCGCTAGGAGACCATCTACAAGTCTTTGGAAGGTGGCGGGTGCATTTCGCAACCCGAAAGGGAGTACATTGAATTCATACACCCCTGCCTGGGTGACGAAGGCTGACCTTTCCTTAGCGGGTTCATCTAGTGGTACTTGCCAGTACCCCTTGGTTAAGTCTAAAGTAGAGATGAATTGGGCATGTCCCAATTTCTCCAATAGCTCATCTGTGCGTGGCATTGGATAGTTGTCAGGACGAGTTACAGCATTTAGCTTACGGTAGTCCACGCAAAAGCGTATTTCCCCATCTGGTTTGGGAACTAGAACCACTGGAGATGCCCATGCACTCTTAGAGGGGCGGATTATACCCATCTGTAGCATGTCCTGGATCTCCCTTTGTATAGCAGTTTTGGCATGAGGTGACTCCCGGTAGGGTGGGGTTCTAATAGGGTGAGCATTACCTGTGTCAATGGAGTGGTATGCCCGTTCGGTCCATCCTGGAGTGGCTGAGAAAATTGGTGCAAAGCTTGTGCACAGCTCCTTGATCTGCTGTCGCTGCAGACGTCCAAGGGTCATGGAGAGGTTCACCTCTTCCACGCCACCATCCTTTTTTCCTTCGTAGTAGACACCTTCAGGCCACTCCGCGTCATCTGTTTCCTGGGCTGTAAACTGGCAAACGTTTAATTCTCTGGAATAAAAGGGCTTAAGAGAATTAACATGGTATACTTTAGGCTTTATGTTGGAGGTGGGGGAGGCTATGAGATAGTTAACAGCTCCTAGGCGCTCCTGGACCGTGAATGGTCCTTCCCACGACGCTTCCATTTTATGGGCCTGGAGCGCCTTTAAGACCATGACTTGGTCTCCTTCTTTGAAGGACCGTTCTCTGGAATGTTTATCATACCAGGCCTTTTGCTCTTCCTGAGCATCCTTTAGGTTTTCTTTAGCAAGGGCCAAAGAATGTCGGAGGGTGTTTTGTAGGTTGCTTACAAAGTCTAGAATGTTTGTTCCTGGAGAAGGCGTAAACCCCTCCCATTGCTGCTTCACCAACTGTAATGGCCCCTTAACCTCACGGCCATACACAAGTTCAAATGGTGAAAACCCTAAACTGGGATGTGGTACAGCCCTGTAGGCAAAAAGCAACTGCTGCAACACGAGGTCCCAATCATTGGAGTGTTCATTTACAAATTTACGTATCATGGCCCCCAAAGTTCCATTAAACCTCTCCACCAGGCCATTGGTTTCATGGTGGTAAGGGGTGGCAACCAAGTGATTCACCCCATGAGCTTCCCACAGGTTTTCCATGGTTCCTGCCAGGAAGTTAGTTCCCGAATCTGTAAGGATGTCGGAGGGCCAACCTACCCTGGCAAAAATGTCTGTTAATGCCTGGCACACACTTTTAGCCCTGGTGTTGCTTAAGGGTACTGCTTCCGGCCATCGGGTAGCAAAATCCATGAAAGTCAGTACGTACTGCTTTCCTCTGGGTGTCTTCTTTGGGAAAGGACCCAGAATATCCACAGCTACGCGCTGAAATGGGACCTCAATTATGGGTAGTGGCTGGAGAGGGGCTTTAACCTGGTCTTGGGGTTTTCCCACTCGTTGGCACACCTCACAAGACCGGACATAATTAGCAACGTCCTTGCCCATTCCCTCCCAGTGGAAGGACTTCCCCAACCGGTCCTTGGTTCTGTTCACCCCAGAATGGCCACTGGGATGATCATGGGCTAAGCTCAAGAGCTTTACCCGATACTTAGTGGGAACTACCAACTGTCTTTGAGGATGCCAGTCTTCCTGGTGCCCACCAGAAAGAGTCTCCTTGTATAAAAGTCCTTGTTCTACAACAAACCGGGATCGGTTAGAAGAGCTGAGAGGCGGTGGGGTGCTCCGCGCCGCCACCCAAGCTTTCTGAAGGCTGTCATCTGCTTCCTGCTCGGCCTGGAACTGTTCCCTTGATGCTGGAGACATCAGTTCCTCCTTGGACTGTGGACTGGGGCTTGGTCCCTCTGGAAGCGATGCAGGTGCTGGGGCTGTTTCCATTGACTGTGAACCGCTGTCCGCTGGTGCACTATGTGGTATCTCAGGCTCTGGCTGAGCCTCTTGGGTAGGCTTATCTGCTGCTTCTGCCAGTTCAGGCTCGCTGGTGCCCTCTGGCGTTGGAGTTGTAGACGGGTTTGCAAGCGCTGGACTCAGGGCTGGCAATGGTTCTGGTGCTGGTTGCGTTGCCAGTTCCGGTTCTGGGACTGGCTTTGGCTGGGTCTCTGGGATTGGATCCACTACGGCTGTTGCAGTCGTTGGCAGAGGATCCAGTTCCACCACCTTTGTCTGGGTCTCCGGTAACACAGACGGGGCCCTGGTGGACGGCTCAGGAACAGGGATGGGGGTGAAAGCTTGCTTAGCCTGGCTGCGGGTGACTATTCCCACCCTCTTGGCTACCTTCACATGGTTGGCCAAATCTTCCCCCAGCAGCATGGGAATGGGATAATTGTCATAGACTGCAAAAGTCCACATTCCTGACCAGCCCTTGTACTGGACATGCAACGTGGCTGTAGGCAAGGTTACAGATTGTGACACGAAGGGTTGAATTGTCACTGTAGCCTCTGGGTTGATGAGTTTGGGGTCCACTAGGGATTGGTGGATAGTTGACACTTGAGCCCCAGTGTCCCTCCAGGCGGTAACCTTCTTTCCGCCCACTCTCAAGGTTTCCCTTCGCTCCGAGGGTATGAGAGAGGCATCTGGGTTTGGGGATCTTTGGTGTGATTGGGGTGTAATGAACTGTAATCGGTTAGGGTTCTTGGGGCAGTGAGCCTTTATATGTCCCAGTTCATTACATTTAAAACATCGCCCTGCTAAGGTATCACCGGGGCGATGTTGGTTGGTGGAGACTGGTGTGGTGGGGTGAGAAGGCGTCTGGGGTTTCCCTTGAGATGTGGGTGGGGCCTTGGGTTGTCCCCGGTGGTAAGGTTTTGTTTCGGCTTGCCCCTTCTGATATTCGCTCCAACTGCTACTAGTTTTTTTCTTTTCTGCCACCTCCACCCATTGGGCTCCAATCTCCCCCGCCTCAGTTACAGTTTTGGGCTTCCTATCTAGGATGTACCTTTCTATTTCCTCAGGAACACCCTCTAAAAACTGCTCCATTTTTACTAGGGAAAGCAGATCTTCCAGAGATTTAACATTTGCTCCTGATACCCAGGCATCACAATTTTTGTCAATGTGGTAGGCATGACGGGTAAATGACACATCCGGTTTCCACTTTAGGGCTCTGAACCGCCGACGGGCATGCTCGGGTGTTAGCCCCATTCTGAGTCTGGCCTTGTTTTTAAAAAGTTCATAACTGTTCATGTGTTCCTTAGGCATTTCAGCCGCCACCTCTGCTAAGGGTCCACTGAGCTGCGGCCTCAGCTCTACCATGTACTGGTCTGCAGTGATGCTGTATCCAAGGCAGGCCCTTTCAAAATTTTCTAAGAAGGCCTCAGTATCATCGCCTGCCTTGTAGGTGGGGAATCTTCTGGGATGGGAAGTGGTACCTGGAGGGGGGTTGTTAGCATTGGCTGGTGCATCCTGCTTAGCCTTTGCTACTTCCAGTTCATGCTTCCTTTCTTTTTCTCTCTCCTCCATCTCTTTTTCTTTCATCTTCATCTCTTTTTCTTTCAGCTCCATCTCTCTCTTGTGGGCCTCCTCTTTGGCTTTTTCTTCTCTTTCTCTCTGCTCTGTCTCGAGTTTTGTTAATTGAAGCAGTCTCTGATGTTTTCTTTCATTTTCTTCTGCTTCTAGTTTGGCCAGTTCTATTTTGTTAGCTACTTCTTTGGTAGTCATTTTCCTGTTTTCTTGTGCTGGGTAACCCCCTTTGCAGTTGACAAACTGGGAAGCTCTCAGCTCTGGCTGCTGCAGAGTTAACAGTAACTTTCTAACTAGCTACTCCCGAGGATGTAAAAAGAAAAAAAAACAATTCAGCTTGTAAATACCTTTTACCAGTCATTTGCTAATTGAACCCTTCTCTTAACAAAGGACCTGTAAAAAAAACTTAACACCTCTGCCTTCAGGCAAGGAGAGATAAGATATGCATCTATCTACTTCCAGCTCGGCTTTCCAAGCAGCTAGAAGGAAAAAAAAATCTCACTGGCTTTTGGGTTTAAAATGATCCCACCGCTGCCACCATGTCAGGACTGAGATCCCTACTTTGAACTTTAGGGTACAAATGTAGGGGCCTGCATAAAAACTTCTAAGCTTAATTACCAGCTTAGCTCTGGTTCGGCTGCCACCATTTTCAATGGATTCCCTCCCTGGGAAACCTTGAAAAACCCTCACCAAATCCCTGGTGAAAACAAATCCAAAACCCCTTGGATCTTAAAACAAGGAGAAATTAACCATTCCCCTCCTTCCTCCCACCAACTCCTGGTGAATCAAGATCCAAAACCCCTTTGGATCTAAAACAAGGAAAAATCAATCAGGTTCTTAAAAAGAAGGTTTTTAATTAAAGAAAAAGGTAAAAATCATCTCTGTAAAATCAGTATGGAAATTAACCTTACAGGGTAATCAAACTTAAAGAGCTCAGAGGACTCCCCTCTAGTCTCAGGTTCAAAGTGCAGAAAACAAAGATAAACACTCTAGTAAAAGGTACATTTACAAGTTGAGAAAACAAAGGAAAACTAACACGCCTTGCCTGGCTATTTACTTACAAGTTTGAAATAGGAGAGGCTTGTTTAGAAAGATGTGGAGAACCTGGATTGATGTCTGGTCCCTCTCATTCCCGGAGAACGAACACACTCCCAAACAAAGAACACAAACAAAAGCCTTCCCCCCCCAAGATTTGAAAGTATCTTGTCCCCTTATTGGTCCTTTAGGTCAGATGCCAGCCAGGTTACCTGAGCTTCTTAACCCTTTACAGGGAAAAGGATTTTGGAGTCTCTGGCCAGGAGGGATTTATAGTACTGTACACAGGACAGCTATTACCCTTCCCTTTATAGTTATGACAGTTGGATATTAGGAAAAACTTTTTCACTAGGAGGGTGGTGAAGCACTGAAATGGGATACCTAGGGAGGTGGCGGAATCTCCTTCCGTAGAGGTTTTTAAGGTCAGGCTTGACAAAGCCCTGGCTGGGATGATTTAGTTGGGAATTGGTCCTGCTTTGAGCAGGGGGTTGGACTAGATGACCTCCTGAGGTCCCTTCCAACCCTGATATTCTATGATTCTATGAAAGTTCCTCCAGAGGTAAGAAGCAGGATTGAAGACAAAATTGAGGGGTTTCCAGGGTCTTTTATAGTCTTTCTCTTGTGGGCGGAAACCCCTTTGTTCTCCTGTGCAAAATCACAGCAACAAGATGGAGTTTGTAGCGACATGGGCAAAGTCACATGTCCAGGCATGACTCAGTTTGCAGGCGGCAGCCATTGTCACATGCTAATTTGAACGTTCCCAGGAAGGCTCCTCAGATGTGGATTGGTGTCTCCAAAGGTCCATTGTCAGTTAAGTGTTTCTTGATTGGGCACTTACCCAGAATAGTCCTTCCTCAGAAAACCGACCAAATGCTTCACTGATGCTACTCAGAATCAAACACATTGAGATATAAGTACATAGCCAATATTCATAACTTCAACTACACAAATGATACACGCATACATAGCATAATCATAACCAGCAAATCACAACCTTTTTATAGACACCTCACAAGACAACCTTTGTACAATATTTGCTGCAAATATATAACAGTGGTTGCAACCATGATCTATACGGTCACAGTTTATGTCAATAACATCACAGGAGCGCCTACTATGTACTGTCTTTATTTGCTCCGACACCGTCTCAGGTTTAATCTTGTAGACCGGCAGATCTCCCAGCTTTTCCACCACCAGGTAAGGTATTGCCTTCCATCTGTCAGCAATCTTGTGTTTGCCAGCAACACCCAAATTTCGCAGCAGAACTATGTCCCCTGGCTGGAGCTCCTGAGAACGCACCCTTGCATCAGACCGGTGCTTGCTACTGTTTGAGTTCTTGTGGGCAGCAGCTGTGGCCAAGCGATAAGCATCCCACAGTTTTTCTCTTAGTCAGGAAACATACTGCTGATGTGTCTCATAGCTTTATCCATCCTCTGATACCCCAAAGCACAGATCTATGGGTAATCTTGGCTCTCGTCCAAACATCAAGCGATATGGGCATGCCCTAAAAACGCAACATTCTGGTTCCAAGTTGCTTTCTACTCTGGACATAAAGTCCCCAGCATATCCAACAAAGTTCGATTAAATCGCTCTGGCTGAGGGTCACCTTGCAGGTGGTAAGGTGTTGTTCTGGACTTCTTAATTCCTGCCATCCTTAGTACCTCCTTCAGGAGGTGACTCAAAGTCCCATCCCTGGCCAGAGTGTATCTGAGCCAGGAATCCATACATTGAAAAATATTTTTCCCACAACACTCAAGCAATGGTGATGGCCCTCTGGTCACGCGTGGGGTATGCCTGCGCATACCATATAAAATGGTCAGTCATTACTAGAATGTTCCCAACATTTCTCCTGTCCACTTCTAAAGATGAGAAGTCAATGCATGGCTCCAAAGGATTGCTGCTGGTGAAATTCTTCAGATATGCTGCTCTAGTGGGCAGAGTTTTCCTGTGAACACACCGAGCACATGTCTCGCATTTCTTGTGTTAATCCTCAACCATCCAGGGCCAGTAGAACCTACCAGGAATAAGTTTGAGGGTTCTCTCCATTCCCAAATGTCCAAACTCATCATGCAGGCCCCATGGGCAGGGCTCTGCACTCTTTTGGTAGCACTAGTTGTGTTAATTGATTTTGTAAAGGATTGGCTGGGATCCGGTGCAGCGCTCCCTGTATCAGTTTTAGTTTGCTCCATTCCCTCCATAGGAGTCTACCCTCGGGGCTAGATGGAATAATTGCAGCAGGGTTTCACCCCTCACTCTCTGCAAGTGTGTCACGAATGTCGGTATCTTGCAGTTGGGCTTTTTGCCAATCAGCAGCATTGAGCATGGGCAATGGAGATTGGTCCAACACAATATAATTTACTGAGGCAGGTGGCACACTCTCAGGGGGCAGGCCCAGAGTTTCTGCAATACAGCCATGAAGACTCTCATGGGCCTCTGACTCTTGACAACTCCCACTGCAAATAGCTCTCACTCTCTCCGTAGGAATCATAGCAATTCCCAATGGCTGCAGACGCTGTAACAGCGCATACACATCTACATTACTTCTCCCTGATTAGCACTGAATGCTGAACTCATAGCTAGCCAAGGCAGCCACACATCTCTGCCCTGTAGCATCCAGCGTAGCACTTGTCAGCACGTAAGTCAACGGGTTGTTGTCTGTCCACACTTGAAACCTAGCACCGTACAAGTAGTCAAGAACCTTCTCAGTGATGGTCCATTTCAAGGCCAAGAACTCCAGCTTGCGGATGGGGTAGCGAGTTTCACTATCAGACAGCCCTCAGCAGGGCCGGTGCAACCATTTAGGCAAACTAGGTGGCCGCCTACGGTGCCTAGTGGTTGGGGGCGCCTAAAAGCCCGCTCAGGCAAGGAGGTGGAGTGGAGGTGAGCTGGGGCAGGGGGTGGGGGGGCGCGGGAAGGGCCACCCGCAGTAATGGGGGGGCGCACAGGGGAACCGCTCCCTGCCCAGATCACCTCCACTCTGCCTCCTCCGCTGAGCACTCAGCCCCCGCTCTAAGTCTCCTCCAATCGGCGCTGCAAGCCTGCGAGGGGAGGAGAATTAGAGCCACGCCAGCATGCCCAAGGTGAGCTGGGGCGGGATCCCCAGGCAGGGTTAGCTGCTGCGGGGGAGGGGGGGGTGTCTCCCCAGGTGGGATTAGCTGCCTTGGGGGGGGGGAGTCTCCCCAGGCGGGATTAGCTGCCTGGGGGGGGGGGGTCTTCCCAGGTGGGGTTAGCTGCCTTGGGGGGGGAGTCTCCCCAGGTGGGGTTAGCTGCTGCGGGGGGGGGGGTGTCTTCCTAGGTGGGGTTCGCTGCCGTGGGGGGGGGAGTCTCCCCAGGTGGGGTTAGCTGCCTTGCGGGGGGAGTCTCCCCAGGCAGGGTTTGCTGCCGTGGAGGGGGGGGTCTCCCCGGGCAGGGTTAGCTGCAGGGGGGGTAGCTGCTGCAGGGGGGACTCTCCGGGCGGGGGGGTTGGTGGGCTCCCTGGGTCAGGGGCTGGGTTAGCTGCCGTGGGGGGGCGGGGTTAGCTGGGGGGAGAGGGGGCGCAAGGTGGAAGTTTCGGTGCACCAGCCCTGCCCCTCAGCTGGCAAAGGCCACAGGTTTACATTTACCTTCAACATCCTGGTATAGGACCGCTCCTAAACCCTCCAAACTGGCATCTGTATGTAGGATAAATGACTTGCTTGGGTCAGCAAAGACTAGGATGGGAGCATGAGTTAGGCAGTCAATGATATCTCAAAAAGCTCTTTCACGTCTCTCGTCCCATTGTGGTCCAAAGGGGTCTAAGGGGCCATAGTTGTTATACCAATAAAAACTAGCAGGATCTTATTAAAGGGGACAAGATAAAGATGCCACATTTATTATGATAACAATTTGATTTATGACCAATAACTAATATCTTAATCCTTATACACACACTTATACCTAATACCTACACACACACACACACACACACACACACACACACACACATCCATCAGATGTTCTGCAGCTGCTGCATAGTTACCAGTCCTGCTTGAGTCTGTGGCTTGAGTTTGCAGCTTGGGTTCGTAGCTTGTGGCGGTAACTGGCCAGGAAAGCCGGGCACAAGGACAAGCTGGGTCTCTATTGGGCATGCACCGATGCCCTTCCATGTTGGCAGCAGAATGTTACCCTCCTCCAAAGTTTTTCATCTCACCCATCCTTTTTGTAGGCTTTAGTTTGAATCCAGAGTCTATAGGTCTTGCTGTGTCAAGCTGCCTTTAGGTTTGGTGATTGATCACCCGTCAATTGCAGACATGACTTTCAGCCTGGGACCGGGCTTTGATCTTCCTTCTATTGTACCTTTTCTTTTTAGGGTGGATTCTTCTTACTTTGTTAGGGCTTTTGTCTGCATCTTCAGCCGTTGGTGTTGGAACTTTATTTAATCAGGACAGGCTGGGGCTCGAGGTTGATTCCATCATCCATACATACCTCATTCACACATCTAAACTAAACTAATAAGATTACAGCAGGGTTTGCAAAAATGAAGGTTGCAGCAAGCCCTTACAAAATGGAGTAAGCGTTTTAAAATGGGGTGTGAATTACAATATGGCAAACAGTGAACAGAAGTTACACTGTAGGCAAGTGTAATAAATGGTGAACAGAAGTTACACTACTAACTACCCCAGCTAAAACCTCTCCAGCGCATTATCCACGATCTACAACCTATCCTGGAAAATGATCCCTCACTCTCACAGACCTTGGGAGGCAGGCCAGTCCTCGCTTACAGACAACCCCCCAACCTGAAGCAAATACTCACCAGCAACTACACACCACACCACAGAAACACCAACCCAGGAACCTAACCCTGTAGCAAACCTCGTTGCCTACTCTGTCCCCATATCTACTCTGGCAACAGCATCAGAGGACCCAACCACATCAGCCACACCATCAAGGGCTCATTCACCTGCACATCCACTATATGCCATCATGTGCCAGCAATGCCCCTCTGCCATGTACATTGGCCAAACCGGACAGTCCCTCCGCAAAAGAATAAATGGACACAAATCGGACATCAGGAATGGTAACATACATTAGACAGTAAGTGAACACTTCAATCTCCCTGGTCATTCTATTACAGATTTAAAAGTCACTATCATTGAACAAAAAAACTTCAGAAACAGACTTCAAAGAGAAACAGCAGAATTAAAATTCATTTGCAAATTCAACACCATTAATCTGGGCTTGAATAGGGACTGGGAGTGGCTGGCTCATTACAGAAGCAGCTTTTCCTCTCCTGGAATTGACACCTCCTCATCTATTATTGGGAGTGGACTACATCCACCCTGATTGAATTGGCCCTGTCAACACTGGTTCTCCACTTGCGAAGTAACTCCCTGCTCTCCATGTGTCAGTATATAATGCCTGCATCTGTAACTTTCACTCTGCATCCGAAGAAGTGAGGTTTTTACTCACGAAAGCTTATGCCCAAATAAATCTGTTAGTCTTTAAGGTGCCACCAGACTCCTTGTTGTTTTTGTAGATCCAGATTAACACGGCTACCCCCTGATACTTGGTAGGGGTATTCATCCATACTGAGGCCACACAGACCAAGGCCAGTCAGTGGCTGTATAGGCAGGTGCCTAAGCATCCATTGGCAGAATGACTGAAATATAATAGTCACTTGAGAGCAAGTGTCAAGCACGGCTTCAATCCTCACCATGACCTCTGCTCGAGGCCCTATTAGTCTGAGGGGATCCCAGCTGGATGGTCTCTTCTAGGGGAGGCCTCAAGTCCTGTGGGTCTGGGTGGTCTCCATCCCCAAACTCTTCGGCAGTTCCCCGACCTCTCCCAACTGGTCCTCAGCTTTCCATACACTAAGGAGGGATTTTCTTCATTGCAACACTTGGCAGCACTGTGTCCACCCTGAGCACACTGGTAGCAGAAGAATTGTCCTTTCCCCCTTTTCTGGGTGGGATGGTGGCTCTAAATGCTGAATTCTCCATCGCCACAGCCAGAGGCCTGGCAATCTTACTCCGGTCAATGGTGCTTTGCAGCTCAGCTGTCTGTTCTGTCACTCGTCGGGCAAGTTCTCTGGTGCTCACCATCAGTGCACTGGCTGCGCACAGAGGTGCTGTGCTGGCTGGCCCAGAGGGTTGGGCTTCCCAAAGCTCACTGGCAGCCTGCCTTTCTTCCTCCTCTCTGACCTCTCTTATCAGCAGGGAGTAACTCGGGGGACATTCCTGTCGTTCTCTTAACCAGAGATGAAGTAGAATCGGGTTCTGATATTGAGTTCCTCTTACATCTGAGCCAGTCTGGTCTGATCCATCTGTTCAGCAGTCACTGCTCCCCTCTGGACAGCTCTCTGAAGCAGTCTCTCCAGCTTCTGCATATAGGCTGAAACCTTCTTGCCCCTTTGCTGTTGGGAATTAAGGAACTTACAATAAATGTCCTCAGAGCCCTCTACGCTCCCATAGGTGTGATTGAGGGCCTCCAGGCAGTCCTTCACACCGACCCCAGGGTCAGTGTGCTTCAGGGTGCGAATCACATCTAATGCGGGGTCCCTGAGGCTCTCTACTAGACATCTTCACTTCTCGGCATCTGGTATGGCCCACTCCTGCAGCATTTCAGTGGTATGTTCTAACCAGGGTTCAAACTCCTCTTCCCCAGGTATAAGGATGGGACGCCCAGCAAATAACCTTAACTTACGATAAGAACATAAGAACGGCCGTACTGGGTCAGACCAAAGGTCCATCTAGCCCAGTATCCTGTCTACCGACAGTGGCCAATGCCAGGTGCCCCAGAGGGAGTGAACCTAACAGGTAATGATCAAGTGATCTCTCTCCTGCCATCCATCCCCACCCTCTGACAAACAGAGGCTAGGGACACCATTCCTTACCCATCCTGGCTAATAGCCATTAATGGACTTAACCACCATGAATTTAGCTAGTTCTCTTTTAATTCCTGTTATAGTCCTAGCCTTCACAACCTCCTCGGGCAAGGAGTTCCACAGGTTGACTGTGCACTGTGTGAAGAAGAACTTCCTTTCATTTGTTTTAAACCTGCTGCCCATTAATGTCATAGGAGCTTGACATAGCATGGGACAACACAAGCTTTTCCAATGTTTGCCCCGGTGCTTTTGCCCACTCATCGGCCAAGGCTGCAGCCCACGGGTAGGGGCTGCTGAG
Organism: Malaclemys terrapin pileata; assembly: GCF_027887155.1. Lineage (NCBI taxonomy): Eukaryota > Metazoa > Chordata > Testudines > Emydidae > Malaclemys > Malaclemys terrapin. Next base: position 355,760,131 of record NC_071505.1, on the reverse strand, counting down.
TCAGGGCCCAACAAACTGACATATTTGCCATTATACAAATTACGATTTTCCCAAAATATAAACACAAATGTTTTCCCAACTTAGTGGATCACTCAAGATTTGCTTGCAAAGGATACTGACCCAGGGATCCCGGATGAGCCCTGTCAAGGCTGCTTCCCCACTTTGAACTTTAGGGTACAGATGTGGGGGCCTGCATGAAAACTTCTAAGCTTAACTACCAGCTTAGATCTGGTCCGCTGCTACCATCCCAAAGCTAATTCCCTTCCCTGGGTAGCCTTGAGAGATTCTTCACCAATTCCCTGGTGGATCAAGATCCAAACCCCTTGGATCTAAAAACAAGGAAAAATCAATCAGGTTCTTAAAAAGAAGGCTTTTAATTAAAGAAAAAGGTAAAAATCCTCTCTGTAAAATCAGGATGGGAAAAGAACTTTACAGGGTAATCAAACTTAAAGAGCTCAGAGGACCCCCCTCTAGGTTTAGGTTCAAAGTACAGCAAACAGAGATAAACACTCTAGCAAAAGATACATTTACAAGTTGAGAAAACAAAGATAAACTAACACGCCTTGCCTGGCTGTTTACTTACAAGTTTGAAATATGAGAGACGTATTCAGAAAGATTTGGAGAACCTGGATTGATGTCTGGACCCTCTCAGTCCCAAGAGCAAACGAACTCCCAAACAAAGAGCACAAACAAAAGCCTTCCCCCCCCCCCAAGATTTGAAAGTATCTTGTCTCCTTATTGGTCCTTTGGGTCAGGTGTCAGCCAGGTTACCTGAGCTTCTTAACCCTTTACAGGGAAAAGGATTTTGGAGTCTCTGGCCAGGAGGGATTTTATAGTACTGTACACAGGAGGGCTGTTACCCTTCCCTTTATAGTTATGACACCCCCCCCCCCCCCAAATCACAGATAGTGTTGGACAGCAGGTTCCACACTGGCTGTGATTTCTTCCTGGAGCTCTAAGAGAAAGCAGAGTTAATCAGACACATGCACCTTTAGACATACTACTGATTATATAAAAACTAACAATATGTTTCACATTCCAAGAACAATTTTTAACCAGTTTATTCTGGGAAACTTTCCCAGGAGAGTGCATCAGCCACTTTGTTAGAAGCCCCTGAAATGTGTTGTATTTCAAAATCAAAATCTTGGGAGAGCTAAACTCCACCGAAGAAGTTTTTTGTTATTTCCCTTGGCGGTATGAAGCCACTGTAGCGCAGCATGGTCTGTTTGTAGTTGGAAACGCCGTCCCCAAACATATGGGCGTAGCTTTTCCAGCACGTACACAATGGTGTAGCATTCCTTTTCGCTGATTGACCAGTGGCTTTCCCTCTCAGACAGTTTCTTGCTGAGAAACACGACAGGATGGAATTCTTGATCTGGTCCTTCCTGCATTAAAACTGCTCCTACGCCCCACTCGGACACATCTGTGGTTACTAGGAACGGTTTGTCAAAGTCCGGGGCCCTTAGCACAGGGTCAGACATGAGTGTCGCCTTAAGCTGGTGAAAGGCCTTTTGACACTCATCAGTCCACTGAACTGCATTTGGCTGTTTCTTTCTGGTTAGGTCTGTCAGCGGGGCGGCGATTTGGCTGTAGTGGGGTACAAATCGCCTATAATATCCGGCCAAGCCTAAGAAGGATTGGACCTGTTTCTTAGACTTTGGAACTGGCCTCTTTTGGATAGCATCCACTTTGGCCTGTAGGGGATTTATAGTTCCTCGACCCACCTGGTGCCCCAGGTAAGTCACTCTGTTTTGGCCTATTTGACACTTTTTAGCCTTAACAGTTAGTCCTGCCTGCCGGATGCGCTCAAAGACTTTTTCCAGGTGCTGCAGGTGTTCTGTCCATGAATCAGAAAAAATGGCCACATCATCGAGGTAGGCAACTGCAGATTCTCCCAATCCTGCTAGGAAACCATCTACAAGTCTTTGGAAGGTGGCAGGTACATTTCGCAACCCGAAAGGGAGTACATTGAATTCATACACCCCTGCCTGGGTGATGAAGGCTGACCTTTCCTTAGCGGGTTCATCTAGTGGTACTTGCCAGTACCCTTTGGTTAAGTCTAAAGTAGAGATGAATTGGGCATGTCCCAATTTCTCCAATAGCTCATCTGTGCGTGGCATTGGATAGTTGTCAGGACGAGTTACAGAATTTAGCTTACGGTAGTCCACGCAAAAGCGTATTTCCCCATCTGGTTTGGGAACTAGAACCACTGGAGATGCCCATGCACTATTAGAGGGGCGGATTATACCCATCTGTAGCATGTCCTGGATCTCCCTTTGTATAGCAATTTGGGCATGAGGTGACTCCTGGTAGGGTGGGGTTCTAATTGGGTGAGCATTACCTGTGTCAATGGAGTGGTATGCCCGTTCGGTCCGTCCTGGAGTGGCTGAGAAAACTGGTGCAAAGCTTGTGCACAGCTCCTTGATCTGCTGGTGCTGCAGACGTCCAAGGGTCACGGAGAGGTTCACCTCTTCCACGCCACCATCCCTTTTTCCTTCGTAGTAGACACCTTCAGGCCACTCTGCGTCATCTGTTTCCTGGGCTGTAAACTGGCAAACATTTAATTCTCTGGAATAAAAGGGCTTAAGAGAATTAACATGGTATACCTTAGGCTTTATGTTGGAGGTGGGGGAGGCTATGAGATAGTTAACAATTCCTAGGCGCTCCTGGACCGTGAATGGTCCTTCCCACGATGCTTCCATTTTATGGGCCTGGAGCGCCTTTAAGACCATGACTTGGTCTCCTACTTTGAAGGACTGTTCTCTGGAATGTTTATCATACCAGGCCTTTTGCTCTTCCTGAGCATTCTTTAGGTTTTCTTTAGCAACGGCTAAAGAGTGTCGGAGGGTGCTTTGTAGGTTGCTTACAAAGTCTAGAATGTTTGTTCCTGGAGAAGGCGTAAACCCCTCCCATTGCTGCTTCACCAACTGTAATGGCCCCTTAACCTCGCGGCCATACACAAGTTCAAATGGTGAAAACCCTAAACTGGGATGTGGTACAGCCCTGTAGGCAAAAAGCAACTGCTGCAACACTAGGTCCCAATCATAGGAGTGTTCATTTACAAATTTACGTATCATGGCCCCCAAAGTTCCATTAAACCTCTCCACCAGGCCATTGGTTTCATGGTGGTAAGGGGTGGCAACCAAGTGATTCACCCCATGAGCTTCCCACAGGTTTTTCATGGTCCCTGCCAGGAAATTAGTTCCCAAATCTGTAAGGATGTCGGAGGGCCAACCTACCCTGGCAAAAATGTCTGCTAATGCCTGGCACACACTTTTAGCCCTGGTGTTGCTTAAGGGTACTGCTTCCGGCCATCGGGTAGCAAAATCCATGAAAGTCAGTATGTACTGCTTTCCTCTGGGGGTCTTCTTTGGGAAAGGACCCAGAATATCCACAGCTACTCGCTGAAATGGGACCTCAATTATGGGTAGTGGCTGGAGAGGGGCTTTAACCTGGTCTTGGGGCTTTCCCACTCGTTGGCACACCTCACAAGACCGGACATAATTAGCAACGTCCTTGCCCATTCCCTCCCAGTGGAAGGACTTCCCCAACCGGTCTTTGGTTCTGTTCACCCCAGAATGGCCACTGGGATGATCATGGGCTAAGCTCAAGAGCTTTACCCGATACTTAGTGGGAACTATCAACTGTCTTTGAGGATGCCAGTCTTCCTGGTGCCCACCAGAAAGAGTCTCCTTGTATAAAAGTCCTTGTTCTACAACAAACCGGGATCGGTTAGAAGAGCTGAGAGGCAATGGGGTGCTCCGTGCTGCCACCCAAGCTTTCTGAAGGCTGTCATCTGCTTCCTGCTCGGCCTGGAACAGTTCCCTTGATGCTGGAGACATCAGTTCCTCCTCGGACTGTGGACTGGGGCTTGGTCCCTCTGGAAGCGATGCAGGTTCTGGGGCTGTTTCCATTGACTGTGAACCGCTGTCCGCTGGTGCACTATGTTGTATTTCAGGCTCTGGCTGAGCCTCTTGGGTAGGGTTATCTGCTGCTTCTGCCAGTTCAGGCTCGCTAGTGCCCTCTGGCGTTGGAGTTGCAGACGGGTTTGCAAGCGCTGGACTCAGTGCTGGCAATGGTTCTGGTGCTGGTTGCGTTGCCAGTTCCGGTTCTGGGACTGGCTTTGGCTGGGTCTCTGGGATTGGATCCACTATGGCTGTTGCAGTCGTTGGCAGGGGATCCGGTTCCACCACCTTTGTCTGGGTCTCCGGTAACACAGACGGGGCCCTGGTGGACGGCTCAGGAACAGGGATGGGGGTGAAAGCTTGCTTAGCCTGGCTGCGGGTGACTATTCCCACCCTCTTGGCTAGCTTCACATGGTTGGCCAAGTCTTCCCCCAGCAGCATGGGGATGGGATAATTGTCATAGACTGCAAAAGTCCACATTCCTGACCAGCCCTTGTACTGGACATGCAACTTGGCTGTAGGCAAGGTTACAGACTGTGACATGAAGGGTTGAATTGTCACGGGAACCTCCGGGTTGATGAGTTTAGGGTTCACTAGGGATTGGTGGATAGTTGACACTTGTGCCCCAGTGTCCCTCCAAGAGATAACTTTCTTTCCGCCCACTCTCAAGGTTTCCCTTCGCTCCGAGGGTATTAGGGAGGCATCTGGGTCTGGGGATCTTTGGTGTGATTGGGGTGTAATGAACTGTAATCGGTTGGGGTTCTTGGGGCAGTGAGCCTTTATATGTCCCAGTTCATTACATTTAAAACATCGCCCTGCTAAGGTATCACCGGGGCGATGTTGGTTGGTGGAGACTGGTGTGGTGGGGTGAGAAGGCGTCTGGGGTTTCCCTTGGGATTGTGGGTGGGGCCTTGGGTTGTCCCTGGTGGTAAGGTTTGGTTTCGGGTTGCCCCTTCTGATATTCACTCCAACTGCTACTAGTTTTTTTCTTTTCTGCCACCTCCACCCATTTGGCTCCAATCTCCCCTGCCTCGGTTACAGTTTTGGGCTTCCCATCTAGGATGTACCTTCCTATTTCCTCAGGAACACCCTCTAAAAACTGTTCCATTTTTACTAGGGAAACCAGATCTTCCAGAGATTTAACGTTTGCTCCTGATACCCAGGCATCACAATTTTTGTCAATGTGGTAGGCATGCATCAAGATCCAACCGCCTTGGATCTAAAAACAAGGAAAAATCAATCAGGTTCTTAAAAAGAAGGCTTTTAATTAAAGAAAAAGGTAAAAATTCTCTCTGTAAAATCAGGATGGGAAAAGAACTTTACAGGGTAATCAAACTTAAAGAGCTCAGAGGACCCCCCTCTAGCCTTAGGTTCAAAGTACAGCAAACAGAGATAAACACTCTAGCAAAAGGTACATTTACAAGTTGAGAAAACAAAGATAAACTAACACGCCTTGCCTGGCTGTTTACTTACAAGTTTGAAATATGAGAGACTTATTCAGAAAGATTTGGAGAACCTGGATTGATGTCTGGTCCCTCTCAGTCCCAAGAGCGAACAACCCCCAAAACAAAGAGCACAAACAAAAGCCTTCCCCCCCCCAAGATTTGAAAGTATCTTGTCCCCTTATTGGTCCTTTGGGTCAGGTGTCAGCCAGGTTACCTGAGCTTCTTAACCCTTTACAGGGAAAAGGATTTTGGAGTCTCTGGCTGGGAGGGATTTTATAGTACTGTACACAGGAGAGCTGTTACCCTTCCCTTTATAGTTATGACAAGCCCCTAAAATATAACCCTTCTTCCAGGGAACCTGGGAGGCAGCGACCATCAGATGGTCGAGTTCAGGATCCTGACACAAGGAAGAAAGAAGAGCAGCAGAATAAGACCCTGGACTTCAGAAAAGCAGACTTTGACTCCCTCAGGGAACTGATGGGCAGGATCCCCTGGGAGAATAACATGAGGGGGAAACGAGTCCAGGAGAGCTGGCTGTATTTTAAAGAATCCTTATTGAGGTTGCAGGAACAAACCATCCCGATGTGTAGAAAGAATAGTAAATATGGCAGGCGACCAGGTTGGCTTAACAGTGAAATTCTTGATGATCTTAAACACAAAAAAGAAGCTTACAAGAAGTGGAAGATTGGACAAATGACCAGGGAGGAATATAAAAATATTGCTCAGGCGTGCAGGAGTGAAATCAGGAAGGCCAAATCACACTTGGAGTTGCAGCTAGCAAGAGAGGTTAAGAGTAACAAGAAGGGTTTCTTCAGGTATGTTAGCAACAAGAAGAAAGTCAAGGAAAGTGTGGGCCCCTTACTGAATGAGGGAGGCAACCTAGTGACAGAGGATGTGGAAAAAGCTAATGTACTCAATGCTTTTTTTGCCTCTTCTTCATGAACAAGGTCAGCTCCCAGACTGCTGCACTGGGCAGCACAGCATGGGGAGGAGGTGACCAGCCCTCCGTGGAGAAAGAAGGGGTTCGGGACTATTTAGAAAAGCTGGACGAGCACAAGTCCATGGGGCCGGATGTGCTGCATCCGACGGTGCTAAAGGAGTTGGTGGATGTGATTGCAGAGCCATTGGCCATTATCTTTGAAAACTCATGGCGATCGGGGGAGGTCCCAGATGACTGAAAAAAGGCTAATGTAGTGCCCATCTTTAAAAAAGGGAAGGAGGAGGATCCGGGGAACTACAGGCCAGTCAGCCTCACCTCAGTCCCTGGAAAAATCATGGAGCAGGTCCTCAAGGAATCAACTCTGAAGCACCTAGAGGAGAAGAAAGTGATCAGGAACAGTCAGCATGGATTCACCAAGGGCAAGTCATGCCTGACTAACCTAATTGCCTTCTATGAGGAGAAAACTGACTCTGTGGATGAGGGGAAAGCAGTGGATGTGTTATTCCTTGACTTTAGCAAAGCTTTTGATACGGTCTCCCACAGTATTCTTGCTGGCAAGTTAAAGAAGTATGGGCTGGATGAATGGACTGTAAGGTGGATAGAAAGCTGGCTAGATCGTCAAGTTCAACAGGTAGTGATCAATGGCTCCATGTCTAGTTGGCAGCCGGTATCAAGCGGAGTGCCCCAAGGGTTGGTCCTGGGGCCAGTTTTGATCAATATCTTCATTAATGATCTGGAGGATGGCGTGGACGGCACCCTCAGCAAGTTTGCAGATGACACTAAACTGGGAGGAGTGGTACATAAGAACATAAGAACGGCCGTACCGGGTCAGACCAAAGGTCCATCTAGCCCAGTATCCTGTCTACCAACAGTGGCCAATGCCAGGTGCCCCAGAGGGAGTGAACCTAACAGGTAATGATCAAGTGATCTCTCTCCTGCCATCCATCTCCACCCTCTGACAGACAGAGGCTAGGGACACCATTCCTTACCCATCCTGGCTAATAGCCATTAATGGACTTAACCTCCATAAATTTATCCAGTTCTCTTTTAAACCCTGTTATAGTCCTAGCCTTCACAACCTCCTCAGGCAAGGAGTTCCACAAGTTGACTGTGCGCTGTGTGAAGAAGAACTTCCTTTTATTTGTTTTAAACCTGCTGCCCATTAATTTCATTTGGTGGCCCCTAGTTCTTTGTATTATGGGAATAAATAAATAACTTTTCCTTATCTACTTTCTCCACATCACTCATGATTTTATATACCTCTATCATATCCCCCCTTAGTCTCCTCTTTTCCAAGCTCAAAAGTCCTAGTCTCTTTAATCTCTCCTCATATGGGACCCGTTCCAAACCCCTAATCATTTTAGTTGCCCTTCTCTGAACCTTTTCTAGTGCCAGTATATCTTTTTTGAAATGAGGAGACCACATATGAATGGAGTATTCAAGATGTGGGCGTACCATCAATTTATATATGGGCAATAATATATTCTTCGTCTTATTCTCTATCCCCTTTTTAATGATTCCTAACATCCTGGTAGATACGCTGGAGGGTAGGGATAGGATACAGAGGGACCTAGACAAATTAGAGGATTGGGCCAAAAGAAACATGATGAGGTTCAACGAGGACAAGTGCAGAGTCCTGCATTTAGGATGGAATTACACCCCACCCCTGGGTGCCTCTAAGAGGCAATACTTCCCCTCTCGCAAGCACAGAGGCTGAGTGTATCAAAGAAACTTTTAATGAAAGGAGGGAAGTCACCCAACATTAATTAGGGAAAATGCCACAAGCCGGATTCATACACATAACACTGTGAGCAGGACACTGATCCCAGGGTGTGTGGGGCAGAGCCTTCTACCTCGTGTTCCTGAGTCCTACAACCAACAGTTCCTTTTCGGTGCCCCCCTCTGCTCCCTCACCACACTCCAGGGGTTGTCCTTGGTGAGTAAGGACCCGGGGTTCAGAGGTGCATCTGTGTGAGTTCCCCTCCCACCCGGGGAAGAAGGCACCTGGCTTGCTCTGCCATCTGAGCACTCGCTCTGGCTGACCACTTTGCCAGCCACGGTTCCTTGCCACCTGGCCGCCCCTCCACCCCCCATTCCCCACTCCCACCAGCTTGGCACTTTCATCAGCCACCCATGAGTCACCTTGTGCTTCCACCTGCCTCTCTGCTGTGACCTCTGCAGGTCAGTCTCTTAGTGATTGTGAGCTCTCAGCAGACTGGGCACAAACACTGTCCCACCACAACTGGCTTCTGTGCTCCTTGAGCATTTAAAATAACAAAATGGCTCCTAATAAAGCTTATTTAGCTCTGTCTTTGAACAGTGGGAAAGGACCACCGGCTCCCTTGCCGCTCGCCTTTTCACCCCGCCCCGCTCGCCTACTCACCCCTCCTGCTGCAGGTCCCTCTGGCTCCTAGGATCAGGGGCAGCCACGGGGTCTCCACGTGCTGCGCCCGCCACAAGCGCAAGCTCTGTGGCTCCCATTGGCCAGAAAAAGCACCAACGGGAGCTGCCAGAGCCGCGGAGGGGGCTTGCAGGCACCGGCAGTGCACAGAGAGCCCTCCTCCCCTTCCCCTCCGACACGACCTGACAAGCCGCCTTTGGAGTAGGGCTTGAAGCTGGACTTGTCCTTGTCCGTGGAGTCGCTGCCGCCACCCAGCTACTTGAGGGCAGAGGAGGTAGAGCAGGCACCCAGCTCCTCGTCTGCACTGGGCAGCCTGTTGGCGGTCACCGTGTTGAGCTTGGAGGAAGACGGCAGGTCCAGCTTGCCGATCTGGGAGCAGGTCTGTGCCAGGACCGCCAGCGGGCTCTTCTTAGCGTCCAGCGGTGGGGAGAGCGGTCAGAGTGTAGGTGAGCCGGGGCTTGGACCTTGCGGCTCACTCCAAGCTGCGCACACAGCCCCCCAGTGCCGGGGGAGTTTGGGGAGGTCCGCAGCTCCCAAGCGCAAAGCTGGGGACAGAGAAGGGCTCAGCCCCGGGGCGCTCTCAGACCCCCACAGGCCAGGGGAGAGACTAGGAGTAACAGCCCCATTGGCACCCTGTCCCTGCAGCTGGGTAGAGACTGGGGTGGGACGTGAAGCCCTTTCCCAACCCCCGCTCTGGGTGGTCTCAGGGTTCTCAGCCCCTGCTGCTCCCTAAGAGCCAGAGGGACCTGCCGGGGGGCGAGGTGGGGAGTCCCAGCGGTGCTTACCTGGGGCAGCTCCCGGGAAGCATCCGGCAGGTCCCTCTGGCTCCTAGGGTCGGGTCGGGTCAGGTTGGGTTGGGGGGCGGCGGAGCCCCACCCCCGCAGCTCTGATTGGCCAGGAGGGAGCTGGTGCAGCACACGGAGACCCCCTCCGCCTCTGTGCCTGGGGGCCACCCACACTGCAGGCTCCTGCCGGCGGGCGGGTGCCGGGAGCTGCCCCAGGAAGCGCCACCAGCCCCGGGACTTTTAGGGTTACCATACGTCCGTATTTTCCCGGTCGTTTTTAGATATTTAAAAATTCCTCCCGGATGGCGATTTAAGAACTAAAAAGCCGGACATGTCCGGAATAATACGGACGTATGGTAACCCTAAAGGTCACTTACTTATGCTCACTTATATTAGGCCTAATGTGGCCTTTTATGCTAGCTAAACTACTACTACTAGGCTTCAAGGTAACTGCTAGGCCTCAGGCTCACTGCAAAGCCTATGCTGAAGTAATCGTGAAGTGTCTTTGCTTACTCCTACGTGCACTGCCGCTTTCTTGCCTTTGCACTAATTTAGCAAACCTCGTAACTCTTTCTAATACATACATGATTATTTACCAGGTCACCCGAACTCAGGTGATGGGACAAAGGTTAACATCCTATACAAACAGGTCAGACTCTACGCCAGTGTACTGAGAGCCGGTGTCCTTTGTTCCGGGGAGTGGTCAGCCAGAACCCCGACTGTCCCGCTGCAGAGCGGGGTCTCAGTTGTCTGACAGCCCATTCATGTTCTAAAATGGAATAATTCTGTTCCCTGGGGATTCGTTTTTAGCTCAGAAAGTCAGTGGGATGCTTCTCATTACCTTCCCCTGCTTGCATCAGCTAGGGTTACCATATTTCAACAATCAAAAAAGAGGACGGGAGGAGCCCCGCCATAGCCCCGCCCCATGTCCTGCCCTAGCCCCGCCCCTGCCCCTTCCACTCCCTCCCACTTCCTGCCCCCTCAGAACTCCCAATCCTCCCCCCATGCCTTGTCCCCTGACTGTCCCCTCCTGGGACCCCTGCCCCTAACTGCCCCCCAGGACTCCACCCCCTACCTAAGCCTCCCTGTTCCTTATCCCCTGACTGCCCCCTCCTGAGACCTTCCCCACATCCTAACTGGCCCCCTAGGACTCTACCCCCTACCTGTCCCCTGACTGCCCCAACCCTTATCCACACCCCCACCCCCAGACAGACCCCTGGGACTCCCACGCCCCATCCAACCACTCCCCACCCCCTGACAGGCCCCCCAAAAACTCCTGACCCATATAAACCCCTCTGCTCCCTGTCCCCTGACTGCTCCGATCCCTCTCCCCACTCCTGCCCCCTGACAGCCCCCCCCCCAGAACTCCCAAACACCCCCCCCGCTCCTTGTCCCCTAACTGCCCCCTCCTGAGACCCCCCACCTGTACTCTGCCCAAAACCTTACACCCCCAACCCCCAGACAGCCCTCCCCCCGAACTCCTGACCCATCCAACCCTCCCCCTGCTCCCTGTCTCTTGACTACCCCCCCCAGAACCTCCCTGCCGCTTCTCTGACCCCCGGCCCCCTTACTGTGCTGCAGAGCAGCGCGCTCGACAGCGTGGGAGGGGAGCAGGGTCGGAGCTCCAGACTGCCGGAGGCTGAGGCGACGGCCGGCCGGTGATCTGTGAATGCAGGGCGGGGGGAGGGAGGGAGAGGAGGGGAGTGGTCTCAAGTTGCAGGGGAGAGGACGGGGAAGCAGAGGAAGGGATTTGGCTGCCGGAGCCCCGTGCGAGTGGCACCATCCGGCCGGCTGCCCTGTAAGCCCCGCACGCTCTGCATGGGGGGGCGGGGGAAGTCTGGACATTGACAAATCCCCCCCGGACGCTATTTTTAACTGAAAAAAGCCGGACATGTCCGGGGGAATCCAGACGGATGGTAACCCTAGCATCGACCAGGGGCTGCTAACAGGGAGTTTCGCAAGGGAGTTTGGAAGGGAGCAGGAAGGGGGCGAGGGTCCCTTGCCGGTTCCATCTGTTTTCTCTTGATTCCCCTTAATACCTATAAAGCAACTACATTCTAACTGTTTGCTTAAACAACCCTTTCAGCTGACAGGGGGCTGCAGACGGGAGTTTGACAGAGGGAGGCTTACGATGGTTAGGAAGACCCGCAACACCTGTGCCAGCACTGCTGCTGTCTCCTCCACCTGTGCCTGTAGCCAGACAGAGTGCCTAAGCATGGATGCCTCTACCCAGATCCTGGTGTGGTTTTGCAAAGACTGTAACTTGCAATTTCCACTTACTGATATCCAGGCTGGGGGGACCATCCAATGTGAAAGGTGCCTGCTGGTGGAATCTCTCAGGCAGCAGGTGGGAGAGCTACAGGAGGAGGTGGCTAGGTTGAGGAGCATCCGTATCCACGAGCAATTCCTCGACAGTGTCCATGTGGAGACAGCTGAGGTAGCTGTCCCAGTACACAGGACTGCTGATACACCACCGGTGGAGGAGGAGATGGCTCAGGGTGGACGCTGGCAGCTGGTTACTTCTGGCAGCAGGCAGTGCTCCACCCTTGCTCCGAACCCTCCTGCCGTGGTTATAGGTAACCGTTATGCTCTTCTTGATACAGGAAAGAAGGAATCACGCCCTACAGTAAAGGAGGAGAAGCCTCGTACCCCTAAGGCTGGAGAGGCTGCTGCCACCACTGCGAATAGGAAACATAGGGTAGTGGTGGTCGGAGACTCTCTGCTGAGGGGGACGGAGGCGCCCATCTGTCGCCCTGACATTTCATCTCGGGAGGTATGCTGCCTGCCGGGGGCCCATATCCGAGACGTTACAGAGGCATTGTCGAGGATTATCCGGCCCTCTGACTACTACCCCATGCTACTCATCCATGTGGGCACAAATGATACTGCGCGGTGTGACACTGAGCGGATCAAGAGTGACTACAGGGCTCTGGGAGCACGGGTGAAGGAGTTTGGAGCACAGGTGGTATTCTCTTCAATTCTTCCTGTTAAAGGTAGGGGCCCGGGCAGAGACAGATGCATCATGGAGGTGAATGCCTGGCTGCGAAGATGGTGTCGCCAGGAGGGCTTTGGCTTCCTAGACCACGGGATGCTATTCGAGGAAGGACTGCTAGGCAGAGATGGCGTTCACCTTTCGAGGAGAGGGAAGACCCTATTCGGACACAGACTGGCTAACCTAGTGAGGAGGGCTTTAAACTAGGTTCGACGGGGACAGGTGAGCAAAGCCCACAGGTAAGTGGGGAACATGGAGACCGGGGAAATGAGTCGGAAACAAGAGGGAGTGTGGGCTATATTGGCAGAGAGAAAGGAGAGTCAGGAAAAAACTGGGAGGAAAGATCAAACCAGTATCTTAGATGCCTATATACAAATGCGAGAAGTATGGGGAATAAGCAGGAAGAACTGGAAGTGCTAATAAATAAATACAACTATGACATTGTTGGCATCACTGAAACTTGGTGGGATAATACACATGATTGGAATGTTGGTGTGGATGGGTACAGCTTGCTCAGGAAGGATAGACAGGGGAAAAAGGGAGGAGGTGTTGCCTTATATATTAAAAATGTACACACTTGGACTGAGGTAGAGATGGACATAGGAGACGGAAGTGTTGAGAGTCTCTGGGTTAGGCTTAAAGGGGCAAAAAACAAGGGAGATGTCATGCTAGGCGTCTACTACAGGCCACCTAACCAGGTGGAAGAGGTGGATGAGGCTTTTTTCAAGCAACTAACAAAATCATCCAAAGCCCAAGATTTGGTGGTGATGGGGGACTTCAACTATCCGGATATATGTTGGGAAAATAACACAGCGGGGAACAGACTATCCAACAAATTCTTGGACTGCATTGGAGACAACTTTTTATTTCAGAAGGTTGAAAAAGCTACTAGGGGGGAAGCTGTTCTAGACTTGATTTTAACAAATAGGGAGGAACTTGTTGAGAATGTGAAAGTAGAAGGCAGCCTGGGTGAAAGTGATCATGAAATCATAGACTTTGCAATTCTAAGGAAGGGTAGAAGGGAGAACAGCAAAATAGAGACAATGGATTTCAGGAAGGCAGATTTTGGGAAGCTCAGAGAGCTGATAGGTAAGGTCCCATGGGAATCAAGACTGAGGGGAAAAACAACTGAGGAGAGTTGGCAGTTTTTCAAAGGGACACTATTAAGGGCCCAAAAGCAAGCTATTCCGCTGGTTAGGAAAGATAGAAAATGTGGCAAAAGACCACCTTGGCTTAACCACGAGATCTTGCACGATCTAAAAAATAAAAAGGAGTCATATAAAAAATGGAAACTAGGACAGATTACAAAGGATGAATATAGGCAAACAACACAGGAATGCAGGGGCAAGATTAGAAAGGCAAAGGCACAAAATGAGCTCAAACTAGCTACGGGAACAAAAGGAAACAAGAAGACTTTTTATCAATACATTAGAAGCAAGAGGAAGACCAAAGACAGGGTAGGCCCACTGCTTAGTGAAGAGGGAGAAACAGTAACAGGAAACTTGGAAATGGCAGAGATGCTTAATGACTTCTTTGTTTCGGTCTTCACCGAGAAGTCTGAAGGAATGCCTAACATAGTGAATGCTAATGGGAAGGGGGTAGGTTTAGCGGATAAAATAAAAAAAGAACAAGTTAAACATCACTTAGAAAAGTTAGATGCCTGCAAGTCACCCGGGCCTGATGAAATGCATCCTAGAATACTCAAGGAGCTAATAGAGGAGGTATCTGAGCCTCTAGCTATTATCTTTGGAAAGTCATGGGAGACGGGAGAGATTTCAGAAGACTGGAAAAGGGCAAATATAGTGCCCATCTATAAAAAGGGAAATAAAAACAACCCAGGTAACTACAGACCAGTTAGTTTAACTTCTGTGCCAGGGAAGATAATGGAGCAAGTAATTAAGGAAATCGTCTGCCAACACTTGGAAGGTGGTAAGGTGATAGGGAATAGCCAGCATGGATTTGTGAAGAACAAATCATGTCAAACCAATCTGATAGCTTTCTTTGATAGGATAACGAGCCTTGTGGATAAGGGTGAAGCGGTGGATGTGGTATACCTAGACTTTAGTAAGGCATTTGATACGGTCTCGCATGATATTCTTATCGATAAACTAGGCAAATACAAATTAGATGGGGCTACTATAAGGTGGGTGCATAACTGGCTGGATAATCGTACTCAGAGAGTTGTTATTAATGGTTCCCAATCCTGCTGGAAAGGCGTAACGAGTGGGGTACCGCAGGGGTCTGTTTTGGGACCGGCTCTGTTCAATATCTTCATCAACTACTTAGATATTGGCATAGAAAGTACGCTTATTAAGTTTGCGGATGATACCAAACTGGGAGGGATTGCAACTACTTTGGAGGACAGGGTCATAATTCAAAATGATCTGGACAAATTGGAGAAATGGTCTGAGTTAAACAGGATGAAGTTTAACAAAGACAAATGCAAAGTGCTCCACTTAGGAAGGAAAAATCAATTTCACACATACAGAATGGGAAAAGACTGTCTAGGAAGGAGTACGGCAGAAAGGGATCTAGGGGTTATAGTGGACCACAAGCTAAATATGAGTCAACAGTGTGATGCTGTTGCAAAAAAAGCAAACATGATTCTGGGATGCATTAACAGGTGTGTTGTGAGCAAGACACGAGAAGTCATTCTTCCGCTCTACTCTGCTCTGGTTAGGCCTCAGCTGGAGTATTGTGTCCAGTTCTGGGCGCCGCATTTTAAAAAAGATGTGGAGAAACTGGAAAGGGTCCAAAGAAGAGCAACAAGAATGATTAAAGGTCTTGAGAACATGACCTATGAAGGAAGGCTGAAAGAATTGGGTTTGTTTAGTTTGGAAAAGAGAAGACTGAGAGGGGACATGATAGCAGTTTTCAGGTATATAAAAGGGTGTCATAAGGAGGAGGGAGAGAACTTGTTCACCTTAGCCTCTAAGGATAGAACCAGAAACAATGGGTTTAAACTGCAGCAAGGGAGGTCTAGATTGGACATTAGGAAAAAGTTCCTAACTGTCAGGGTGGTTAAACACTGGAACAAATTGCCTAGGGAGGTTGTGGAATCTCCGTCTCTGGAGATATTTAAGAGTAGGTTAGATAAATGTCTATTAGGGATGGTCTAGGCAGTATTTGGTCCTGCCATGCGGGCAGGGGACTGGACTCGATGACCTCTCGAGGTCCCTTCCAGTCCTAGAATCTATGAATCTATGAATCTATGAATCAGCACCACTCCCAATCCTGTGTTGGATGCCAACTCCAAACATCTTGTACCAGCTTGGACTACTCAGAACCAGCTTTTCTGACAGAATTCTCTTGACATCATCAAAGCCTTCCTGACAAGCCTCAGTCCCTGCCACTTTGTCAGGTCTGACTGTTTGCAAAGGTATGTTACAGCAGCCAAATGGTGCTGAAATCCTCCACAAACCTGCAGGAGGGGACAATAAAAAGGAGATTTTTAACTATATTAGGGACAAAATGAATCCTGACAATGGTATTGGTCCACTACTAGGTGGGAATGGTAGAATTATCAACAATAATACAGAAAAGGCAGATGTGTTCAATAAATATTCCTGTTTGTATTTGGAGAAAAACAGATGATATAGTCTCATATCACTCCTTCCATTTCACTAGTAGCTCTGGAGGACGTTAAACAGAAACTACTCTTGTTAGACATTTTAAAATCAGCAGGTCCAGATAACTTGTGTTCAAGGGTTTGAAAAGAGCTGGCTGAGGAACTCACTGGACCATTAATGTTGATTTTCAGTACGTCTTGTAGCACTGATACTGATCAATGTGGATCACTTGGTAAACAGGGCGCAAGCAAATGCTATGCATTTTAATACAGCTAAATGTAAATGTATACATCTAGAAACAAGGAATGCAGGCCTTTATTACAGGCTGGAGGACTCTATCCTGGGAAGCAGTGACTGTGAAAAAGATTCGGGATCATGGTGGATAATCTGCTGAACATGAGCTCCCAGTGCGACGCTGTGACCAAAAAAGCTAATGTAATCCTGGGACACATAAACAGAGAAATCTCAAGGAGGAAGAAAGAGGTTATTTAATTTCTATATATGGTACTGGTGCAAGCACTGCTGGAATCCTGTGCTTGGTTCTGGTGCCCACAGTTCAAGAAGGATGTTGATAAACTGGGGAGGGTTCAGAAAAGAGCCATGAGAATAATTAAAAGATTTGAAAACCTGCCTGATAGTGACAGACGCAAAGAGCTCAGTCTAGTTAGCTTAACAAAGAAAGGCTAAGGGGTGACTTGATCGCAGTCTATCAGTAACTACAGGGGGAACAAATATTTAGTAATTGGCTCTTCAATCTAGCAGAGAAAGGTCTGACATGATCCAGGGGCTGGAAGTTGAAGGTAGACAAATTCAGACTGGAAAGAAAGCCTAAATGTTTAATGGTGAGGTAATTAACCATGGGAATAGTTTACCCAGGGGTCATGGTGGATTCTCCATCATTGACAATTTTTAAATCACAATTAGATGTTTTCCTAACAGCTCTGCTCTAGGAATTATTTTGGGGACGTTCTCTGGCCGGTGCGGTACAGGAGGTGAGACTAGATGATCACAATGGTCCGTGCCTTCTGGCCTTGGAATCTAGGAATCTTACATTTGACAATTTGACTGTCAGACTTGCCTCTCTGAGTCACTTCAACACAATTCCCATGTGATTCTTATGATCTACCAGGTGTAAGTAGGCATAGGTGCCAACTTCTGCTGGTGCCAGTGGGTGCTCGACCCTCCTGTGCCCCCAGTGGCGGATTAATAATTTTGCCACCCCTAGGGTGGGAAATAATTGCCACCCTGGCCCCGCCCCCACCCTTTTCCCGCCCCCATTCCAACCCCCTCCCCAAAGTCCCCGCCCCAACTCCACCCCTCCCTTCCCCTATTGGATCCCTTCCCCAAATCACCGCCCCCGGCCCTGCCTCTTCCCTCAGCTCGCAGCGTTCCCCCTCCTCCCCACTCCCTCCCTGCCCCGCGAAACAGCTGTTTTGCGGCACAAGTGCTGGGAGGGGAGAGAAACAGGACGCGGCGGCGCGCTTGCAGAGGAGGCGGAGGTGAGCTGGAGCAGGGGGGCGGGGCACGGAGGGGAGCTTCTGCCCCTGCAAATTTGCCGCCCTAGGCCTAGGCCTTGTTGGCCTAGGCGATAATACGGCGCTGCCTGCCCCGACTCCACCCTGCCCTGCCCCGCCCCCATTCCAAGCCCTTCCCCAAAGTCCCCACCCCAATTCCTCCCCCTCCCAGCCCCTATTGGACTCCTTCCCCAAATCCCTGCCTGGCCCCGCCTCGTCCCCTGAGCGCGCCGCGTTCTTGCTCCTCCCCCCTCCCTCCCGGAGCTTGTTACGGCACAAAACAGCTGTTTTGCGGTGGCAAGTGCTGGGAGCTAGGGGGAGAAGCGGGGACAGGGCGCGCTCAGGGGAGGAGGTGAGGTGAGGTGAGGTGGGGGGGCCCAGGAGCACCAGTCCTGGAGCACCCACAGAATCGGCGCCTACGTAAGCAGGGTCTGAATGAATGCTTTCCTGACAGCTAGAGCTAAATAGGCTTTATTAGGAGTTTCTTTTGTTATTTTAATTGCTCAGAGCTAAAACCTCTTGTGGTAGGACTGTGTTTCTGCCCTACCTGCCTGGAGCTGGAAATCACTTGCAGCAGGACTGTGTTTCCTGCACAGAGCTACAATCACTAAGAGACTGGGCAGCCGGTGGGTGCAGGTGGGGGTGGTTGGCAGGAGCAAGCATGGTGGTGTTTACCCCCCCACACACACATACACTCACAGTGGGAGGCGAATTCATACAGCTGCACCTATGAACTCTGGGTCTGCACTGACCAGGCACAACAACGGTGAGTGGTGTGTTGGGGAGCACCACAAGAACTTGGGTGTTGGACTCAAGAACCTGAAGCACAGGACATTGCCCAGCATACTCTGGGGAGGGTGTCTTGCTAATGCTTTTATGTTTATGAATACTGCTTATGCTGATTTCTCTGACTGATGCTAGGTTACTTTTATTAAAGAAACTCTTTCTACCTCAGACTGTGCTTGCAAGAGGGGAAGAATTGCCTCTTAGAGGCACCCAGAGGGTAGAGTGAATTTTTCCCAGTTTACTAGGTGGGGGCTCGAGCCAGTTTGGTTATATTGTTGGAAAGGAACCCCTAGATATTGAACCTGGCCCTTCTTGCTGCTCACTCCAGCTGGCAGAAGGGTTACACAGGTTGCCAAACGTGGCAATGTAGGCACAAGCAAAGGTCTGTAACCCGGCTCACACATGATTAACGAGCCTCTGAAATGTGGCTCCTGCATTAATTAATCCAAATGGCAATGTGCTAAACTCAAAAAGTCAGGAACTGGAAATGAAGGTGGCTTTTCTTGTGCTTCATTGTCTAGGGGAATCTGCCAAAACCCCTTTGTTAAATTCAGGGTGCTCACAAACTCTGCTCATCTGAATGTGTCCAGCATGTCAGCATTAAACTTCCTGTAGTCATCTCAAATCCTTATTGTCTCAGCTTTTTTGGAAACCATGACAACGCGGGAAGCCCAAGGACTATTATTCTCTTTTATTATTTCTCTATGATTCCCATTCCCAGCATGCTCATTATCACTCTCTGCACTTGCTCCTGCATTCCACCCATCGTCTGGGAATCTCTGCTGGATGCAGGCTGGGATCTCTCAATCTGATCTCATGGACCACTCTGTTAGTCAGACCAGCTTCTTGGACAATTCCTGCCAGGTGACTTGACAGCCATGATTGGGGTTACCGCTTCCTATAGATTACTGCTCTCTAGTGGGGTAGCCCTGTTAGTCATCAAATGGCTAAGAAAGGCAGTCTTACAGGCCTTCTCCACATAGTATGCCATATTTACAAAGGCCTCCTGAGTGTGGTATTCCCTTAACCTGTCTGTGTGCACAGTTTGTAGTGCCACCTTGCTAGAGGCATTTTGTGTAGTGTAAGGTAACTTAGTTAACTCTTTCTACAATCTCCAAAGCTCCTCTCCTGCATGCTGTGCTTTTCCCCAGGCAGTACAACCAGCTCCAGAACCCCCCCCCCACTGACTGTCTGATCAGGAGTATTTCAACCAGCCCACTCTTTCTGTGCTTGGCGCTTTATGAGGTTTAGCTGCACTAATCCCCATCATGGACTTTAAATCTTCCCTAAACCTCTGCACTTACTTTGCCATCAGTTTGCCTTCTGCATCAGTGCTGGGATTTCTGATGAGCTCCAGGGAACCTCTGACCTCTCTCCCATACTGGAGGTCAAATAGGGCAACTTTCATGGACTCTGGGGGCACCTTGCCAGATCAACCCCCCCCCCTCCCCAGTGCCCCCATTCTGGGCAGCAGGAACCTGCCCTGCTCTGTGGCTGCCTGCCCAAGGCTTTGGAATAGGCTGCTCACATCCGTCCCATGCCCCCTTGCACTCAGCAGGGGGCACTGCAGGGAGCTGGGCAGAAGTGCTGACTGTGGGGTGGGCTTTTGGCTCCCAGCTCTGGCAATGCCCCTCAATCCAGCCGCCAAAGCCCTGTCTGCGATCCCAATTGCCTGCTCCACCATCACCGGGATGGTTCAGTATCCGCTGCTTCCTGTTCTGGCCCCAGAGCCGGATGCCCACATCTCGCCCCTTCAGCAGCTGCTGCTCCGGCCCAGGGTGTTGCTGGTGCCACGGCTCCGACAGGGGAGTGCCGAGAGGGCAGCTGGGTGTGGTGAGCAGGTGGTTTCCCATCACTCGGCTCTTCCAGATTTTGGATTCTGCTCTGGCAGACCCGGAGCAGCCAGGGTCACAGCTCAGCAGTACCACTAGCCATTCCCCTCCCCTGCTCATTGCTCCTCCCCCCCACCCCCCACCCCGCCTGTAGCCTCTGATCCACTCGCTAGAAGAGCTGTAACATTGCTAAGGCCCGATGCTTTCTAGGGAACTGCCCCCTCCTTCCAGCAGCGTCACCTCTGGGAAGCCTGGTTTTCACTCTCTTGCTGATCTCCCTTGGGACCTGGTGCTAGCTGGGTCCTGGGTGTAGGGCAACCCAGAGCGTCTATCTGGCAGACCTGGCTGGGCATGCCCCCCCGCCCCGAGTGTCTCTCGGCCAGGCACAGCCTGGCACAGCCCCCCATCCTCAGCAACCCCGCAGGCTCTGCACTCCCCAGACTGTCTCTCCCCCAAAGCCCTGGCTGGGTGCCGCCCCACCCACAGGAGTGCAGCAGCAGCTGCAGCGTCTCACAGCCAGAGACCAGGGCTGTTTGGGTTACTGCTAGAACAGCTCCGTAAATATTTATCCCGGGAACCAGTGGTGGGCAGCTCTCCCCACCCGCCACCTCATCCCGCAGGCATCTGCAGGGGGGTCCAGCCGGGCGCCATACTCCAGTGGGGCCGGGGGCTCTGCATGCTGGCAGCTGGGCCCTAAGGAACAGGGCCAGACCCCCCGTGACTCAGCCTCTGCTGACGGCCCAGCTAAGACAGGCTATGGAGGGGGGCTGGGGGGGACATGAGGTCGGGGCTCTCCCAGCTGGAGCAAAAGCAGAGCTCAGAGTTGACATGGAGCCCCTGCAGCCTAGCCCCCCCAGCCCATGCAAGGCATCTATCGACTGCTGCCAGGCCCAGCACTTTCCCACACAGCCTAGTCCGCCCCTCCAGCGCCCTGCACCCTCCTCCTGGCCCTGCTCTAACCACTAGACACCCCATCCCCCGGCCCTGGGATAGAACCCAGGAGTCCTGCCTCCCAGCCCCCCTGCTCTAACCACTAAACATCTCCCCCCCACCCAGAATGGAACCCAGGAGTCCTAGCTCCCAGTCCCCCTGCTCTAACCACTAGACTCGCCCCCCCAGCATGGAACCCAGGAGTCCTGGCTCCCAGCCCTCTCCCATGTTCTGACCACTTGACCTTCAGTAAGGTCAGCTCCAGTTCCCTGGAGATATGAAGGAAAGGGGGGTGCAAGGGCAGGCACACTCCAAACTCTCTCCCTGCCCCCATCTGCCACCCACACTGCTCCTGCACCCTGCCCCACATCCCAATCCCCTCTCCCGACCCCTGCTCCACCACCGAGCAGGAGTTTGCAGCCTGCCTCCAATATAACAGATCCGGTAGCCAGGAGGAGATGGGAGAGATGGGGAAACAGGGCTGGGGGTGGGGATGTGGGAGGGGAGGAGAGAGAACAGTAATGGAGGAGGGGGCACAGTGATGGGGCGGGGCAGAGATGAGAGGGGCAGGGAGGGGGAAGGGGTCTAGGTGAGAGCCCAGTGCCCTCTGCTGGGGGCCGCCCTGAGGAGAGGTCTGGGGAGGGGGCACGGAGCCCTAACCCTGGATCGCCTGGGAACCCCCCGGCCCAGACCCTGGGGAGGGGCTGACGATTCTGCCCCCACCCTGGGGCCAGCGCCCCCAACTGAGCCCGAGTGCCCCTCCCAAGGGGGCGGCTTTGCCCCCCTCCCCCAGCCCGCCGTGCCCGGGCACTGTCCGGTGGAGGCGGCTCCTGCGCCGCGGGGCTCCGAGTCCCAGCAGCGCCGCACGCCAGGGGCCGTTCACTCTGAAACCCAACGACGGCCCCGCCCCCGCCCCCGCCCCCGCCGGCTCGCGGGCCCCGCCGGTGTCGCTGACCCGGTTGCTGGGGCCGGACTCGCGGCCCCCACGTGTCCCCGCCCTGGCTCGGGCCTCTTGTCATGTGACCCCAGCAGCCGCTTCGTCACGTGGTTTCATCGGATCATGTGACCGATTCTGCACCTGACCCAGAGTCGGGCTGGGGGCGGACGGGACGGGATGGAGGCGCGGTAACGGGGGGGGGTCTCCCGGGAGGGGAAAGGAGCTGCCGGGCAGTGCGGGGGGGGGTCTCCCGGCAGGGGGAGGGGGCAGGGGCTGCCGGGCAGTGCGGGGGGGGGGGTCTCCCGGCAGGGGGAGGGGGAAGGAGCTGCCGGGCTGTGGGGGGGTTTCCCGGCAGGGGAAGGGGGCAGGGGCTGCCGGGCAGTGCGGGGGCGGGGGTCTCCCGGCGGGGGAGGGGGAAGGAGCTGCCGGGCAGTGCGGGGGGGGGTCTCCCGGCGGGGGAGGGGGAAGGAGCTGCCGGGCAGTGCGGGAGGGGGGGTCTCCCGGCAGGGGGAGGGGGAAGGGGGAGGAGCTGCCGGGCAGTGCGGGGGGGGGTGTCTCCCGGCGGGGGAGGGGGAAGGAGCTGCCGGACAGTGCGGGGGGGGGGGGGTCTCCCGGCGGGGGAGGGGGAAGGAGCTGCCGGGCAGTGCGGGGGGGGTCTCCCGGCGGGGGAGGGGGAAGGAGCTGCCGGGCAGTGCGGGAGGGGGGGTCTCCCGGCAGGGGGAGGGGGAAGGGGGAGGAGCTGCCGGGCAGTGCGGGAGGGGGGGTCTCCCGGCAGGGGGAGGGGGCAGGAGCTGCCGGGCAGTGCGGGGGGGGGGTCTCCCGGCAGGGGGAGGGGGAAGGAGCTGCCGGGCTGTGGGGGGGTTTCCCGGCAGGGGAAGGGGGCAGGGGCTGCCGGGCAGTGCGGGGGCGGGGGTCTCCCGGCGGGGGAGGGGGAAGGAGCTGCCGGGCAGTGCGGGGGGGGGTCTCCCGGCGGGGGAGGGGGAAGGAGCTGCCGGGCAGTGCGGGAGGGGGGGTCTCCCGGCAGGGGGAGGGGGAAGGGGGAGGAGCTGCCGGGCAGTGCGGGAGGGGGGGTCTCCCGGCAGGGGGAGGGGGCAGGAGCTGCCGGGCAGTGCGGGGGTGGGGTCTCCCGGCAGGGGGAGGGGGAAGGAGCTGCCGGGCTGTGGGGGGGTTTCCCGGCAGGGGAAGGGGGCAGGGGCTGCCGGGCAGTGCGGGGGCGGGGGTCTCCCGGCGGGGGAGGGGGAAGGAGCTGCCAGGCAGTGCGGGGGGGGGTCTCCCGGCGGGGGAGGGGGAAGGAGCTGCCGGGCAGTGCGGGAGGGGGGGTCTCCCGGCAGGGGGAGGGGGAAGGGGGAGGAGCTGCCGGGCAGTGCGGGAGGGGGGGTCTCCCGGCAGGGGGAGGGGGCAGGAGCTGCCGGGCAGTGCGGGGGGGGGGGTCTCCCGGCAGGGGGAGGGGGAAGGAGCTGCCGGGCTGTGGGGGGGTTTCCCGGCAGGGGAAGGGGGCAGGGGCTGCCGGGCAGTGCGGGGGCGGGGGTCTCCCGGCGGGGGAGGGGGAAGGAGCTGCCGGGCAGTGTAGGAGGGGGGGTTTCCCGGCAGGGGAAGGGGGCAGGAGCTGCCGGGCAGTGCGGGGGGTCTCCTGGCAGGGGGAGGGGGAAGGAGCTGCCAGGCAATGGGGGGGGGTCTCCCCTGCAGGGGAAGGGGGAAGGAGCTGCTGGGCTGTGGTGGGGGGTCGCCGGGCAGTGGGGCGGGGGGGGTGGTCTCCTGGCAGGGGAAGGGAGAAGGAGCTGCCAGGCAATGGGGGGGGTCTCCCCTGCAGGGGAAGGAGCTGCTGGGCACTGGGGGGGGGGGTCTACCTGCTCAAGCTCTGATGCTGTCTGCTGTGCTTTCGGTGGCAGGTTCCTGCTGGCGGTCGCTGTGAGTCTCGCGGGCTGGTGGCGCTCCTTAGCGCTGGGCTGGGCCCCAGAGCAGGACCAGAGTCTCCGGTAAGTGCTGCCCCGTGGGTGGGGACTAAGCACCTAGTGCTGGGTTCTGCTCTGCCTGAAGGCCACCCCTCCCGCCCTCCCTTTCTCTCGCCCATGCACCTGGAACGTCCTGTCGGGCAGAGTCCTGGCTCCGGGGTGTGTGGATCTCCCAGTGTAACTGTGAGTTTCCCCCCACCCTCCCAGAGGTGTATTTGGGGGGCCCCCACAACACATACTAAAAAGTGAATGGGGGCCCCCTTGAGCGGCTCTGCTTATGCCTATCGCCGGCTCTGTTCATGCTGTTTGGGCCCCACTCCGTCCAAGTGGATCACCGCAGCACCCTCTTCCCCTCAGGGTCCCTGCTGAATGGAGGCACCTGGGCCCGGTCGCTCCCTTGGATGAGCTTGTGTTGACCTTTGCCCTCAGGCAGCAGAACGTGGAGCATCTGGTGAAGCTGGTGGGAAGAGTCTCAGACCCTGATTCACCTCAGTATGGTAACTGCCCTGGAGAGAGCGGGGACTGAGGGGGATCTTCCAGAGGGCCTTGGGGCTGTTCACGCAGCTGCCCACTGCTTTACCACCACCACCCGGGGAGTGCATCTCTGCCCAGCCAGTGTAGTTGCTTCTGAGCGCAGGTGCTGTGAAGAGCAGAATCTGACAACATGGAGGGAAACGTGGTGTGTTGGGAGTCCAAGAGTACAAATATGGAGATGTTTCCCTGGGGCATGGGGAGTGCTGGACTCTTCCAAGAGAGAGCTGCCTTACTGTCCTCCTGGGTGGGGGCCAACTAGCTGTCACCTCTGCCCTGTGCTGCAGGAAAGTACCTGTCACTGGAGGAGCTGCGCACACTCGTCCAGCCATCTCTCCTCACGCTCAGCACTGTGCACAAGTGGTTGGGGGCCTACGGCATCAAGGGCTGCAAGACCATTAGCACCTTGGACTTCCTAGAGTGCGTGATGCCAGCCAGGTGAGTCCCTTGGCCGGGGGGCCTGGCTGGGCTTGCCTCATTAAATTCAGTGGGTCTTTATTGGCCACACAAGTTGTGTCGGCACTGCCTGGGTGGAAGGAGAAGCCAGGCCCCTGTAGTCTGTGTCGGGACAGGGATGTAACCCCTGCATAGGGTCCCATGCTGTGTGCTGGTTGAGCCCTGCCCAAGTAGCGGGGGCTGCATGGCATTGGGCCTTCTCTGCGTCAATCATGGGGCTGGATTGTTCGGGGGAATTGCTGCCTCATGTTTCCAGTAGGGCTACCATACGTCCGGATTCCTCCGGACATGTCCAGCTTTTCGCTCTTTAAATAGCTGTCCGGGGGGGATTTCTAAAAATGTCCGGGATTTCCCCCCGGTCGGCTATTTATCGAACGAAAAGCGGCTGACAGGGCGGCCGAGCGCCGCTCGCATTGGGGTCTCGGCAGCCAAAGCCCGTTCCCGGCTCCCCCCATCCCCTGCAGCCTTAGCACGCCGCCCGGCAGCGGGGCGGGGCTGTGCACCTGTGAGGGAACGCGGCGGCGGGGCTGGCAGCTGCGACCAGAGCCCCTCCCCTGCTTCCCCCCTCCTCCACAGCACGCCGCTCGGCAGCGCTCGGGTGGGGCGCTCCTTGGGGCACGGAGCCAGACACCTGCTCTAAGCCAAGCGGCACGGTAACGGGGCCGGGGAGTTGCAGAAGAGGGACAGTCAGGGACAGGGAGCAGGGGGTTTAGATGGGTCGGGAGTTCTGGGGGGGTTGTCGGGGGCAGGGGTGTGGAGAGGGGTCGAGGCAGGCAGGGAGCAGAGGGGGTTGGATGGGTCGGGAATTCTGGGGGTCCTATCAGGGGGCGGGGAGCAGTTGGATAGGGCATGGGAGTCCCGGGGGTCTGTCTGGGGGCGGGGGTGTGGATAAGGGTCGGGGCAGTCAGGGGACAGGTAGGGTCCTAGGGGGGCAGTTAGGGTGGGGGGTTCTCAGGAGGGGGCAGTCAGGGGACAAGAAGCAGGGAGGCTTAGATAGGGGGTGGGGTCCTAGGGGGCAGTTAGTAGCAGGGGTCCCAGCAGGGGGCAGTCAGGGGACAAGGAGTAGGGGGGGTTGGGGGTTCTGAGGGGGGCAGTCTGGGGGTGGGAAGTGGGAGGGAGTGGATGGGGGCGGGGCAGGGTGAAGGCGGGGCTAGAGTGGGGCTCCCCCGCTCCCCCCGCAAGTGTCCTCTTTTTTGATTGTGGAAATATGGTAACCCTAGTTTCCGGTGTTGGCCAAGAAGTGCCCACAGGTCTCAAGTGTCACAGAGTTTAAGACCAGAAAGGACCACCAAATCCTCCAGTCTGATCTCCTGCATATCGCAGGCCACCGCCGCTCTATCCTCGCAGTCTGCCTTGTGGTCACTCACAAGCCTAAAATAATGCTGCTGAACATACGTTTCCAGGCATGTTGTTTGGTCCATCGCATGTCACCAAGGATTTAGGATTTTACAGATCCTTGGCATTCTGTTAACCAGGCTGATGGTGATTATGAAAACACTTTTGTAAATTCACAACATTGTTTCATCAAAGCACTTGGTGTAAGGTCTGGTCCATGTAGATTTAACTGGTCTGATGTACATCCGTATGTAACTGGTGGTATGTTGTTCCAAAGCACTCTCACTCTGTTAGGTAGCTCTTAACAACACAACCGTGCAGTGCATTTGTTAGTGGCTTGGTTTCTCTTCCCAGTGTCACACAGTACTTCCCAGTTGTCTTATTAGCTCCTGATACATAAACCACAATTTTCCCCATCTGTACACAATTAGCTATCCCTGGGTCATTGTGCACATTACTCCAGCAATCCAGTATTAATGTGACCACTTTTCTATGAAATTTGTTGCCTGCTTCCACCCTCAAGCCATCAGTAACAACATCTGATAGTTCCCCTTCTATCTGCTTGCGATTGAGTAGTTTGTAGCCTGACCTTCGGCAGCTGATCACAGAGTGAAAAGTTGGATGCTCAGTGTGACGAAATGGGGATTTTCCCTTGTTATGTTGTATGTGAGCCTATGTGAGTCTTACTGTTTCGCATGAATGCTGTGTGCCTCAGTTTCCCTGTGTATTGCACCAATGTCTAGGTGGTGGGAATAACGGGGTGTGACTTTTGCGGAGGCTGCTCCAGTTGCCTGTACCAATGCTATGACTGCCCCTTCGTAACCTCAGACCCAGGAAGGTGGAAGCTGTGTAAGCTTCTTGCCCTGGAGACAGTCTGCTCACAGAGAGGAGGCTCCCCCAGAGTCCTGCCTGGCTTCGTAGGGAGCAGCTCCAGAGCATCGCCCGGGGACCCCGTGACTCAGTAACAGAAAAAGGAATATTACAATGGTAAAAAAATTGTGTAATTTTCATGTCTGTCTTTTGTTTCCGTTCTGGAGTTGTTTTTGCTACAAACATAGCCATTTGTGGTTGAAAAACTGTGGAACTTCCTCCTAGTTGTCTTTGGCTGACCGAGATCTGGCTTCCTTTTGATGTACTTTGCAATGGCAATGCGGTATACCTAAAGCCACAGTTGCCAAAGTGAACTGCAATGAATGTCTAGGGTGGAGGGGCACTAGTGCCCAGATTTCTCTGGTTAGGGAAAGCATGGTCAAAGAGACTGACGTATATTACCTGGCATTGGGAAAATATGGAACTTCTGTGCCTTTGGCTAAAGTGCATTTGGAGTGGGAAGCTCTGTAGAGTAGCTTAAAAGTTGGGGAGTTGGATTGTATTCCAATGGAAATGCTGGTAGGAAATGATATTTTGAACATGTCCAAATAGTCATGCTGGGTCAGACCAATGGTCCATCTTCCGCAGTGGCCAGTGCCAGATGCATGAGAGGGAATGAACAGAACAGGGCAACTTATCAAGTGATCCATCCCCTGTTGTCCAGTCTCCTCTTCTGGCAGTCAGAGGTTTAGGGACACCCAGAGCATGAGGTTGTGTCCCTGCCATATTGACTAATAGCCATTAACTGACCTATCCTCCATGAATTCATCTAATTCTTATTTGAACCCAGTTCTACTTTGGCCTTCCCAATATCCCTTGACAATGAGTTGCACAGATTGACTGTGCGTTGTGTGAAAATGTACTTCCTTAAGTTTGTTTTAAGCCTGCTGCCTATTAATTTCATTGGGTGACCCCTGGTTTTCGTGTTATATGAAGAGGTAAATAACACTTCCTTGTTCACTTTCTCCACACCAGTCATGATTTTATAGACCCCTATTGTATTCCCCCCTCAGTCTTCTCTTTTCTAAGCTGAACAGTCCCTGTCTTTTTAATCTGTTTCCATATGGAAGTTGTTCCATATGCCTAATCATTTTTGTTGCCCTTCTCTGTAGCGTTTCCAATTATTTCCAATACTCCAAGGAATATTGGTATGTAATCCCCAAAGGGAATGGTAAAGACAACTACTGAGGGGGAGGGGTGGGCACTTCCAACTCAGCAGAAAGAAGCAGTATGTTTTTCAGGCTGACACCAGTTGTATAGCAGAGGAAAAGAGCATGCCCTTTGGGGGGAGGAGCTAACCTCTGTGACTGCCCAGTTGTTAGCTGCCAGCATCTTGCAGATGAGCAGAGGGCAGACAGTGCTCTGGAAAGCACAAAGAGACGCATTCTAGAGCAGTGGTCTTCAAACTGCGGGTCGCGACCCAGTACTAGGTTGCGGA
This sequence comes from Malaclemys terrapin pileata, assembly GCF_027887155.1. NCBI lineage: Eukaryota > Metazoa > Chordata > Testudines > Emydidae > Malaclemys > Malaclemys terrapin. The sequence goes on along the minus strand of NC_071505.1, from coordinate 355,731,513 downwards.
ATGTAAGTCACTGGGTCGCGGTGGCTTTGGTCAGCACCACTAACCGGGCCGTTGAGTCCCGTCGGAGGTGCTTCCCAGCCAAGGCAGGCTAGTCCCTACCTGACACCACGCTGCATCCCGGAAGCGGCCAGCAGCAGGTCTGGCTCCTAGGCGGGGGCCATGGGCTGTGCAGGCTGCCCCTGACTTGAGGAGAGATGAAAGAGGCTAGGACTCTTCAGCTTGGAAAAGAGCAGACTAAGGGGGGATATGATAGAGGTATATAAAATCATGAGTGATGTGGAGAAAGTGGATAAGGAAAAGTTATTTACTTATTGTGACGAACTGGGCCTGTTCTTACTGTGGTCTGTGAATGCTGACAGGGGGGTGTGGCTAGGACAGTCTGCATTGGGGGATGGGAGACTGACCGGAGAATACCTGAGCGTGTAACATGAGAACCCAGGAAGGGGTTGGAGGCCAGGTGACACCTTGGCCCGGGAAACTGAACAAAGGCTGTGGGAGGGGTCGCTAAAGGCAGAGTGCTGGAAGCGGGCTGGAGAGATGGCTGGGAGGCAGAGATTGCTCTGACCCCCCCCAAAGGGGGGTGGGCTGGGATGCCCTGGGACCCCAAGCTGGACCTAACTGAGGGGGGGCCCTGTTGTCTGTGCCTGCAAGACCTGTCTTGGACTGTGTTCCTGTCATCCAAATAAACCTTCTGCTTTACTGGCTGGCTGAGAGTCATGGTGAATCGCAGGAGGCCGGGGGTGCAGGGCCCTGAGTCCCCCAATACTCGGTGACAACTGGTGGCAGCGGCGGGATCTACTGCACCCCGTGGACGGCGCTTCCTGCAGTAAGTGACTGGGGAGCAGTAAAGCGAAGGGGGATTGACGGGGACCAGGCGTGCTGAAGAGTGAGAGAGAGACGGTTATTACCCCTGGGAGTGTGTGACCAGCGAGAAGGACTTTTGCAGTAACAGGGTCCCCCGGGGGGATCGCAGCGAGTGGTCCCAGGGGCGGAGGAGTCTGCAGCTCGACCCTGGCAGAGAGGTGGTGACCTCGAGAAGGGCTGGCACACTAGGGGGCCCCCTGGGAACTGTGGCGAGCTGTGAGCACACAGGCCGGTGAGTGGCCAGCAGGAAGATGTATGCCAAGCGGCTTAAGAGCGACCTGGTGGAGCTGTGCAAGCAGAGGGGGCTGCGCAGTGGGAGGCTCACCAAAGAACAGCTCATTGCCCGGCTGGAGGCGGAAGATCGCGCGAATGAACTGATCCCTGTGTCTCAGGAAAGCAGCCTGGCAAATGCAGCGCAGGCACCAGTGTCTGTCCCAGCTGGGAGTGGTCAGACGGCTGCTGAGGGCTTCCTGAGACCCCTCCTTCCTCTGCCTAGGGGAAGGGTGGGGAGGAGCCCAGCAAATACCGAAGGCGCCGTGGCCCCCCCCGGCCAGCAGGGGGCCCTCCCGGCGAAGCCCGCCGGCCAGCAGAGGATCCTCCCGGCGACGTTCGGCATCCATGGAGCGGAATTGGCTGGAATGGGAGAAAGAGTAGGGTTACCATACGTCCTCTTTTTCCCGGACATGTCCGGCTTTTCGGCAGTCAAACCCCCGTCCGGGGGGAATTGCCAAAAAGCCGAACATGTCCGGGAAAATGGCGGCTCTGTTTAAGAGCCGGGCTGCCTGAACGCTACCGGCTTCGGGCAGCCCCGTGCCTGCAGACCCTGCGCCGCCGGAGCCCGGGAAGGGAAGTGCCCGGCTGGGGGCGCAGGGTCTGGAGGCACGGGGCTGCCCGAAGCCGGTAGCGCTCGGGCAGCCCGGTTCTTAAACAGAGCCTCCAGCGGCTGGGGCTCTGTGTAACTGACACTGTGTCAGTTACACACAGCCCCGGCGGCTGGAGGCTCCAGCCGCCCCTGCTCTATTTAAGAGCCGGGCTGCCCAAGCGCTACCGGCTTCGGGCAGCCCCGTGCCTGCAGACCCTGCGCCCCCAGCCGGGCACTTCCCGTCCCGGGCTCCGGCGGCGCAGGGTCTCCAGGCACGGGGCTGCCCGAAGCCGGTAGCTCTGGGGCAGCCCGGCTCTTAAACAGAGCCTCCAGCGGCTGGGGCTCTGTGTAACTGACACTGTGTGTGGAGACCCTGCGCCGCCGGAGCCCGGGAGGGGAAGTGCCCGGCTGGGGGCGCAGGATCTGGAGGCACGGGGCTGCCCGAAGCCGGTAGCGCTCGGGCAGCCCGGCTCTTAAACAGAGCGGGGGCGGCTGGAGCCTCCAGCCCCCGGGGCTCTGTGTAACTGATCCAGTGTCAGTTACACAGAGCCAAAGAGGAGCAAAGCCTCCAGCCCCCTGGGTTGTGTGTAACTGACACAGAGGCTCTGTTTAAGAACCGGGCTGCCCGAGAGCTACCGGCTTCAGGCAGCCCCCTTGCCTCCGGACCCTGCGCCGCCAGCCAGGCACTTCCCCTCCCGGGCTCCGGAGGCACGGGGGCTGCCCGAAGCCGGTAGCGCTGGGGCAGCCCGGCTCTTAGAGCCTAAGAGGAGCAGAGCCTCCAGCTGCGGGGGCTCTGCTCCTCTTCGGCTCTGTGTAACTTATACAGTGTAAGTTACGCAGAGCCGCCGGAGCCCCGGAGGGGAAGTGCCCGGCTGGGGGCGCAGGGTCCGGAGGCATAGGGGCTGCCCAAAGCCAGAGCGCTACCAGCTTCACGGTTTGCTGGGCAGCCTCCAGACCCTGCGCGCTGGGGCTCCAGCTGCGCTGGGGAAGCGCCGGCCGGGGGCGCAGGGTCTGGGGGCTGCCCGGCAAACCGTGAAGCTGGTAGCACTGGGGCAGCCCTTTCCCCCTGGCTGGGAGTGGGAGGGAGGAGGGGGCGGAGTTAGGGTGGGGGAAGGGGCGGAGTTGGGGTGGGGCTAGGGATGGGGAAATGGGCGGGGCCATGGCCCGTGGAGGGTCCTCTTTTTTTATTTATGAGATATGGTAACCCTAAGAAAGAGCTAAAACTGAGAGAGCTGGAGGATCGTGAACAAGAGAGACAGCATGAAGAGAGACAGAGACAGCATGAAGAGAGACAACGTCAGCATGAACGGGAGGAGAAAGAGAGACAGAGACAGCATGAAGAGAGACAGCGTCAGCATGAACTGGAACTGGCAAGACTGAAGGGCAGCGAACCCCCGGCTGCGGTGAGTGAGGGGGGACCCAGGACTGCACGGAGCTTTGATAAGTGCATCCTGGCCCCACACAAGGAGGGGGAGGACATGGATGACTTCCTGGAGGCCTTTGAGACGGCCTGCAAGCTGCACCGGGTTGATCCCGCGGACAGACTCCGGGTCCTTACCCCCTTACTGGACCCCAAAGCCGTGGCATTGTACCGCCAACTGGAAGAGGCAGAGAAAGGGGACTACGAACTATTCAAAAAGGCCCTGCTACGTGAGTTTGGGCTGACTCCTGAGATGTACCGGGAAAGGTTCCGGAGTCAGGATAAAACCCCTGAGATCTCATATCTGCAACTAGCCGTCCGCATGGAAGGATACGCCAGCAAGTGGGCTGATAGGGCCCAGACGAAGGAGGACCTGGTCAAACTGCTGGTACTGGAGCAACTGTATGAGTGGTGCCCATCTGACCTGAGGCTGTGGTTGGTGGACAGAAAGCCAGAGAACCCGCGACATGCAGGCCGGCTGGCCGATGAGTTTGTAAAGAGCCGGTCAGGAGATAACAGGGAGGAGTCCCAAAGGAACAGTCCCACCACAACGCAGAGAGAGAGTCACCATGGGACCTCCCCGTGGGAAAATACAGGAAAACCCCATCAAAGGGGAACATCCGGCGTCAGGACCATCCGACCCACTCGGGGGTACCCATGGGACATGGGCTGCTACCACTGTGGCCAAAAAGGCCACATACGGGCCCAGTGCCCCAGGCTCAGGGACAGACTGAGCAGACCGAACCCACAGAGGGTTGACTGGGTAGAGACCCAGCCCGGCGAGAGGCAGCATTCCCAGGGAATGGGGGCTGGCAGAGTACCACCTGCTAAGGAGGGAGGAGAGCTCCAGGCCAGCTCCTCTAGGGGGCTGGATGCTCCAGACTCAGGGTTTTTGGTTTATACGGTGGGCGCGGGGCTGTCCCTCCGGAGAGAGTACCTTGTTCCCCTGGAGGTGGATGGGAGAAAGGTCAATGGATACTGGGATACGGGCGCCGAGGTGACGCTGGCCCGGCCCGAGGTGGTGGCCCCAGATCAGGTGGTGCCCAACACCTACCTGACCCTGACGGGGGTGGGCGGAACACCAGTCAAAGTGCCCGTGGCAAGGGTACACCTGAAGTGGGGGGCCAAGGAGGGCCCCAAGGATGTGGGGGTACACCTGTATTTGCCCACTGAGGTATTGATGGGGGGGGACCTGGAGAACTGGCCAAGCAACCCCCAGAGGGCACTGGTTGTGACCCGCAGTCAGAGCCGGCGAGGGGCACTGCGCCCTGGCCTTGGGGGGGGTGCCTTGCCTGAGGCGCAGGACCCTAACCTGGTGGGGAGGGAACGCCCAGGGACACGGCTCAGGGAGGCTGCAGCTTCGGACCCAGCGGGCGAGAAAGAGCAGGTGGCCATCCCTGTCCCAGCTGCTGAGTTCCAGGCCGAGTTACAGAGAGATCCCTCCTTGCGGAAGATAAGGGACCTGGCCGACCTCAATGCGGTACAGACCATGGGACGAGGTGGCCGGAAAAGGTTCCTGTGGGAGAAGGGGTTCCTGTACCGAGAATGGGCTCCCCCAGGGAAAATGGAGTCAGGGGGGATCAGGAGGCAGCTGGTGGTACCCCAGAAGTATCGCCGCCAGCTGCTGTGCCGGGCCCATGACATTCCTCTCTCAGGGCACCAGGGAGCCTGGCTTACCCAGCAGAGGCTGCTACGGAGTTTTTACTGGCCTGGGGTCTTTGTTACTGTCCGACAGTACTGCGGATCCTGTGACCCCTGTCAGAGGGGGAGGAAGGCCTGGGACAAGGGGAAAACAGCTTTAGGACCCTTGCCCAGCATAAGGGATCCTTTCCGGAGGGTGGCCAAGGTTAAAAGGGCGGCTCTAAACCAAGAAAGCCCAAAGCACAGACCTCCAGACTGGAGCGCTGGGAGAAGACCACAGCCCAGTTGGAACCCCAGAGGTATGGGGGTGGGAAAAGGGCACAGGCCGCATAAACCTTCCCACATGCGAACTGCGAGGGCCATCAAGCACCCCCGACCTAAGGGGGGGCGTGAAACTGGAGGGGCCTGGTGTAATTCTCACCGAGGGATGCGGGGGCATCCATGGGAACGGGGGTAGGTTCGAACTTCCCCGGGTCACTAGCTAAAGTGACCCTGCTCAGTTCGGTCTCGAAGGGGGGAGATGTGACGAACTGGGACTGTTCTTACTGTGGTCTGTGAATGCTGACGGGTGTGTGGCTAGGACAGTCTGCATTGGGGGATGGGAGACTGACTGGAGAATACTTGAGCATGTAACTTTACTGGCTGGCTGAGAGTCATGGTGAATCGCAGGAGGCCGGGGGTGCAGGGCCCTGAGTCCCCCAATACTCGGTGACACTTATTCCCATAATACAAGAACTAGGGGTCATCAAATGAAATTAATAGGCAGCAGGTTTAAAACAAATAAAAGGAAGTTCTTCTTCACGCAGTGCACAGTCAACTTGTGGAACTCCTTACCTGAGGAGGTTGTGAAGGCTAGGACTATAACAGCGTTTAAAAGAGAACTGGATAAATTCATGGTGGTTAAGTCCATTAATGGCTGTTAGCCAGGATGAGTAAGGAATGGTGTCCCTAGCCTCTGTCTGTCAGAGGGTGGGGATGGATGTCAGGAGAGAGATCACTTGATCATTGCCTGTTGGGTTCACTCTCTCTGGGGCACCTGGCATTGGCCACTGTCGGTAGACAGGATACTGGGCTGGATGGACCTTTGGTCTGACCCGGTACAGCCTTTCTTATGTTCTTATGAGCACTGGCTCCGCACTCCCCATTGGCCGGTTTCCAGCCAATAGAACTTGGGGGAGCGGTGCCTTCGGGCGAGAGCTGCGCGGAGCCGCTGGCACAGTTCCGCATAGTAGCCGGACCTGCTGCTGGCTGCTTCCGGGGCGCAGCGCGGTCTGCGGTGCCAGGACAGGCAGGACATGTGCCTCTGCACCCCTGCTGTGACACTGACCAGGAGCTGCCTGAGGTAAGCCCGTGCCCAAGCCCTGAACCACCCCTGCCCAGAGCCCCTCCCACACCCCAAACCTCTCAGCCCCAGCCTAGATCCCTGATCCCCTCCTGCACCCCAACCCTCTTCCCCAGCCCTGATCCCCTCCCGCACCCCAAACACCTCATCCCCAGCCCAGAGCCCTGACCCCCTCCCGCACCCCAACCCTCTTCCCCAGCCCTGAGCCCCTCCCATACCCCAAACCCCTCATCCCCAGCTCCGTTGGGTGGCAGTATCAACAATTTTCTTCAACTGGGTTGCCAGAAATAAAGTTTGAAAACCACTGTCCTAGAGCAGCAGCGCCCAAAAGTCAGTCACAACGCCCAGGAGGGGTCACTCCATCAGGAGATGGGACCTCGGCAATCCTGAGTGTGTGGAAAACACCATTTTATACAATGGCATCCTCTGCACAGTGTGCCCTCAGATGCACCGTACATGTGCGAGGTCACGCTTTGCGGAAGCTGCCATTTTGAAATGGCGTCCTCCATGCTGTGTGAGGTCACGGGAAGCAATATATGTGGAAATGGAGTCATGCAAGGAAATGTTTGGGAACCACTGTCCTAGAGGGGGCATCAGTGAGGGGAAACGGAGAAAGGGTTTTGAAGATTAAGTATGTACAGGAAAGTACATACAGGTTTGTGCAGGTCGCTGTGCTGTGAGCAGGCACTGGTGGCCGGGCTCTGAGCCAAAGCTGCAGAGCACAGACGTATCCAGGGTTCCCGGGCAGGTGGTGACACATTACTGCCGGCAGGAGACTGGCTCTGCCACAGGCCGTGTGAGGTGCCCAGTGCCTGACACCCACGCAACACCTGTCAGGGCAGGTCTAGCTCAGTGGCTGTGACCCAGGGGGTACACAGAGCTCTTCCAGTGGGTACATCCACTCATCTAGGTAGCTGCCTAGTTTTACAACAGGCTACATAAAAAGCACTAACGAAGTCAGTACAAACTAACATTTCATACAGACAATGACTTGTTTATACTGATCTATACGCTGTTCACTGACATGGAAGTACAAGATTTATCTTCCAGTTGATTTATTTTATAATTACATGTGTGACGTTGCACTCCATATGTTTTATGGAAATATGCTTATGAGTGTGAATATGATGTAATGGGAATATGCTTTATGCAAAAGGTCTCTTGTAAGGTATCATAACAAAGGTTGTAACCTACTGAATATATTCCTCCTATTTGTATGTATGTATCATTCTTGTATCTGAAGCTAGAAATATGAAGTATAACTCTGAGGTCCTATTGTAATTATGCAAAGTGTGGGCCATTAATGATGGTTTAGAATCTTGATAAAAAGAACAGGAGTACTTGTGGCACCTTAGAGACTAACAAGTCTAACAAGACTAACAAGTACTCCTGTTCTTTTTGCGGATACAGACTAACACGGCTGCTACTGTGAAACCTGTTAGAATCTTGATGGCTCCCATTGACTAGGACAATTGGTTGTAAATGGCTCTGTTTACTTAGAAACCTTCCTGTGTACCTCGCTGGGCTGACAGCCAACTGACCCCCTCCTAGCCCCCCCCCCAAGCGCTGCGCCTCTCGCGGAGGTGGAGTTATCAAGTCGGTCTAGGGGGCGACTTCCCTCAGCTGGATCACCATTGTGGTGTAGACACTTACAGTTAGGTCAAGATCAGCTGCCTTACTGCCCTAACTCTGTAGTGTAGACCAGGCCTGAGAGACAGCGGCCTCCAATTCCCTGCTCTCCTCCTCCATCTCTGCTCATGACATCAGCCGCTCTCAGAGCACTGAGCTAAGGGGAGGCGACCCAGCGTGTGGTGAGACAGAACCTTTGCTTTTCAGTTCACTTAGCTTGTTATTAAGTTAGGGGTGAGCTTGCGCTTTGCTCCTTTATTTTCGTTTTGTGACAGTCCTGAGCATCATCCCTTGAAATCACTTAAAATCTGGCTCTCTGTAGTTATAAAACAATAAGACACGTTTATTCTTAACCAGTCTGTCTGGATTGCGTGTGTGGGAAGCTCTGTTTGGGATAGCAGGGCTGGTGTGTATCTCATTCTCCTGTGAAAGGACGGACCTGCCACATGCTTGTATTGTTCAGCACGTTTCTGGGAGACGAGGCTGGGGCTAGGAATTTGCTGATGTCTCCCTGTACGTAGTCCATGAGTGACCGGTCAGAGTGCTCCGGTGTGTAGCGGGGAGTGAATGAACATGCTGATAGCTGTGAGCAGGCCAGGAGCTCCAGGTTTGAGAATTATGGGGACACGGCTGTTCAGGGGTCCAGCACGTACCCTGGGGAATGTCACAGTGCACAGGGTGTGAGCGGGGCCATGCCTGCGGGAGGGCAGTGCAGAGAGGGGCAGGCCTGCCTGAGTTCCAGCAGCCCCGGGGACGGAGCGGGAAACTGGTCCCCCTCTACCCCAGGCTGATGGGTGGCGTTTGATTCTCTCTTGCAGCACAGCGGAGCGCCTCCTGCCAGGAGCCCAGTTCCATCGCTACGAGAGTGGCCAGCGCAGCGCTGTGCGCTCCCCTGTCCCCTACACCCTCCGTGAGGACCTGGCTGAACACATTGACTTTGGTATGAGCTGGCCCGGGCTGGGGGGAAGAGCTGCATGTTCCCGGCGCTGTGGAGACCTGGAGAGCTCTCTCAGGTTCACCTGGTGTGTGAGATGGGCTAACCCAAGCACCTGCTGCTCCTGCTGGCTCCTGCGAGTCCTCAGCCACTCCACTCTCCTTCGTGGCTGGGCAGGCCCCTCCTACTCGCAGACATGGTACCAGTGTTCCTAGGCCTGTCCCGGGGTCCCTACTCTGCAGATGGGGAAACAGGCCACGCGTTATTAACTAGTGCTAGCCAAGCCTGATGCTCCCACCCCACCAAGGGAAGTGAAGGATATGGGGTGATGTTACCTGCCACTATCATGCAGCCACCTCTGGGGTGGGAAGCAGCAGCTGCTCAACAATGACACAAGAGCACTACGGAGCGTTTTGGGATAGGAGGTGAAGGGTAATCTTGGCTCCTCCCTGCAGGGAGGCAGGGAAGAGATTTGGTTGTGTGGGTATGCTGATTCTGGGGTGCCGCTGGGGAGCTTTAAGATGTGAACTCTGGGAGCATCTTATACCCAATGTGAAGGGTGAGTTCCCCCTGCTGCACACTCAGAGCTCCCTGCAGCATAGAGGCACTGGGGCCACACTGACCCCAAGGGGAGAGCGCCATCCGGGGGCCATCTCTCATCCGCACACAGGCCAGCCCAGCCCTGCTCGGGCGGAGGTCTGGGGGGCTCCCAGCTCAGAGTGAATGAGCTTTCCCTGCTCCCTTGCAGACCAGAAAGGAGGAGGGGCTAGAACAGAGCCCCCCACCCCACTGGAGACAGAGGCCCTAACCCTACCTCCTCTGCTTTCTCCTTGGCATCCAGTGGGTGGCCTGCACCGGTTCCCTGCGGAAAGGAAGGTGGTGACCAGAGCCTCGGGGAAGGAGGAGGCGATGGCACGGTACCAGCAGAGGGCAGCTTTCCATCTGGGTGTGACGCCCTCTGTCATCCGCAAGAGATACAACCTGACGGACGGGGACATCGGGGCATTGCCCAATAACAGCCAGGCCTGTGCCCAGGTAACTGTGGTGACATCCCTCCGTGACAATAGCCATGCTTCCGCCCAGGTAACCATGGTTACACACACACCCCATAACAGTGGCCCAGCCTGTGCCCCAGGACCCACGGGAACCCCCCCTGTTGATAGCAGTGGCCAGGCCTGTGTGGAGGCACCAAAGCCGGCTCAGGGACAGCCAGTGGGGATCCCAGCGGGGGGTGCCTATGTCTGGGTCTGGGGGCCCAGGGGAGGGACGGTGCTCTGGGTAGGGTGAGGAATGTCACAGCCTCCCTGCCTGTCCCCCCAGTTCCTGGAGCAGTATTTCCACCCGGCTGACCTGGCAGAGTTCATGAAGCTCTTCGCAAGCAGCTTTGGGCACCGCTCCCGGGTCGACCAGGTGGTCGGGCACCAAGAGCTGGGCAAGGCGGGGCTCGAGGCCAGCCTGGATGTGGAGTACATCATGAGCACAGGTGCCAACATCTCCACCTGGGTCTTCAGTAATGCAGGTACCGGCCCCACCCCCGACACGGGCCTGCGGCCCCTCCCCCCCATGCAGGTACCAACCTCACCCCTGACACGGACTTCCCTGTGTGCCTCCCCTCACGTCTCCCCTCCTCCCCCACAGGTACCGACCCCACCCCCAACACAGGCCTGCGCCCCCCCCCCTTGCCCCTCACGCAGGTACCGACCCCACCCCCGACACAGGCCTCCCTGTGTGCCCCCCCAATATGGGCCTGCCCGTGTGCCTTCCCTGATGCCCATGCAGCTGGTATCCCCACCCCCAGTGTGGGCCTACTCCTGTGCCACCCTCCCTGACCCCACCCCCAATGTGGGCCTGCCCCTCGGCCCCCCCGACCTTTCTCCCCACGCAGCTGGTATCCGCACCCCTGACATGGGCCGGCCCCTCTGCCACCCCCAACCCCCTCCTCCACGCTGCTGGTATCCTCTTCCTCTGCCAGCATCTCCACCCGAAGCAATTTCCATAAAATCTCCCCCCCGTTTCCTCCCAGCTGGAGGCAGCTGGCCCCATCTCTCTGGTGCCCCAAGGGGCGACTGAGCTCTGTGCTCTTTGAGTCTGTCACGCGGGTAAAGGGGAACCAGATGACATAATTTATTTATGTTGCAAAAGGCTTTTGCCAGGGTCACCCCTAAGTCACTGGGGGTAAGAGGCAAAGTTCTGCCCGGGGTAGGGTGACCAGATGTCCCGATTTTTATAGGGACAGTCCTGATTTTTGGGTCTTTTTCTTATATAGGCTCCTATTACCCCCCCACCCCCGTCCCGATTTTTCACACTTGCTGTCTGGTCACCCTAGCCCGGGGTCAGAACTGGCCAGGAGACAGAAAGCGAAGAGTTGGGTTAAATTCTCTCCACAGCAGGGGCTGAAGGTTCTGGACTAGCGCCCATCTTGGGTGATGTATTTATTAGTGCTCAGGAAAGTGGGAGAGAAGAAGATGGGGAGTCAGGAGCAGAGGGGACTGTGGAACTTCAGAGAGATCAAACCCAGCCAGGGGAATGGGCAGCACCACCGCAGATGAAATCCCATTTCAAATGCACAGTAATGCGCGAGGGGGGAGGGGTGTGTGTGTATACTCCTACCCCTTACAGGGTCCAAATTAACCCCTTCAGCTCAGGGAAGGGACCTGGGCTCATTGTAGACAGTGCAATGGAGACCTCTGCTCGATGCCCAGGTTTGGACAAATAAACAAGGTGTAGGTGTTCCGCTGCATAGGAGCGGAGAGAACTATGCAGAGACTATTCTGCTGCCTTGGTATGAGGCAGCTGTGTGGCCTCATGTGGACATGGCAGGACTGGCCCCATCTCATCCGGGCTGGTGCAGAACTCAAGGGACTCAGAGGAAGGTGAAAATCTCCAGATTATAAAACCAGAGGGGCTGTTGAGATCCTCCTGTCTGACCTAAACCAGGCAAGAGAACGGCTTTCACTCCTGTTTAACTAGAGCAGATCTTCTAGACAGCCAGACCTCAGTCCTGAGTTAAGAACAGCCAGGGATGGAGAATCCACCACAGTCCTTGGAATTTGTTCCACTAGTTTATTATCCTCACTGCGTTTTTCTTATTTCTGGTGTAAATTTCTTGCTTCAACTTCCAGCCACTGGTTCTTTTTGTCCATTTCTCTCTAGACTAAAAAGTCCATTATGACAATGCTGTTCCGTCTGTAGGTGCTGATAGACGGTGATCAAGTCAGCCCGTAACCTTCTCTCTGACTCATCTACGCAGCGAGCTGTTGCACGGCACGCCAGGGTGTGACTCTGCAGCGTACCAGCTTACCGTGTGGCCCCTGCTACCATGCACTGGAAGTTCTGTCCTGCACTTCGATGGACAGGAAAGCGCACTGGGAACTTGTACTTTGCTGTAGCAGGGTCCACGTGGCAAATGAGTGTGCGGTAGATTCGCACCCAGGCTTGATGGCACTAACTCGCCGCTTAGACCAGCCCTTTGTTAATGATCTCAGTTACTATAAGGCAGGTTTTTCAATCTTTACATCATTCTTTTGGCTCATCTCTGAACCCTGCACCACTTCTCAACGTCCATGTGGATTTGTGGGCAGCAGAACTGGGCACAGGGTTCCAGCAGCAGTCGCACCAGTGCCAAATACAGCAGTAAAATAACCTTCCTGCTGCTCCTTGAGATTCCCCTGTTTATAAATCCAAGGATCGCATTAGCCCTGTTGGCTACAGCATCGCACTGGGAGCGCGTGTTCAGCTGATTGTCCAACATGACCTCAACTCCTTTACAGAGACACTGCAGCCTGGGCTGGAGCCTGCAGCCTGGGCTGGAGCCCGCAGCCTGTAAGAATGGTCTGCACTCTTTGTTCCTACAAGTATACCTTTGGCCAGATTAAAATGCATATTGTTTGTTGGCACCCAGTTTACCAAGCAGTCCAAATCACTTTGTAGTTTTTTACAGGGGCGCTGGAACAATTTGTATAGTGGGGATGCTGAGAGCCATTGAACCAAATTGTAAACCTTGCATATAATGGAAACCACTTCAAGCCAGGGGGTGCTGCTGCACCCCTAGTTCTGGTACCAATGGGTTTTTTACCACTGTTCTTTTTATTTACCCCTCCCCCAATCTTTGTGTCATCCACGAACTTTGTCTGCACTGTTGTTGTAGCCGTGTGGCTCCCAGGATACTAGAGAGACAAGATGGGTGAGCGTACGTTTTATTGGTGAAAGAGACAGAAGACCTGAAGCAGAGCTCGGTGTACTTTGAAAGCTCGTCTCTTTCACCAACAGATGTTGGTCCAATAGAAAATGTCACCTTGCCCACCTCGTCTAGCTACAAATTTTATCAGTAACAATTTTTTTCTTTCCAGGTCTTTGATACAAATGTGAAATAGTGTAGGGCCAATAACTGATTCCTGCAGGTCCCGACTAGAAATGTACCTGCTTGATAATTCCTATCTTAAATTACATGTTGAGACATGGCAGTTAGCCAGTTTTTAATCAGTTGAATGTGTGCCTTGTTAATTTTATCTTTCTAGGTTTTTTTTTAATCAAAATGTCATGTGGTACCAAATCAAATGCCTGACAAATCTAATGATATTACATCAACACTATTCCCTTTATCAACCAAACGCATATCTCATAGAAAAAAAAAATCATTTGACAAGTTCTAATTTCCATAAGCCGACGTTGATTGGTAATAATTGTTATCCTCCTTTAATTCTTTATTAATCGAGTCCTGTATCGGCCACTCCATTATCTTACTCAAGGTCACTGGCAGACCTGTCATTTCCCTGGTTGTCGCATTTACAGTCTCTTTGAATATTGGCACAACGTGAGCTTTCTTCCAGTCCTGTGGATCTTCCCCAGTGCTCCAGAACTGATTGAAAATGAACATGAGTGGTTCAGGGAGCTCCCTGGCCAGCTCTTTTTCTCTCTCTTGGGTGCAAGAGAGATTGAAACCACTGGGAGAAGTGAAACGAATGAGAAGTGACATGAGAATAGTCTATCACTACTGATTGGTCAAGAGAAGGGGCGATTGGGGGCTTTTGTTTTCCCTGTCTCTCAGCACGGGGACAATCAGTGACATGGAAGGGAAATACTTTTTCATGGTATATGTAATTAGCCTGCGGAACTCACTGCCACAGGATGCCTCTGAGGCCAAGGACTTAGCCAGACTCAAAGAGGGACTGGCCATTCTCTGGCTGCAGTGAGTGTAGCGAGTAACAGTTCTGGCAGGGATATTCTAGCATCTCTATTCGTGCCCAGGATGAGACCTGGGGGCTAGGATTGTTCCTGCACTGCTTTCCCTCTCCTGGGCCTTCTCTGCTCTGCCCCATGGGGATGGAGGCTCCGGATGGGGGCTGATCCCTTCTCTGCTGCCCCTTGCAGGGAGGCATGAGAGCCAGGAGCCCTTCCTGGCCTGGCTGCTGCTGCTCAGTAACATGTCCTCGGTGCCCTGGGTGCACTCGGTGAGCTACGGGGATGATGAGGACAGCCTGTCCCGGGCCTACATGGAGCGCGTCAACGTGGAGTTCATGAAGGCTGCTGCGCGGGGCTTGACTGTGCTCTTCGCCTCAGGTACATGCAGCCTGCCAGCACCTCTTGCCCTGGGCTGCCTTCCTCCCTGGGAACGCGTGGATCGTGCTGGGACCCAGGAGTCCCCCTGGTCCCTCCCTGCAGCACTGGGGTGGGGAGATGGGTGCTTGGCCCCTGGCCCCAACAAGGGTCCATGCCTCACGGGCCAGGCTGATCCCGTACTCCTGCCTTGCAGGTGATGCTGGAGCTGGCTGCAGAAAGCTTGCTGGAGGGAGCCACACTTTCCGGCCCAGCTTCCCAGCCTCCAGGTAACGGGGGGGGTGGCGGGGGGTGGGGAGAGAAGGGCTGGGAAGTCTCCGGCAGACAATGCTGTAACCCTGGCCAAGCAGCTGGGGGGCGGCACAGTTACAGCTCCTGGCCCTGCTCTGCCCTGGGCTGAGTGTTCCTGGCATAGCCCCAGCCGGGAGGTTTGGGGCTGCTGGGGCAGAGATGCACCTGTTGGGGAGCAACAACACAGACAAGATGGGAGGGTGAGAGCAGGGGAGGTAGCGAGAGAAGGTTGGACGGGGGCAGGCCGGGTGGGGGAAAGCTGGCGGGGCAGGTAGGACAGTGCAGGCTGGGCAGGGGAAGGCTGGATGGGGGGAGGCCAGGTGGGGAAGGCTGGAGGGGCAGGCGGTGTGGGAAGGCTGGAGGTGAAGGCAGGCTGGGTGGGGAAGGCTGGTGGGGTGGGTGGGACAGGGCAGGCCTGGAGGGGAAGGCCAGTTGGGGGCAGGTGGGACGGAGGAAGGCTGGGCGGGAAAGGCTGGAGGGGCGGGCGGCGTGGGAAGGCTGGAGGTGAAGGCAGGCTGGGCGGGGAGGGCAGGTGGGGTGGGTGGGACAGGGCAGGGTGGGTGGGGGCATGTCTGGAGGGGAAGGCCAGTCGGGGGCAGGCAGGACAGGGGAAGGCTGGAGGGGAATGTCTGGCAGGGGCAGGTGGGGCAGGGCAGGCAGCAGGGTTCCCCAGGGAATGGAAAGGGGCTTAAAGACCTATGCAGAAGAACCAAGAACTGGGGGCCTGAGGGAGCCCTGAGAACTGCCAGCTCTAGGGGGCAGTGGGGCCTGGAAAGCCAGAGAAGTGGGGGCTTCTGGCCCCCCAATGTATTAGTCTCTCCGTTAGTGGGAGCTGCTGGCCCCCCAATGAGAAGTTGTCTCTGGTGGCCTGGCCAGTGCAGCTCCCCCCACCTGTCCCCACAGCCCCTATGTGACCACAGTGGGTGGCACAGCCTTTAAGAACCCCTTCCGAGTGACCTGGGAGGTGACGGACTATATCAGTGGTGGGGGCTTCAGCAACGTCTTCCCTATGCCCGACTACCAGGTGCGTGGGGCTGGGACAGAGGTGTGGGACATGCAGCGCAGTGGCTGGCAGGTTGGGGGAGTGGGTGAGGGGATGGGGTGGGGGGAAGGGGCAGGATGGTGGCTGGGGGGTGGGTGAGGGGAAGGGGTGGGGCAAAGAGGTAGAATGGCGACTGGGGGGAGGATGTTGGGGCAGGGGGAAGGGGTTGGGGGAAGGGGCAGGATGGCGGCTGGGGGAGTGGGTGAGGGGCAGGGGGAAGGGGTGGGGCAAAGAGGCAGGATGGGGGGAGGGGCAGGGGGAAGGGGCAGGATGGCAGCTGGGGGGGTGGGTGAGGGGCAGGGAGGAAGGGGCAGGATGGGGGGTGGGGCGAAGGGGCAGGATGGTGGCTGGGGGGTGGGTGGGGGGCAGGGAGGAAGGGGCAGGATGGTGGGTGAGGGGCGGGAGGAAGGGGCAGGATGGTGGGTGAGGGGCAGGGGAAAGGGGCAGGATGGTGGGTGAGGGGCAGGGGGAAGGGGCAGGATGGTGGGTGGGGTGAAGGGGAAGGGGAGGGGCAAAGGGGTAGGGCCCAGTTGCGAGGTTTCCCTCCCCATCTGACTGTCTCTTCCAGGCTGCGGCTGTCAGGAATTTCTTGCACTCAGCCCCAAAGCTGCCACCCCTCTCCTACTACAACAGCAGCGGCCGTGCCTACCCTGACCTGGCTGCCCTCTCTGACAACTACTGGGTGGTGACCAACCGCATCCCCCTGCCCTGGGTGTCTGGGACATCGGTAAGGAGCAGCCCTAGGTTGGGCCATGGGCTCTGAGCCCCCCAATGTCCCAAGGGCCCTGACACACCTTTCTTCCTCCCCCTCCAGGCCTCCACCCCCGTGGTAGGGGGCATTATGGCCCTGATCAACGACCGCCGTTTGCAGAAAGGTCTGCCGCCTCTGGGCTTCCTGAACCCGGCGCTCTACAAACTGCAGGAGAAGGGACCTACTGATGCCCTCTATGACGTGAGTGGGGCTGAGGGGTGAAGTGTCAGCAGCAGGGGAGAACCCAGGCCTGGGGGCTGGAGAGACGAGTCCTGTCTAAGGGTGGAGGGAGACGTTTGTCCTGGATCCAGGGGTTGGGGCGACCTGCCTGGGGCTTTTCCAGCTCCAGCCTTGGAGTGTCCTGTAGCTGGAACTCCCGCTCTGTGGGGCAGTGATTCCCCATCCCCCTGCACCTGGCTTGGTGCTTGTCTGCATGCAGTCGGGGCACTTAGCGGCTGCAGTGTGCACTTACTGAGCTCTCTGACTCCCCAGGTCACCCAGGGCTGCCACCTGTCGTGTCTGGATGCAGCAGTGGAAGGGCAGGGGTTCTGTGCTGGCCCCTCCTGGGACCCCGTCTCAGGCTGGGGCACCCCCAACTTCCCACAGCTCCTGAAAGCTCTGCTCACCCCGTGATGCCGGCAGCAGGAGGAAAGGGCTGGGGCTAGAGAGGAGTACGCAGCAGGCTAAACCACAGGACCACCTCCGTTCTCGCCCCCTCCCTACTACCACCTCTAACCTGAGATGGGGCCCCTTCCTCCGAGCTGTAGGACCAAGGGGCCGGTCACTGCTGCTCCTGCTGGGCAGGGCCCAAAGGCCCCTTTACCTTACTGAGCAGGCAGCGATTCAGGGCCTCCTGGAAAGAAACGGCTCAAGCTTCCCCCTACCTCGCGCTCAGGCCTGCTAGTGCCTCCCTCCAGTTCTCTTAGGCGCTGCTACTCTGCAGGCCGGTGTGGCAGCTGAGCTGTGCATGCCCCTGCCTGGCCCCAGGCCCCCAGGAGGGGTGACAGGGTGGGAGCTGCTTTGGGGGAGTCCTATGCAGGGAGGGGAGATGCTCTCACATGAACTTTCCTCGGGGAGAAGGCTCACCCTGGCCCCCACTGGCAATAAAGGTGTTGGCTCCAGAGTGTGTCTGGTGGTGCAGGGGGGTGGAGGGATGGGCTGGGCTGGCTGGGGGGTTGGGTGAATAAAACCCGGTGGCTGCTGTTTGCTGCTTCATGGACATTGGGAATTTCGGTCCAAGTTTTGGGATTCCTGGGTGTCCCTTCGTTTCTCTCTGTGCTGTGCCCAGTTCTGGACAGTGTAAAGCACAGCTGGAGAGCTGAGGCCTTTGGGTGACTGTTGGGTGCTATGAATGGGTCATTCAAGGACTGGCTGAAACAAACGCTGTTCCTCGAGGAGTCAGACACACAAGGGAAGCAGAAGGGCTGGGAGGTTCAGCCTAGCAGGTTTCCCCATCCCTGGCACAGCCCCCAGCTGGAGGGATAGCTCCGTGGTTTGAGCATTGGCCTGCTAAAGCCACGGTTGAGAGTTCAATCCCCGAGGGGTTCACTTAGGGATCTGGGGGAAAAAATCAATACTTGGTCCTGCTAGTGAAGGCAGGGGGTGGGCTCGATGACCTTTCAGGGTCCCTTCCAGCTCTCTAAGATAGGTATATCTCAATATTAACAAAGCAGGAAGGTGTCAGTGGCTGGCTTAGGAGCTGGCCCTTGAGAGAGACATACTTGTCTACACCGTGGTTCTCCTGGTGGTGCAGGTAATCCACCTCCCCAAGAGCAGGTGATGGGGATTTAGGGCATCTTAACAAAGCCACTCTGTAGGGTGGGTTTTTCACACCCCTGAGTGAGTTAATGTTCTAGCACACAGCAGGCCTAAGACCAAAGGGACAGAGCCAGATTGCCAAGCTGGCTTTGACAGCAGCACAGATCAGAAGACCTGGCCACGTGTGGGCCTCGCTGACCACTATGTTAACCTGGGCCACTGTGCGCTAACCTAAGGGATCTGATTCGGTCGCCGGGGTGGATAACAGTAGCAATTTGTTCCCTTGTGTGAAAAAGGCTGGGTGGGGCTGCTGCAAATACTGAGCATTGTGCAATAAAAGCCTCCCCCAGCAGCCAGACTGGATTTGCTGCAGGGAGCCCCAGAGCGAATAGGGATTGCTGGTACCGTAGGAGCCCCATGGGGTCTGCCCTCCCACCCTGCACCTGGTTCACCAACCCCTGCCTGGAACAAGGGACCAGCCCCCTCACTCCTCTGGAACAAGGCATGTGCAGGGACCAGGGGGCCCCTTTCACTTCCACCTGCCTGGGGCAGGGTACCCTCCCTTTGATGAAATAGGAATTTGGGGTAATATTTCTAGGATCCCTGGGCGTGCCTCAGTTTCCTCTGGACATTGCATTGTTAATCCAGTCACTCGGACAGTGACACCTGGCACCCAGAGCCCCCGCAGGATGACTCCTCACCTAGCTGCAAGGAAGCTGAAAAGAACCCAGCTTGAGGACAAGGCCTGAGAAGGTGGGAGTTGGGGCTCTCACTGTGACCTGCCAAAGGAGAGACTCAGGGTTCACTGCAGCCTGGCTGGGCTCTGGGCTGGCCAGCATGGTCTGTGCTTTTCCCTTCAGCTCTCAATGCTGTGTGAGCATCGCTGCTCGGACCTGCGTGTCCTAGGCTCTCCCAGGACTCTGTCTGCTTGGCCCTACTGAGCAGAGCTCAGCCTGGGATGCGGAGGTTCGGGAGGCCAGAGCTCAGGCCAGGAGGGTGTGAGGCCTGGCCTGAAGAGAGAGGGAGACCCCAGGGGGTCTGGCACAAAACAGGAGCTCTTCCTAGGGACTGTTCCAAAGCTGGGGTGTAGTGCCAATCCTGGGAATCCATGACACTCCCCCTCCCTGAAACTCCCCATGGGAACTGGGGGTGCCCCACCCAGAATAGGGCAAAACCCCCTTTCCCCACTGGAACAGGGTATCCCCTCTTTCACCCTCCCCTGCCCAGAACAGAGAGGTGCCCCAGGAACAGGACACCCCCCTTCACCCTCTATCCTTAGGAACAGCCCCCCCAACACAGCACCCTGCCCCCCCCTTCCTCCACCTGCAACAGCCCCCCCCCCAACAGAGCACCCTGCCTCCCCTGGAACTGCCCCCCTCCCCTCCGGACAGAGCACCCCACCCCCCTTCCTCCTCCTGCAACAGCCCCCCCCCCCGAGAATCCTGCCCCCCCCCAAACAGAGCACCATGCCTCCCCTGGAACTGCCCCCCTCCTCTCCAGACAGAGCACCCTGCCCCCCTTCCTCCACCTGCAACAGCCCCCCCCTAAGAGAGCACCCTGCTTCCCCTGGAACTGCCCCCCTCCTCTCCGGACAGAGCACCCTGCCCCCCCTTCCTCCACCTGGAACAGCCCCCCTAACAGAGCGCCCTGCCTCCCCTGGAACTGCCCCCCTCCCCTCCGGACAGAGCGCCCTGCCCCCCTTCCTCCTCCTGGAACAGCCCCCCAAACAGAGCGCCCTGCCTCCCCTGGAACTGCCCCCCTCTCCTCCGGACAGAGCACCCCGCCCCCCTTCCTCCACCTGGAACAGCCCCCCCCAGAGCGCCCTGCCTCCCCTGGAACTGCCCCCCTCCTCTCCGGACAGAGCACCCTGCCCCCCTTCCTCCACCTGCAACAGCCCCCCAAACAGAGCGCCCTGCCTCCCCTGGAACTGCCCCCCTCCTCTCCAGACAGAGCACCCTGCCCCCCTTCCTCCACCTGCAACAGCCCCCCAAACAGAGCGCCCTGCCTCCCCTGGAACTGCCCCCCTCCTCTCCGGACAGAGCACCCTGCCCCCCTTCCTCCACCAGCAACAGCCCCCCAAACAGAGCGCCCTGCCTCCCCTGGAACTGCCCCCCTCCCCTCCGGACAGAGCACCCCGCCCCCTTTCCTCCTCCTGCAACAGCCCCGCTAACAGAGCGCCCTGCCTCCCCTGGAACTGCCCCCCTCCTCTCCGGACAGAGCACCCTGCCCCCCTTCCTCCTCCTGGAACAGCCCCCCAAACAGAGCACCCTGCCCCCCCTGGAACTGCCCCCCTCCTCTCCGGACAGAGCACCCCGCCCCCCTTCCTCCTCCTGCAACAGCCCCCCCCCCCCAGAGCACCCTGCCTCCCCTGGAACTGCCCCCCTCCCCTCCGGACAGAGCACCCCGCCCCCCCTTCCTCCACCTGCAACAGCCCCCCAAACAGAGCGCCCTGCCTCCCCTGGAACTGCCCCCCTCCTCTCCGGACAGAGCACCCCGCCCCCCTTCCTCCACCTGCAACAGCCCCCCCCAACAGAGCACCCTGCCCCCCCCTGGAGCTACCCCCCTCCCCTCCGGACAGAGCACCCCGCCCCCCTTCCTCCACCTGCAACAGCCCCCCCCAACAGAGCGCCCTGCCTCCCCTGGAACTGCCCCCCTCCTCTCCGGACAGAGCACCCCGCCCCCCTTCCTCCTCCTGCAACAGCCCCCCTAACAGAGCACACTGCCTCCCCTGGAACTGCCCCCCTCCCCTCCGGACAGAGCACCCCGCCCCCCTTCCTCCACCTGCAACAGCCCCCCCGCCAGAGCACCCTGCCTCCCCTGGAACTACCCCCCTCCTCTCCGGACAGAGCACCCTGCCCCCCTTCCTCCACCTGCAACAGCCCCCCTAACAGAGCACCCTGCCTCCCCTAGAACTGCCCCCCTCCCCTCCGGACAGAGCACCCTGCCCCCCTTCCTCCACCTGCAACAGCCCCCCCTAACAGAGCGCCCTGCCTCCCCTGGAACAGCCCCCCTCCCCTCCGGACAGAGCACCCCGCCCCCCTTCCTTCACCTGCAACAGCCCCCCCCCCCAGAGCACCCTGCCTCCCCTGGAACTGCCCCCCTCCCCTCCGGACAGAGCACCCTGCCCCCCTTCCTCCACCTGCAACAGCCCCCCCCCCAGAGCACCCTGCCCCCCCTGGAACGGCCCCCCTCCTCTCCGGACAGAGCACCCCGCCCCCCTTCCTCCACCTGGAACAGCCCCCCTAACAGAGCGCCCTGCCTCCCCTGGAACTGCCCCCCTCCTCTCCGGACAGAGCACCCCGCCCCCCTTCCTCCACCTGCAACAGCACCCCAAACAGAGCACCCTGCTTCCCCTGGAACTGCCCCCTCCCCTCCGGACAGAGCACCCTGCCCCCCTTCCTCCTCCTGGAACAGCCCCCAAACAGAGCGCCCTGCCTCCCCTGGAACTGCCCCCCTCCTCTCCGGACAGAGCACCCCGCCCCCCTTCCTCCTCCTGCAACAGCCCCCCTAACAGAGCGCCCTGCCTCCCCTGGAACTGCCCCCCTCCCCTCCGGACAGAGCACCCCGCCCCCCTTCCTCCACCTGGAACAGCCCCCCTAACAGAGCGCCCTGCCTCCCCTGGAACTGCCCCCCTCCCCTCCGGACAGAGCACCCCGCCCCCCTTCCTCCACCTGCAACAGCCCCCCCCCAGAGCACCCTGCCTCCCCTGGAACTGCCCCCCTCCTCTCCGGACAGAGCACCCTGCCCCCCTTCCTCCACCTGCAACAGCCCCCCTAACAGAGCACCCTGCCTCCCCTAGAACTGCCCCCCTCCCCTCCGGACAGAGCACCCTGCCCCCCTTCCTCCACCTGCAACAGCCCCCCCTAACAGAGCGCCCTGCTTCCCCTGGAACTGCCCCCCTCCTCTCCGGACAGAGCACCCCGCCCCCCTTCCTCCACCTGCAACAGCCCCCCTAACAGAGCGCCCTGCCTCCCCTGGAACTGCCCCCCTCCTCTCCGGACAGAGCACCCCGCCCCCCTTCCTCCACCTGCAACAGCCCCCCAAACAGAGCGCCCTGCCTCCCCTGGAACTGCCCCCTCCCCTCCGGACAGAGCACCCTGCCCCCCTTCCTCCACCTGCAACAGCCCCCCCCCAGAGCACCCTGCTTCCCCTGGAACTGCCCCCCTCCTCTCCGGACAGAGCACCCCGCCCCCCTTCCTCCCCCTGCAACAGCCCCCCAAACAGAGCGCCCTGCCTCCCCTGGAACTGCCCCCCTCCCCTCCGGACAGAGCACCCCGCCCCCCTTCCTCCACCTGCAACAGCCCCCCTAACAGAGCGCCCTGCCTCCCCTGGAACTGCCCCCTCCCCTCCGGACAGAGCACCCCGCCCCCCTTCCTCCACCTGCAACAGCCCCCCTAACAGAGCGCCCTGCCTCCCCTGGAACTGCCCCCCTCCCCTCCGGACAGAGCACCCCGCCCCCCTTCCTCCACCTGCAACAGCCCCCCCCAAACAGAGCGCCCTGCCTCCCCTGGAACTGCCCCCCTCCCCTCCGGACAGAGCACCCCGCCCCCCCTTCCTCCACCTGCAACAGCCCCCCAAACAGAGCGCCCTGCCTCCCCTGGAACTGCCCCCCTCCTCTCCGGACAGAGCACCCCGCCCCCCTTCCTCCACCTGCAACAGCCCCCCTAACAGAGCGCCCTGCCTCCCCTGGAACTGCCCCCCTCCTCTCCGGACAGAGCACCCCGCCCCCCTTCCTCCACCTGCAACAGCCCCCCTAACAGAGCGCCCTGCCTCCCCTGGAACTGCCCCCTCCCCTCCGGACAGAGCACCCCGCCCCCCTTCCTCCACCTGCAACAGCCCCCCTAACAGAGCGCCCTGCCTCCCCTGGAACTGCCCCCCTCCTCTCCGGACAGAGCACCCCGCCCCCCTTCCTCCACCTGCAACAGCCCTCCTAACAGAGCGCCCTGCCTCCCCTGGAACTGCCCCCTCCCCTCCGGACAGAGCACCCTGCCCCCCTTCCTCCACCTGCAACAGCCCCCCCCAAACAGAGCACCCTGCCCCCCCTGGAACTGCCCCCCTCCCCTCCGGACAGAGCACCCTGCCCCCCTTCCTCCACCTGCAACAGCCCCCCTAACAGTGCGCCCTGCCTCCCCTGGAACTGCCCCCCTCCTCTCCGGACAGAGCACCCCGCCCCCCTTCCTCCTCCTGCAACAGCCCCCCCCCCCAGAGCACCCTGCCTCCCCTGGAACTGCCCCCCTCCCCTCCGGACAGAGCACCCCGCCCCCCTTCCTCCACCTGCAACAGCCCCCCCTAACAGAGCGCCCTGCCTCCCCTGGAACTGCCCCCTCCCCTCCGGACAGAGCACCCCGCCCCCCTTCCTCCACCTGCAACAGCCCCCCTAACAGAGCGCCCTGCCTCCCCTGGAACTGCCCCCCTCCCCTCCGGACAGAGCACCCTGCCCCCCTTCCTCCACCTGCAACAGCCCCCCTAACAGAGCGCCCTGCCTCCCCTGGAACTGCCCCCTCCCCTCCGGACAGAGCACCCCGCCCCCCCTTCCTCCTCCTGCAACAGCCCCCCTAACAGAGCGCCCTGCCTCCCCTGGAACTGCCCCCCTCCCCTCCGGACAGAGCACCCCGCCCCCCCTTCCTCCACCTGCAACAGCCCCCCTAACAGAGCGCCCTGCTTCCCCTGGAACTGCCCCCTTCCCCTCCGGACAGAGCACCCCGCCCCCCCTTCCTCCACCTGCAACAGCCCCCCTAACAGAGCGCCCTGCCTCCCCTGGAACTGCCCCCCTCCCCTCCGGACAGAGCACCCCGCCCCCCCTTCCTCCTCCTGCAACAGCCCCCCTAACAGAGCGCCCTGCCTCCCCTGGAACTGCCCCCCTCCCCTCCGGACAGAGCACCCCGCCCCCCCTTCCTCCACCTGCAACAGCCCCCCTAACAGAGCGCCCTGCTTCCCCTGGAACTGCCCCCTTCCCCTCCGGACAGAGCACCCCGCCCCCCCTTCCTCCACCTGCAACAGCCCCCCTAACAGAGCGCCCTGCCTCCCCTGGAACTGCCCCCCTCCCCTCCGGACAGAGCACCCCGCCCCCCCTTCCTCCTCCTGCAACAGCCCCCCTAACAGAGCGCCCTGCCTCCCTGGAACTGCCCCCCTCCCCTCCGGACAGAGCACCCCGCCCCCCCTTCCTCCACCTGCAACAGCCCCCCTAACAGAGCGCCCTGCCTCCCCTGGAACTGCCCCCTCCCCTCCGGACAGAGCACCCCGCCCCCCTTCCTCCTCCTGGAACAGCCCCCCTAACAGAGCGCCCTGCCTCCCCTGGAACTGCCCCCCTCCCCTCCGGACAGAGCACCCTGCCCCCCTTCCTCCTCCTGCAACAGCCCCCCTAACAGAGCGCCCTGCCTCCCCTGGAACTGCCCCCCTCCCCTCCGGACAGAGCACCCCGCCCCCCTTCCTCCACCTGCAACAGCCCCCCCCCCAGAGCACCCTGCCTCCCCTGGAACTGCCCCCCTCCCCTCCGGACAGAGCACCCCGCCCCCCCTTCCTCCACCTGCAACAGCCCCGCTAACAGAGCGCCCTGCCTCCCCTGGAACTGCCCCCTCCCCTCCGGACAGAGCACCCCGCCCCCCTTCCTCCTCCTGGAACAGCCCCCCTAACAGAGCGCCCTGCCCCCCTGGAACTGCCCCCCTCCTCTCCGGACAGAGCACCCTGCCCCCCTTCCTCCTCCTGCAACAGCCCCCCAAACAGAGCACCCTGCCCCCCCTGGAACTGCCCCCCTCCTCTCCGGACAGAGCACCCCGCCCCCCTTCCTCCTCCTGCAACAGCCCCCCCCCCAGAGCACCCTGCCTCCCCTGGAACTGCCCCCCTCCCCTCCGGACAGAGCACCCCGCCCCCCTTCCTCCACCTGCAACAGCCCCCCCTAACAGAGCGCCCTGCCTCCCCTGGAACTGCCCCCTCCCCTCCGGACAGAGCACCCTGCCCCCCTTCCTCCTCCTGGAACAGCCCCCCTAACAGAGCGCCCTGCCTCCCCTGGAACTGCCCCCCTCCTCTCCGGACAGAGCACCCCGCCCCCCTTCCTTCACCTGCAACAGCCCCCCCCAAACAGAGCGCCCTGCCTCCCCTGGAACTGCCCCCCTCCCCTCCGGACAGAGCACCCCGCCCCCCTTCCTCCACCTGGAACAGCCCCCCTAACAGAGCACCCTGCCCCCCCTGGAACTGCCCCCTCCCCTCCGGACAGAGCACCCTGCCCCCCTTCCTCCTCCTGGAACAGCCCCCCAAACAGAGCGCCCTGCCTCCCCTGGAACTGCCCCCCTCCTCTCCGGACAGAGCACCCCGCCCCCCTTCCTCCACCTGCAACAGCCCCCCAAACAGAGCGCCCTGCCTCCCCTGGAACTGCCCCCCTCCTCTCCGGACAGAGCACCCCGCCCCCCTTCCTCCACCTGCAACAGCCCCCCAAACAGAGCGCCCTGCCTCCCCTGGAACTGCCCCCCTCCTCTCCGGACAGAGCACCCCGCCCCCCTTCCTCCACCTGCAACAGCCCCCCCCCGAGCACCCCGCCCCCAGCCTGGAGCAGCCAGGTCCCCCCATGCACTTCCCGTCTGAGTCACGTGGGGCCCGCGCTAGCCCCGCCCTCAGGGGCTCCTGCAGCGGCGCCGCTTTAGGGCCTGTCGCCACCAACTCTATGGTTCCGCGAGACGCCGCTCTGCTCCTGGACTCTATTGCGGGGCGGGGAGCGGAACACGCCTTGTCCAATCAGAGAGCAGGAGGGTTGGGATTTGGTTTGTGTGACAGCGCTCTTGGCCAATGAAGGCGGCAACGCCTCGCAAAGCACGTAGCCCGTGTGGCGGGAAGCGCTACGCAAGCGGCGCAGCCAGGGAGGCCCGCGAACCCCGGCCGGCCCCGCCATGAGCGGCAGCGCGGAGCCTGACCCCGCCCCCGCGGCCCCGGCGCCCCCCGCCCCGGCCGCCGAGAGCAAACCGAGCCCGGCCGCCGGGGGCAGCGCGGCCCCGGGGCCTCCTGTGCCGGCGGGGGGCGGGGCGCGCGGGGCCGAGGGGGGGCCCGGCGGCCGGGGGCCCGGTGAGAGGGGGGCGCTCCGGGGGGGGCCCGTGATCCCGGGGGGGAGGGACACTGGGTGTAGTCCGGCGGCGGGGCACGGGGACCGGGCTTCCGGTGGGGGAGGGGGTACTATGGGGAAGGGACAGTGTTGGGGGGGGTACTCCAGGGGCGGGGCACGGGGCACGGTCCCGGGGGTTACTCCGGCGGCGGGGCACGGAGCACGGTCCCGGGGGTTACTCCGGCGGCGGGGCACGGTCCCGGGGGTTACTCCGGCGGCGGGGCACGGTCCCGGGGGTTACTCCGGCGGCGGGGCACGGTCCCGGGGGTTACTCCGGCGGCGGGGCACGGAGCACGGTCCCGGGGGTTACTCCGGCGGCGGGGCACGGGGCACGGTCCCGGGGGTTACTCCGGCGGCGGGGCACGGGGCACGGTCCCGGGGGTTACTCCGGCGGCGGGGCACGGGGCACGGTCCCGGGGGTTACTCCGGCGGCGGGGCACGGGGCACGGTCCCGGGGGTTACTCCGGCGGCGGGGCACGGGGCACGGTCCCGGGGGTTACTCCGGCGGCGGGGCACGGAGCACGGTCCCGGGGGTTACTCCGGCGGCGGGGCACGGTCCCGGGGGTTACTCCGGCGGCGGGGCGCGGGGCACGGTCCCGGGGGTTACTCCGGCGGCGGGGCACGGGGCACGGTCCCGGGGGTTACTCCGGCGGCGGGGCACGGGGCACGGTCCCGGGGGTTACTCCGGCGGCGGGGCACGGAGCACGGTCCCGGGGGTTACTCCGGCGGCGGGGCACGGGGCACGGTCCCGGGGGTTACTCCGGCGGCGGGGCACGGGGCACGGTCCCGGGGGTTACTCCGGCGGCGGGGCACGGGGCACGGTCCCGGGGGTTACTCCGGCGGCGGGGCACGGGGCACGGTCCCGGGGGTTACTCCGGCGGCGGGGCACGGGGCACGGTCCCGGGGGTTACTCCGGCGGCGGGGCACGGAGCACGGTCCCGGGGGTTACTCCGGCGGCGGGGCACGGTCCCGGGGGTTACTCCGGCGGCGGGGCGCGGGGCACGGTCCCGGGGGTTACTCCGGCGGCGGGGCGCGGGGCACGGTCCCGGGGGTTACTCCGGCGGCGGGGCACGGGGCACGGTCCCGGGGGTTACTCCGGCGGCGGGGCACGGGGCACGGTCCCGGGGGTTACTCCGGCGGCGGGGCACGGGGCACGGTCCCGGGGGTTACTCCGGCGGCGGGGCACGGGGCACGGTCCCGGGGGTTACTCCGGCGGCGGGGCACGGTCCCGGGGGTTACTCCGGCGGCGGGGCACGGTCCCGGGGGTTACTCCGGCGGCGGGGCACGGGGACCGGGCTCCCGGTGGGGCAGGGGGTACTATGGGGGAAGGGACGCTGTGTGTATGGGGTGTCGCTGCTTGTCCCTGACCCACGCTCTCTCTCGCAGGGCCCATCTCCACGGTGGTGGCTGCAGCCCCCTCCGACGGGCCCCTGTCAAACGGGGTCTACGTGCCCCCCAGCGCGGCCAACGGAGATGTCAAACCTGTGGTCTCCACCACTCCCCTGGTAGACTTCCTGATGCAGCTGGAGGACTATACCCCCACGGTACGGGGCTGGGGGCTAGGACTCCTGGGTTCCACCCCTGCCTCAGGGGGCTGGGATCCAGAACTCCTGGGGTCTAGTCTCAGTGCTGGGTGGTGGGTCTGGGGAATTAGGTGTTTTAGCCTTGTTAGTGCCAC
The DNA here is from genome assembly GCF_027887155.1 of Malaclemys terrapin pileata. Taxonomy (NCBI): domain Eukaryota; kingdom Metazoa; phylum Chordata; order Testudines; family Emydidae; genus Malaclemys; species Malaclemys terrapin. The sequence goes on along the minus strand of NC_071505.1, from coordinate 355,703,656 downwards.
TGTGTGGAGTGGTTTGGGGTAAGGGCTTTACTCTTGGGGTGGGGGGTAGCTAAAAGTTTGTCCCCTTTAATACTTTCCCTTCTTCCCAGATCCCAGATGCTGTCACAGGCTACTACCTCAACAGAGCTGGATTTGAGGCCTCTGATCCACGCATGTAAGTGATGCATAGTACTATTAGCACAATCCCCAACCACCCTGAGTAGGAGACCCCCCTCTGTCAGGTCTTTGTGCTGTGGGGTCCAGCAGGCACTCCTCAGCCCTGGCCGCCCACACTCAGTGTTCTGTCTCAGGCTGCTCCGTTGCTTTCTCTGACTGCAGCATTCGTCTCATCTCACTGGCTGCCCAGAAGTTTATTTCGGACATTGCTAATGATGCCCTGCAACACTGCAAGATGAAGGGCACAGCTTCCGGCAGCTCCCGCAACAAGAGTAAGGTGAGGGTCTGCCCTGGGAAGAGGCTGTGAGGGGACAGCCAGCAGGGCTGGGTAAGACCCTGTTCCTCTGGCTTGGGCACAGGGCCCTCCCACAGTGGTGGCCAAATGAAATTCAACATGGTTAAATGCAGAGTAAAGCCACTGGAGAACTATGAACTCCTCGTACACCTCACAGGGTTTAAATGAATTGTATTGGTTCAGGGAAGGGAACTGGGTGTCAGTGCGGGCAGTGGAGACCTCTGCTTAGTGCACAACTGCAGGCAAAACAAACAAACCATGTTTAGTAGTATAAGGAATAGGATGGAGAATATTCTAATGCCTTTGAAACAAGCAGTGATGTGGCCCTAGCTGGATACTGCAGGATTGGTCCCGTCTCTCACAGGGTAGGGCAGAACTAGAGGGGCTCAGATAAGGGCACCAGGAATGGTCAAGGGCCTGGAAAAACTCTTCTTTGTAGTATGCAGTGTTGGTCCCAGGATATTAAAGAGACAAGGTGGGTGAGGTAAGGTCTTTTATTGGACCAACTCCTGTTGATGAGAGAGTTGAGCTTCCACAGAGCTCTTCTTCGGGTTTGGGAAATCCAAGCCAAGCAAAGCTTGTATTTAGCTGTGACACTTGGAGTTAATGTTGGATGGCTGTCCTCAGCCTGGTTTGGATTTCTTGCATGGTTTCCAGGTAACTTTCCTGATGGACTTTCTTCCAGTGTATGGGAGGTGATTTCTTATTGGAGCGTGTGGTTCCTTAGCCTTTCTGAAGTCCGGCTGCAGAGGGGTCTAGCCACTGAGATCTCTGGGGAGGATGTGCTGTTTCTCGTGTTTGCTCAGGAAGTAGAGGTCGCTGTTGAGCTCTGTGTAAGGTGGACAACTTGTCTCTGTCTCCAACATAAGGTGGTCCAATAAAAGTGATTCCCTCCCCCACCTTGTCTCTTCAAGGGGAGGGGGTGGGGGAAGGCGCCTGGCAGCAGCTCCCCTGCTGTTGCTGACCCTGCCTCCTGTCCTTACAGGATAAGAAGTACACACTGACCATGGAGGACCTGATGCCAGCACTTGCAGAGTACGGCATCAATGTGAAGAAGCCACACTATTTCACCTAGTGCCTGAGCTGGGCCTGCAGCCATGCCTGGGGCCTGGCCCCTCGGGTGAAGGACGGGAGCTCTTCTCTGGTCTGTTATTAAACAGTTGATGTTGGCTGGTAGTTTGTGTGTGAGGGGCCGTTTGCTGCCTCTGGCTGTGCTAATGCCCTGCCCTGGCCCAGGGTGCAGGGGGACAGCCCCTCAGGCTCTGCTCTGGGAATGGAGAATGTGCATTTGCACAGGTGCTGTATGTCAATGCAGGGGAGCTAACCTTATCCCCACATGCTTGTGGGGGGAGGGTAGCAGGCTGGAGAACTCCCCCCTTTTGGCTTCTGTGTCTAACACTTTCTGGGGTTTGGGGGGCGGCAGGTAGGTGTTCAGCTCGGGGGGCCTAGGGCTGGGACTGGGAGGTGGGTGCACTTGACCTCTGGATCCTACAGACAGTGCTGCTGTTGCGTGGGCCCTGCAGGCCAAATGGCTGAACCTTGGGGGTTCCCCATGCCCTGCTCTGAGGCCCTTCATTGCCTGTGCCAGGTATGTGGAATGAGGGGCTGGCCCCACCCCATAATGGGGAGAGGGATGTGCCAGCTGTATGTGCATGGCTACGTGCTCCCACCTCGTCCCACAGGGGTAAGCAGTGCTCTAGGATCAATGTGCAGCAAGAACTCAGCTCCTCCTTAAACTTCCTGCAACTCCCTTTGAGTTCCTAGGCTGGGGAGGGATCACAGGTCAGGGGCCACTGCGCTAGGGGGACACAGCAGGGAGAGTCCTGTGCCCCAGAGGACAGCTGGAGGATTTGTTGCCCTCTTCCCCCCCCCCCCCCCCCCCCAGCCAAGGCCAGACAGGCTCATTGTGGTCATCGAGCCTGACCTCCTCTCTAACAGGCCAGAGCCCTGCACCCCAAGAACTCCTACAGCTTCTCTTTGGGGACAGCCTTGTTGCTGGGTGAGTCACATGGGGCCAGTTTTCATAACAAATGTTTATTTCAGATGCTGGCAGCTCTTCCACGTGGCCTGGCTGGAAATTACTTAAAAAGGTGAAGCACAAAGCCAGAGCAGCACTATGTGCAGGCAGACAAGTGAGGCCCTGTCCTGCGGGGAGGGCACTGGGATGAGGGTAATTTATATATAATATAAAGAGGGGTGGGGTGTCGTTCTGTGCCCGTGAGAGTGAGGAGAGGCATAAGGTGCTGGGTGGCTCAGAGGCCTGACCCTAGCCCTGTGACTAGTAGCCACCCTCACCCCTTAGCAGGTGCTGGCTCAGGCCAGGCCCCAGGGCCGCCAGCCTGTACCCACAGCTTGGGGAAGGATGGAGGTGGCTGCTGTGCAGTGGGTCCTGGGAGCCTCAGGGTTGGTGGCTGGAGCAGGAAGCTTGCAGGGCGGCTCCAGGGGAGACAGCACCATCCGTACCATGTGTCTGTGGCCGGCTCAGGTTGCGGGGTCTGGGAAAGCACCAGCACCGCCTGCTGGGAAGGGCGGGGCACCTCCTCAAGGCACTTGGAGGGGGCGGGGGCAGCTTGGCAGCAGCAAGCAGCAGGGGGGCTGGCCCCTATTTCTCCTGCATCTTCTCCAGGATGGGGACGATCATGTCGAACTTGGGCCGTTTCGCAGGGTCCTCATTCATACAGATCTTCATCAGCTTGCAGATGTGTGGGGAGATGCCAGGCGGGATGGTTGGGCGTAGCCCCTCCAGTGCCACCTGGGGGCAAGCAGGATGAGAGCTGGGGACAGGTATGCACCAAGGCCACAGCCCCCCTGCTGGATCCTTCCCACCCACTCCCTGTGGGTGACCCCAGCCTCTCCAGTGAGCTGCAGGGGGCTGGGCCCTGCCTCCCCACTCACCTTCATGCCGATCTCCATGTTGGACAGGTCTGCAAAGGGCACCTCGCGTGTCACCAGCTCCCACAGCAGCACCGCAAAGCTCCACATGTCGGCCGAGCGCCGGTTGATTTCCTCTGGCTTCTTCTGCAGTGCTGCAGGGAAGCCAGCGGGGGAGCTATGAGCATAATAGGGGAGGGGTCAGGGAGAGCGCATCCCAGGAAGGGGCATCCAGCCACTAGGCTAGGAGGGACTAGGAGGTAGCAGCCCCTCTTGGGATGGGTAGAGCTGTGGTAACACCCCCGGGTTCCTGGCACTCACCCTCAGGTGCCACCCAGGCTGGGGCATACATCCTGCCTGGGCACTGGAAGGAGAACTTCACATCAGCCATGCTGATACGTGCCGTCATGTCCTCGTCGATCTGTGGGGAGAGAGGCGGTCAGCCAGCAGCCTGGCCCCCTGGAGCGCTGAGAGCCCCATCCCCCTGCACTCACCATGATGCTGCGGCTGTTGAGATTGTGGCGTGGGATGAGGGGCTCCAGTGTGTGCAGGAAGGCCATGCCCCGGGCGATGTCCAGGGCAAACTTCACTGCTTGCATCTGATCCACCACAAAGTCTGCAGGGAGACAGTGAGCATCAGTGCTGGGGGGTGGGACATGGGGCTGGACGGACGGACAAGGGGAGCAGGATGTGGGGCTAGCGCCGGGGGAACGAAGGGACTAGGGGAGCGGGATGCAGGGCTGCTGCCAGGGGTATGGACAGATGAGGGGTGTGGGGGTGGCTGCCAGCACTGGTGGGGATGGATAGAGGGATGAGGGGAGCGGGAGGTGGGGCCAGCGCCAGGGACGGACAGAGGAGGGGAATGGGGCTGGCGCCGAGGGGAGCAGAACGCGGGGCTGGGGATGGCCAGATGAGGGGGGTGGGAGGGGTGGATGCGGGACTGAGGCTGGCACTGGGGGAGGTGGCGAATGGGACGGGGGTGTCTGTGCTGTGTGTGTAGAACACAGGCTGAGGGGTGCCAGAGGTTGGGACTGGATAAGGCAATTGCAGGATGGGACACCCCCCCCCCCCCCCCAAGTGCTGAAGGCCAGGTAGGACAGGCCCCAGGGGTGAATTCTGGGCCAGTTCTAGTACCAGAGATGTTGTGTCGTGTACCCCCCGCCCTGCAGTGGTTTTCCTTGGCCTAGGAGTGTGTGGCACGTCCCCTGCCCTGACACTCACTCGTCCCCTCGTGTAAGACGTTGTAGAGGGAGCCGTAGGGCATCCAGTGCGTGATGATGATGGGGTGCGGGGCGGGGGGCGACTGGCAGGCCCCCAGCACTGGCAGAACATTGGGGTGTGAGAAGATCCTGGAAGAGAGAGGAGTGTGAGAACAGTAGGCTCCCCACCCCTGCCAGCCCCAGCTCCCCAGCACCTACCGGAGCTTGGGATGCTCCTCGTTGAAGTCTCGGCTTTTCCGCGTTGTCCAGTCCCGAATTTTCATCACTTTGATAACGATGTCGTTGCCCTGCCAGCGCCCCTTCCACAGCTGCAGGGAGACAGAACAGAGTCAGCCGGGGGCAGGGTGGGGAGTGCTGCGGGGCGGAGCCGGAGCTGGGGACAGGGTCAGCTGGGGTGTGTGTCAGGGATGGGGGGAGCCGGGGACAGAGCAGGGACGGGGGAGGGGACAGCATTAGCTGGGCACAGAGGCTGGGGTGAGCTGGGAGGGACACAGCCTGACTGGTAGGTACTTACGTGCCCCCCACTGGCAGGGGCCATGCCCCCTCTTTGTTAATGGAGTCTCCACTCCCCCCAGGGAGGCAGGGAAGGGCTCCTACCCCATGGCCCAGAGGGGAGCTGGGCAATGAGACGCTGAGGGCTGGTCCCAGGCCCCACAGCATCCGGGACCTGCGCAGCGAGCAGCCCCACTGTGGTGCTGGCCCCCTCCCCTTGGACGGGCCCCCCTGCTGTGGCTGCCTGGAGAGGCTCCTACCCCCCAGGGCCTGCCACGGATGCCCCCCCACACACACACACACCTCTCCTGACTGGTTCTCGTTGAGTTTGTGACCCAGGCTCAGCTGCTTGAAGTCTATGCCGGCCAGTTTGTTCAGGGTCCCGTTTCCTGCCGTGAGAAAGGGAGACACTGTCACACCCCAGGGACCCCTGCCCGCACCCCTCCCGCACCCTGGGGCTCCCTCCCCATGGAGAGACTTGGCCCTCCTCCCCCTACACAAACCCACTGGAGGTGCCCCAAGCCGCCTCCTGAGGGATCCCCACACGTTCCCCCTCCCAGCCAGGGCCCGAATCCTTACGGGGCCGCGTGCGGGTGGTGCCCTTCCAGAAGGTGTCCTTGTAGGGGATCTTGGTCAGGCTCTGGCCCAGCTTCTCTGCACGCTCTGGGGAGAGGGAGACGTTGAGCACTAGGGGGCTGGGGCGGCGCAGGCCGGAGCAGCCAGAACTGAACCCAAGGGCTCTTGTGACCACTGGGCCGGTAATTTCTGCCTGATGGGGAACTAACTGCAGAAAATCGGTCAAGTAGTTTTCCTACGGACGGTTAAACCAGGTGCAAGAGCAGCACCCAGTCTGCACTGGGCCGGCCAAAGGCCTAGCTGACATGGCTCAAGGGCTGTGAGGTCCACTTAACATGTGGGAACGACGCTCCCTACGTCAAGTCTGGCCGCACAGAGGTGGGTTTAATGGGTGAACGAAATAATGAGCTGAACTATGCTGGCCCTTTGCCATCTTCCTGTTTGGGGTATGGAAAAATTCTCAGCTCCTTGTTCCTGCCCACAGGGTCTCTCTTGAGGCAGGCGGGCCCGCAGGGTCTCTGAGGCATGTAAGAGCTGTTCTGTCTCCCTGCCTTGTGTTACTTTCTGCCCCCCTCTTCCTTCCCCTATTCCCTCTCTCGCTTTTCACAGGATCCTGAAATCAACTGTACGGCATACATCAGCCCAGGGAGATGCGACGGCCGGCCAGCCCTGCCCTGTCTGAGCAGAAATGACCCAGCGGGGTGACATTCCTCACAGGAGCCAGGGTCCAGAGCTACATGGGTCGTAGTCAGGAGTCACTTCCTCGCTGTTCCATTGTCCTACTGGTCTTATGGATGCCTCGGGAAGTCATGGACACTCCTTGGCTGGAGGTTTCCAAAGGAGGCTGGAGCCAGTTGTCTGGGATAGCTTAGACCCAACAAATCCTGCATCATAGCAGGGGTCAGACCAGCTGACCCTAGTGGGCCCTTCTAACCTGCCATCCCAAAGCATTCAACAGCCGCCCAGTGTTCCACGAACCCCAATGAAAGCCCCCACCTTTTCTATCCTTTTTTCTCCATGCTGGGTCTGTTTCTAAGGAACAGGAGAAGTGGATCCCTTCCCACAGCGGGACAGAGTAAAATTAACCTCTTCCTTTCCCGCAAAGACAGGGGGCTGGTAAAACGAGACTCACATAGTCTGCCTCCAAAACGACTCTCAAGGTTTGATTATGCAAAACAAACGCAAGGGTCAGTTTGGCTTGTTTTGGTTTCTAGTTCTTTCTGGATTTTGATCAACAAACTTCCAACACTGGAATTGATGCATTGGAGTATCTGCTAGGAAGAGCAAAGCCCCGAGCCTGGGTACTGTTCCCAGGTTCAACCGTGGAAGAGTTTCACACCTTTAACTCTTGGAGAGCAAAACAACAGAGCCCTGGGCTAGCAATAGAGCTGAGGGAGCATGGCAGGATCAGAAATGGGGGGCAGGGAGGTTGGAGACGGGATAGTTGGGGGGGTACCTTGGTGGTGTGGTTGGGGCAAAGGGATTGGGGGGTGGGGATCTTGGGGCAGGGGGAGCAGAGGTAAGGGGTCATCTGAGGGTGCAGGGCAGGATGGGGGTTGCAGGGGTGGAGGTGCAGGGTGGAATGGGGGGGTCGCAGAGGCGGGGGATGCAGGGGCAGGGTTGTGCAGGGCAGAATGGGGGGGTCGCAGGGGCGGGGGATGCAGGGGCGGGGGTGTTGAGGAGCAGGTGGGGTGCAGGGCAGGATGGGGGGTCACAAGGGGGTGGGGGTGCAGGGTGGGATGGGAATCTGGGGGTGCAGGGCAGGATGGGGGTGTCACAAGGGGGTGGGGGTGCAGGGCGGGATGGGCGGTCCCCAGGGGCGGGGAGCTCCTACCTTTCAGCAGTTCACGCAGTGGTACCTTGGCCTTGTCCACAGGCATCTCGCCATATTTGTTGGAGATGCTGATGAGGGCCCCGTTGCTCACCAGGTCCTGCGGGGGCAGGGCCACGGTGAGAACCCAGCTCCCAGTCCCGCCAACCCCTATCCCCCCCCCGCCCAGTCCCCCCATGCCACCCTGCCCCCCGCTCGTGGGGCCCTGCTCACCTCGGCCACCTGGTCGTGCCCCCAGAAGCAGGCGTAGTGCAGCGGCGTGTTCCCGTGCTCGTTCACTGCATTGATGTCTGCCTTGAACTGGATCAGCTGGGAGGGCAGAGACAGCAGCCTCAGCGGGGGGGAAGGGGGTCGGCAGAGACACACACACACTCCCTCCAGCCACCACCACCCCCTGCCTCCAGCCACCCCAGCTTCAGCCTCTCCCCGCTGGCGGAAAGGGCAGGGCGCTGGGTGCGGGGAGGGGGCTGCCAGCAGGGGCACAGGGGGGGAGGGGGGGTCGGCAGGGACACACACACACACTCCCTCCAGACACCACCACCCCCTGCATCCAGACACCCCAGCTCCAGCCTCTCCCCGCTGGGGGAAAGGGCAGGGCGCTGGGTGCGGGGAGGGGGCTGCCAGCAGGGGCACAGGGGGAGGACCAGGTGCTGACTGAACAGTGGATGCTCCCAGTAGGGGTGTTACAGGGAGGGGGCAGGGCGCTGGCTATAGGGGCAGGGAGGGTACTGAGGGGGAACTATCCCCATAGAGTGTGCTAGCTGTGGGGAGCCCCAGCACAGGGGCAGGGGGCTGGCTGGGGGACTCAGCAGGGGGCAGCCCCACCCAGTACCTTCTGCACAATGTCCCGGTGCCCGTGGCTGGCCGCCAGATGCAGCGGGGTGTCGTCGCCGCGGTTCATGACGTTGATACGGGCCCCCCGCATGATGAGCATATCCACCACGGTGGAGCGGCCCTCACGGCAGGCCCAGTGCAGGGGGCTGAATCCGTGGTCGTCCCTGGGGAGGGTGGGGGGTGAGTTCTGGGGGGGTAGGGCCAGCACCATGCCCCAGCGGCCCCTCCCCTGCCCAGGTGGGTTCAGGGACCCCGAAGGCACGTGGGTCCATGGGCGCTGGGAGCAGGGAGGCAGCTGGCCTAAACCCCACGCCTGTGGGGCTGGGCTGGGGGACAGGGAGCAGCCAGAGAGGGAGGGGTAACAAGCAGTATGGGAACCCCAAGCCCTGGCAATGGGCTATGGGAGTGAGGGGCTGTCTCCAGTCCTCTCCTGACCCCCACATACAGGGGAACCTGGCGGCCTGGCCCAGTCTCAGCTGCTCCCAGCTGAGTCGCTGGCCTGGAATCCCTCCCCTCCTCCCCCCCCCCCCCCGCCCGCCTAGTAAGGGAGGCTGAGAGAGGCCGGGCCTTAAAAGGAGATTCCAGCCTGGCGGGGGGTGGGGGGAGAGAAGGGGGAGCTCCCCCACCTGGCTCAGACCCACCACAGCCCCAGGGAGCCCCCCCCACACCAGTCCAGCCCCACAGCCCTGGGGAGCACCCCCCACCATACAGTCCAGCCCCAGAGAACTCCCCCTCTCCATTCCACCCAGCCCCAGGGAGCCCCTCCCCAACCAGTCCAGCCCCATAGCCTCAGAGAGCCCCCCCAACCTGGGGAGCCCCTCCATCACCCAATCCAGCCCCACATCCCCAGGGAGCATGTGCCCTACGCTGCCCTGCCCATAGCTCCGTGAGCTCCCACCCCCAGCCCAGCCCCGCCATCTGGGAGAGTGCCCACCCCCCGTGGACACAGCACTGGTGACCTATCCTCACTCCACAACCTCCCCTGTGGATCCCCATTCCCTACCTTAAGCCACCCTCTGCTCAGGGCCCTGCCCTCATACCCGTCCTGCCCATGTGCCCCCCACCCTTCCAGCACTGTGCCCAGACCAGACCGCGGGGCCCTGCCCTGATACAACCCCTCCCCCCATGTACCCCCCACCCCCCAGCACAGTGACACAGCTAAGCACAAGGGGTGGGAGCATAGGGGACAGAACTGCCCCAGAGGCCAGACCCAGGGTATGCAGCTCCCTGCCCAGAGACCCTGACCCGACACAGCCCCTCAGGAGCCCCTGGGGCTGGCATCCGCCAGGGAGGGACTGACCCAGTGCCAGGGAGGGACTGACCCAGTGCCTGGCTGGGGTCTCCTCCCAACCCCCCTGGGGCTGAACATGAGCAAAAGGGGGGCCCAGGGAGGCAACAGGGGAGCTGCATGAGGGATCATGTGGCGAACTAGTGTCTGTCCCCAGGCCCTTCACTCAGCCCTGGGCCTCTCCCTGCTGTGGCACCTGTCCTGCCAGCGCGCCCGGGTCCTTCCACCACGGGGGCAGAGTCCCAGGACACAGCGACCTGCCCCACTTGGCTCAGCCGTGGCTCCTGAGGGAGGCTCGGGGAGCTCGGGGCAGTGGGATGGATGCAGTGGGGGCAGCAGCTCGGGGGCAGCCCTTGCGTGCACGGATCATGGGGTGGGGCTGGCTCGGAGGCAGGGATGGACCAGACGGACCCGAGAGGCTCCCCAGCAGCTCAGTCCCTCCAGACACTGCGCCCACTGCCTGGCCCAGGAGCCATCGCTGCGGCTTGGGCACAGAGAGACCAGCCGATTCCCTCAGGCCCCAGCCCCCTAAGGGCCCCACTGAGCCAGAGAAAGGCTCTGCCCGTGCCTGGGGGCCAGGAGCCAGCTGCTCCTCCTGCGGCCCCAGCTGCAGACATGTGCTGCTTAGCCCGTGCCTTAGCGATGTCGTAACTTCCTGCTCTGGCGGGAGCCTGAATTCCTCCCCGCCCCGCAGGCCGCAGAGCGCTGGTGGGGCACAGGCTGCCGAGCCGCTGGGTCACTGACACCCCCAGGGGGCCCAGCTGAGCCCCCCTCCCCGGCAGGGTGCCCTTGCCCGACCCCTGCAGGGTGCCCACACCCACCGCCCCTCCCCCGCAGGGTGCCCACACCCACCGCCCCTCCCCCGCAGGGTGCCCTTGCCCGACCCCTGCAGGGTGCCCACATCCACCGCCCATCCCCCGCAGGGTGCCCACACCCACCGCCCAACCCCTGCAGGGTGCCCACGCACCGCCCCTCCCCCGCAGGGTGCCATCACCCAACCCCCACAGGGTGCCCACACCCACCGCCCCTCCCCCACAGGGTGCCCTCGCCCAACCCCCACAGGGTGCCCACACCCACCGCCCCTCCCCCGCAGGGTGCCCTCCCCCACCACCCCAGTCACCCTTGGTTGAGGTCGTTCTCAGTGTTGTCCAGCCAGAGGCGCACAGCCACGGCGTTGCCCTCCCGGCACTGCGTGAAGATGTCGTCCATCCCGGCTCCTGCAAGGAGAGGGGCCCGTCAGCAGAGATGGGGGCTGGGCCCCTTGGACCATCCCAGGGACTCTGAGCCCATTTCCTGCCCCCTGCCAGACCTGGCCCCGCAGCCCATCCCCTGCGCTCCGACCCCCTTCCTCCCACACCGCCCAGGCACAGCCCGACCCGCGGCCCATCCCCCGGGCTCCGACCCCCTTCCTCCCACACCGCCCGGGCACAGCCCGACCCACGGCCCATCCCCCGGGCTCCGACCCCCTTCCTCCCACACCGCCCCGGGCGCAGCCCGACCCGCGGCCCGGGCTCCGACCCCCTTCCTCCCACACCGCCCTGGACACAGCCCGACCCACGGCCCAAGCCCCAGGCTCTCCCCATTCCCACCTCCGCAGGACCAGCCCCTCAGCCCATCCCCCAGCTCAGTGCAACCCCGTGCACTGGGGCCCTCCCAGGAGCCAACTCCCACCCTTGTGTTGCTGCCAGTGAGGGGCTGGGGGCCCAGCAGCCCCCTCCTCGCCTCACGCTGGTTCAGTGCAGCGGAGCAGGACCAGGGAGGCTCCGTGTGAGGGCTGGCAAGCGAGGAGGGGAAGTTCCTGGCTGACACCAGTGTCACGAGTGGCTGTGCTCAGCCCCACGGTGAGCAGCTTCCCTTCCACGGGCTTATCGCTGCACAGAGCCCGCCGCTCGCAGCCACAGAGGACTGCGAGGGGGTGGTGGGGAGGATGTGTGAGGCCCTGGGGGCGGGAGAGTGTGGGGACACTTCCTGCTGTGGTGGCCACCCCCCTTCCCAGCAAAACCACAAGCGGCCTGGCAAGGCCACAGGGCGAGGGGCTGGCACGAGGAGACAGTGAGTGCAGAACCCAGGAGTCCTGATCCCCATCCAGCCTCCGTGCCCTCCCAGAGCTGGGGAGGGAACCTAGGAGTCCTGGCGCCCGGCTTTTCATTGCTTGACCGTGGGCCTCCTGGCTCTCAGGGCAGATGGGCGCCCCGCCCGGGACGCAGCCCAGTTGTGCCCACCTCCAGAGCAAGGGCTCATGCCTGGCACGCCCTGTTCCTGCCTGAGCCAGGGAGACTGGGCAGGCTGGAACCAGTGTCCTGCAGAGGGAAGTAAGGGGGTCCTGTGCCTGTGATCAGCCCTCTGTTAGCCAGGACCCTTCCCCAGAGGCAGTGCACTCGAAGGGTCACTTCCAGGGGTGGGGGGCTCAGCAGACGTGCCTGGCCCAGCCAGTGCCCAGCCCTTCCATCTTCCCGGGGCTCCAGCTGTTTCCATTGGCAGGAGCTGGGAATATTTCACACCCCTGCCCCAGCAGCTTGTGCTGAGCCTCTCCCCCCCGCTAGGCGCAGAGTCGAAGGCACCCACGGGAATGTGCCCTTGCACCGGGGCAGGGTGCTGCAGGGAGTGTGCGGGGCAGGAGAGCACCCAGGGGCTCAGACAGGACGGGACAGCATGTGCACACGAGGGCAGAGGCTGACTCCAGGAGCAAGCAAAGCACTTCCACAGCTAAAACCGTGGGGTGCAGGGAGTGGGGCGGGGCACTCTGCCCTCGCAGTCACTGCTGGTGCTGGGGGCACTGTGCAGGGCAGGGGTGACTCAGGGCTGGGCCCCAGCAAGGGGGCACCCCACAATAAATGCTAACAGATGCTCTGGTTTCCTCTCCTGGGGGCAGCTCCTAAAGCAGAGACACAGGGAGTGCCGGGCACGGAGGGTAATCCGGGGGCTTTATTATCCCCACAGAGCCGGTACCCCACAGGGACTGGAACCAGAGAGAGGGGAGCAGGGGGTGCTGGGTCACTGATCCCCTGGGCATGATAAACAGCCTGGAGCCCCACCCAGTCACCCTGCCTCAGCACCCAGTAGCAGCCGCTGAGCCTGGGCCGGCAGCCTTGTGTGCCTCATCCCCTGAACCCGCTGTTCTGTCATGTGCCCCAGCTCACCCTGCGCCCCCCACTCAGCCATGTGCCCCCCAGTTCTCCTGTCTGTGCCCACTCAACCATGCACCTGCCACTCACTCCCCCCGGGCCCACTGTGCTGCGCGCCTCCAGCTCCCCGCACGCCTCCAGCTCCCCTCACCCGCTCCGCAGCGCGCCCTCCTCGCCTGGACCCTCTCCACTACATGCCCCCTCTTCCCCCCTGCCGCCTACCCCCTCTGACTCCGTCCGCTCAGCCGCACGCCCCCAGCACCCCTGCCCTCTTTGCCACGCGCCCCCTCTTCCCCCACCCGCTCCACCACGCACCTCCAACTCCCCCTGCCCGCCCTCCTCGCCTGAGCCTGCTCCACTGTATGCCCCCCTCTCCCCCTGCCCGCTCCACCGCACGCCTCCAGCTCCCCCCACCCGTTCCACTGCGCGCCTCACTCTCCCCCCTTCCGCCGCCCACCCGCTCCGCCGCGCGCCCTTCTTACCTGGACCCACTCCACCACATGCCCCCTCTTCCCCCCGTGCCGCCTACCCCCTCTGACTCCGCCCGCTCAGCCGCACGCCCCCAGCACCCTTGCCCTCTTTGCCACACGCCTCCCTCTCCCCCCTTCCGCCGCCCACCCCCTCTCCCCCCACCCACTCCACCACGCACCTCCAACTCCCCCCGCCCGCCCTCCTCGCCTGAGCCCGCTACACTGTACGCCCCCCTCTCCTCCCGCCCGCTCTGCCGTGGGCCCTCTCCCCCGGGCCCTCTCTGCTGTGCATCCCGCTCCACCGCATGCCCCCCTCTCCATCCCGCTGCCTGCCCTGCTGCGCGCACCCCCTTTTCCCCCGCCCACTCTGCCGTGCGCCTCCAGCTCCCCCCTCTGCGCATGCCCCCTTTCCCCCCCCACCTGCTGTGCCGCACACCTCCAGCTCCCCCCCCCCTCCGCGCATCCCCCTCTCCCCCAGCCTGCTCCTCTGCCCGCCCCCCTCCTCTGGGCCCGCTTGGCCCCGCTCCCCCCTCTTTCCCAGGCCCACTCAGCCATACGCCCCTCACTCCCCCTCCGGCCCCAGCTCCCGCTCCAGGCCCCCATCTCAACCCCCCAACCCATCTCTCCCTGTGCCAGCTCCACTGTACGGCCCCAGGTTGCCCTGTGCCCCTCTTCCCTGCTGTGCCCCCCGTTCGCCCCTTGACCCCCCAGCTCACCACATGCCCCGTGCCCCCCCCCGCGCTGCATCCATGGGGAAGGGAATCGTTGGTCGCCCCACACGCCCTGGAAGCAGGAAATGGTCCGGGCCGCCCGGGGGCAGCATCAGCCCAGCCGGACCCGTGAACTCCCCCGCGGCGGGGCCGCAGCGCCGGACGCAGAGACTGCGCCCCCCCCGCCCCACGGAGCCCCCCCGCGCCGCTACCCGCCCGGCCCCCCCGATCCCCCCATCCCGGCCCGAGCCCCGCCCCACGGACCCCCCACATCTCGGTACCCGCCCCACGGCCCCCCCGCCCGCCGCTCCGTCCCCCGCCCCACGGACCCCCCACATCTCGGTACCCGCCCCACGGCCCCCCCGCCCGCCGCTCCGTCCCCCGCCCCACGGACCCCCCACATCTCGGTACCCGCCCCACGGCCCCCCCGCCCGCCGCTCCGTCCCCCGCCCCACGGACCCCCCACATCTCGGTACCCGCCCGAAGCCCCCCTCCCCGCCGCTCCGTCCCCCGTCCCGTCCCCGCCCTACGGAGTCCCCCGCCCCACAGACCCCCCACATCTCGGTACCCGCCCCACGGACCGCCCTCCCCGCCGCTCCGTCCCCGCCCGGCCCTACGGAGTCCCCCGCCCCACGGACCCCCCACATCTCGGTACCCGCCCCACGAACCCCCCCCCTGCCGCTCCGTCCCCCGTCCCGTCCCCGCCCGGCCCCACGAACCCCCCGGGCCGAGCCCCGCTCCGACCCCCGCTCACCGCTCCCGGCCGCTGCGCTCCGGGCGGCTCCGAGTCCGACTCGGGAGGCGGCGGGACCCGGCCCCGCCCGCGGGAGCGGCCTGAGCGCAGCGGCCCCTGGCGGCGGCTCTGGGATTTGCAGGGAGAGACCGTTGGGGGCCGCCCCCCCCCCGCCGGGCCCCAGGGCCCGCCCCCAGCCCCCCTCGTCCCGCTCCCCCCGCCGGGCCCCAGGTCCCGCCCCCAGCCCCCTCCGTCCCGCTCCCCCCGCCGGGCCCCAGGTCCCGCCCCCAGCCCCCTCCGTCCCGCTCCCCCCGCCGGGCCCCAGGTCCCGCCCCCCCCCGGTCCCGCCGCCAGCCCCCCCCGCCGGCCCCAGGTCCCGCCCCCAGCCCCCCCGGTCCCGCTCCCCCCGCCGGGCCCCAGGGCCCGCCCCCAGCCCCCCCGGTCCCGCTCCCCCCGCCGGGCCCCAGGGCCCGCCCCCAGCCCCCCCGGTCCCGCTCCCCCCGCCGGGCCCCAGCCCCCCCCCGTCCCGCTCCCCCCGCCGGCCCCAGGTCCCGCCCCCCGCCGGCCCCAGGTCCCGCCCCCCTGATGGTCCCCAGACCCAGGTGCCCCCCGCCCCTCAGTGCCCGGCTGCGAGGAGCCGGCTCCGCCCCGCCCCCAGCTCAGGACTTCCGGCCTTTTGGCTGCGGAGAGGCCGCTCTAGCCGCCTGTTTCCTCGGCTCTATGGTGCCCGGCTGTGGCGCACGTGAGCGACAGACTGAACAGGTCGGCAGTGAGGGGCACCGGCAGGGCTGGGGGGGGCAGGGGCTGCGGGTCGGGAGTGAGGGGCACCGGCAGGGCTGGGGGGGGCAGGGGCTGCGGGTCGGGAGTGAGGGGCACCGGCAGGGCTGGGGGGGGCAGGGGCTGCGGGTCGGGAGTGAGGGGCACCGGCAGGGCTGGGGGGGGGCTGGGGCTGCAGGTCGGGAGTGAGGGGCACCGGCAGGGCTGGGGGGGGCAGGGGCTGCGGGTCGGGAGTGAGGGGCACCGGCAGGGCTGGGGGGGGCAGGGGCTGCGGGTCGGGAGTGAGGGGCACCGGCAGGGCTGGGGGGGGCAGGGGCTGCGGGTCGGGAGTGAGGGGCACCGGCAGGGCTGGGGGGGGCAGGGGCTGCGGGTCGGGAGTGAGGGGCACCGGCAGGGCTGGGGGGGGGCTGGGGCTGCAGGTCGGGAGTGAGGGGCACCGGCAGGGCTGGGGGGGGCAGGGGCTGCGGGTCGGGAGTGAGGGGCACCGGCAGGGCTGGGCTGGCAGGGGGCTGCGGGTCGGGAGTGAGGGGCACCGGCAGGGCTGGGGGGGGCAGGGGCTGCGGGTCGGGAGTGAGGGGCACCGGCAGGGCTGGGGGGGGCAGGGGCTGCGGGTCGGGAGTGAGGGGCACCGGCAGGGCTGGGGGGGGGGCAGGGGCTGCGGGTTGGGAGTGAGGGGCACCGGCAGGGCCGGGCTGACAGGGGCTGCGGGTCGGGAGTGAGGGGCACCGGCAGGGCCGGGCTGGCAGGGGCTGCGGGTCGGGAGTGAGGGGCACCGGCAGGGCTGGGCTGGCAGGGGCTGCGGGTCGGGAGTGAGGGGCACCGGCAGGGCTGGGGGGGGTAGGGGCTGCGGGTCGGGAGTGAGGGGCACCGGCAGGGCTGGGGGGGGCAGGGGCTGCGGGTCGGGAGTGAGGGGCACCGGCAGGGCCGGGCTGACAGGGGCTGCGGGTCGGGAGTGAGGGGCACCGGCAGGGCTGTGGGGGGCAGGGGCTGTGGGTTGGGAGTGAGGGGCACTGGCAGGACTGGGGGGGGCAGGGGCTGTGGGTCGGGAGTGAGGGGCACCGGCAGGGGCTGCGGGTTGGGACTGAGGGGCACCGGCAGGGCTGGGGGGGGCAGGGCTGGGCTGGCAGGGGCTGAGGGTCGGGAGTGAGGGGCACCGGCAGGGCTGGGCTGGCAGGGGGCTGCAGGTCGGGAGTGAGGGGCACCGGCAGGGCTGGGGGGGGCAGGGGCTGCGGGTCGGGAGTGAGGGGCACCGGCAGGGCCGGGCTGACAGGGGCTGCGGGTCGGGAGTGAGGGGCACCGGCAGGGCTGGGCTGACAGGGGCTGCGGGTCGGGAGTGAGGGGCACCGGCAGGGCTGGGGGGGGCAGGGGCTGCGGGTCGGGAGTGAGGGGCACCGGCAGGGCTGGGCTGGCAGGGGGCTGCAGGTCGGGAGTGAGGGGCACCGGCAGGGCTGGGGGGGGCAGGGGCTGCGGGTCGGGAGTGAGGGGCACCGGCAGGGCTGGGGGGGGTAGGGGCTGCGGGTCGGGAGTGAGGGGCACCGGCAGGGCTGGGGGGGGCAGGGGCTGCGGGTCGGGAGTGAGGGGCACCGGCAGGGCCGGGCTGACAGGGGCTGCGGGTCGGGAGTGAGGGGCACCGGCAGGGCTGGGCTGACAGGGGCTGCGGGTCGGGAGTGAGGGGCACCGGCAGGGCTGGGGGGGGCAGGGGCTGCGGGTCGGGAGTGAGGGGCACCGGCAGGGCTGGGCTGGCAGGGGGCTGCAGGTCGGGAGTGAGGGGCACCGGCAGGGCTGGGGGGGGCAGGGGCTGCGGGTCGGGATTGAGGGGCACCGGCAGAGCTGGGGGGGGTAGGGGCTGCGGGTCGGGAGTGAGGGGCACCGGCAGGGCTGGGGGGGGCAGGGGCTGCGGGTCGGGAGTGAGGGGCACCGGCAGAGCTGGGCTGGCAGGGGCTGCGGGTCGGGAGTGAGGGGCACCGGCAGGGCTGGGGGGGGCAGGGGCTGTGGGTCGGGAGTGAGGGGCACCGGCAGGGCTGGGGGGGGCAGGGGCTGCGGGTCGGGAGTGAGGGGCACCGGCAGGGCTGGGGGGGGCAGGGGCTGCGGGTCGGGAGTGAGGGGCACTGGCAGAGCTGTGGGGGGCAGGGCTGGGCTGGCAGGGGCTGCGGGTCGGGAGTGAGGGGCACCGGCAGGGCCGGGCTGACAGGGGCTGCGGGTCGGGAGTGAGGGGCACCGGCAGGGCTGGGCTGGCAGGGGGCTGCAGGTCGGGAGTGAGGGGCACCGGCAGGGCTGGGGGGGGCAGGGGCTGCGGGTCGGGAGTGAGGGGCACCGGCAGGGCTGGGCAGGCAGGGGGCTGCAGGTCGGGTGTGAGGGGCACCGGCAGGGCTGGGGGGGGCAGGGGCTGCGGGTCGGGAGTGAGGGGCACCGGCAGGGCTGGGGGGGGCAGGGGCTGCGGGTCGGGAGTGAGGGGCACCGGCAGGGCTGGAATGGCAGGGGCTGCGGGTCGGGAGTGAGGGGCACCGGCAGGGCTGGGCGGGGGCAGGGGCTGCGGGTCGGGAGTGAGGGGCACCGGCAGGGCTGGGCTGGCAGGGGCTGCGGGTCGGGAGTGAGGGGCACCGGCAGGGCTGGGCTGGCAGGGGCTGCGGGTCGGGAGTGAGGGGCACCGGCAGGGCTGGGGGGGGCAGGAGCTGCGGGTCGGGAGTGAGGGGCACCGGCAGGGCTGGGGCGGGGGCAGGGGCTGCGGGTCGGGAGTGAGGGGCACCGGCAGGGCTGGGGCGGGGGCAGGGGCTGCGGGTCGGGAGTGAGGGGCACCGGCAGGGCTGGGGCGGGGGCAGGGGCTGCGGGTCGGGAGTGAGGGGCACCGGCAGGGCCAGGCTGACAGGGGCTGCGGGTCGGGAGTGAGGGGCACCGGCAGGGCTGGGGGGGGCAGGGGGCTGCGGGTCAGGAGTGAGGGGCACTGGCAGGGCTGGGCTGGCAGGGGCTGCGGGTCGGGAGTGAGGGGCACCGGCAGGGCTGGGGCGGGGGCAGGGGCTGCGGGTCGGGAGTGAGGGGCACCGGCAGGGCCGGGCTGACAGGGGCTGCGGGTCGGGAGTGAGGGGCACCGGCAGGGCTGGGGGGGGCAGGGGCTGCGGGTCGGGAGTGAGGGGCACCGGCAGGGCTGGGGGGGGCAGGGGCTGCGGGTCGGGAGTGAGGGGCACCGGCAGGGCTGGGGGGGGCAGGGGCTGCGGGTCGGGAGTGAGGGAACTAATTTAATGCTCCCTGGTTCCAGGGGGTGAGATTTTGGGGGATTGTGTCAATCGCCTGGATAACGCTTAATAAATAGGTTTAACACCTTTGGGTCCGTTGTATTTAAAATGTGGCTGTGTATATGGATGTGTCAACACTTACAATGCCAGTGGTGCAGCTTCGGTGGAGGCAGGGAGGAGTTAATCCCGTCCCGGGGCGCTGTCTGCACCGGGGTTAGGTCGGCTTGCTCTGGGGAGTGGATTTTTCACAGCGCTAAGCAACCTGTCACTCTGACTTCTTGGTGTAGCCCAGGCCTGGTGTTGCAGAGTTGTGTGTATGTTCTCGAGTGGGGGAGGTGCTAATGTAATTCCTTCTTTATCAGCCCTTCGAAGCCAACTCCAAATCCAGTTTGCGCCCAGGCAGTAGCTCAAACTGGATTCTTCACTGACCAACAGACACAGAATTTGTGGATAAATTGCCTTGTTTTAAACTGTCTCAAGGCCTTTTTCGTGATCCAGCCAATGGACAGGCCCCGGTCCAGAGAGGGCCCCAATCCTTTGGGTACAGGGGAAGGCCGATAGGCTGGGTGGCTGCTGAGCTGAAGCCGGGCTGAACTTGTGACCACAGAGGAGACCCTTGGCAGGGGGTGAAGGGCGTGTCGGTTCTTGGGGTGTCGTGCGGTGACCTGTGAAGGAAAGAACTGGGGCTCCCTCGCTGCCGACAGTCGCTCTGTGCCCGGCAGCCTGTCGCTGGGAATCGCAGGGCCCCGGGCAGCCTGCGCAGGCGGGGGAGATGCGGGTCTCGCCCACGAAATGCAGCTGCTGGGAGCTGCTGAGGGGAAACACAGGAACCGTTGGCCCCGACTCTCCAGGGAAACGCAGCTTGGAGGCCTCACCCCTGTTCTTCTGTTCTAGGCCAGTGGGAGCCGCCCGGAGAGACAGCTGGGTTCCCGGCAGCCGCGCCATGTTTGACGAAGGGGGGTGGAACAAGGAGGATGGCGGGGAGGCTCTCAGCCAGGCTCTCCTGCACCCTCGGCGCCGCCCTGCCCAGCGCTGCCCCCCGGTGAGCCCCCCTGTCCTTCCAGAGACGTGGACTCACCTGGTGGGTGGCACGGGCCGTAATGGGGGTGGGGGCTGGAGCTGAGGGAGGGTAAGGTCCGTGGGCGGGCGAGAGGGATGCCTTTTGCCTCAGGTGGGGGTGGGACCAGTGTGGACCCCTTGGGCTCCCATAGCTCTGGGGGCAGCACTGACGCCCCTGCTGTCTCCAGCCTCCCAGAGGCTCCTTGCACAAGCAGCGCAGACG
Organism: Malaclemys terrapin pileata; assembly: GCF_027887155.1. Taxonomy (NCBI): domain Eukaryota; kingdom Metazoa; phylum Chordata; order Testudines; family Emydidae; genus Malaclemys; species Malaclemys terrapin. The sequence continues at coordinate 355,683,766 of NC_071505.1, read as the reverse complement.
GCTCCTCGCGACCCTGCAGCGCCTGGAGGCTTCGAGCTGCACGGAGCCTCCTCAGAGCCCCGGGCCTCTGTCGGGGGACAGCGAATCTGAGTCTGACTCTGCGGACCGGGCGGGGAGGAAACAGCCCAGGAAACAGAGACGGGGCCTGAAACCCAGAGCTGCCTCCTCCCCCTGTATCGCCCCAGGGGCTCCAAGCGGCTCCAGCGCTCCCCAGGCAGGGCCAGAGCCAGACCCAGCTTGCAGGAGACGGAGTAGAGGTACGGAGTAGGCTGGCACAGCTCCCCTCCCAAGGGACTGCAGAGTGGGGGGGGTCCAAGTCGCATCTCGGGAGCTTCCTGCAGGGAGATGCACTCGCCTGGGGCTACATCTCCGGAGGTGGGACTGGCTGGGGGCGACTGGCGCTGGGCCTGGGGTTTGCAGGCAGGGCTGCGTGGCACAAGCCAGCCCTGGAGCAGGGGGGCTGGATGGACTCTACCCTGAATCCCTTGATCTGTGCGCACTGAGCGGGTGCCTCACACCAAGGCCAGGCCTCCCAGGCCCATCCCGGTGTTGCTGTGTCACTCGCGGGTGAAAAGTCCAGGCACTGACCCCTGTGTAGGCAGTGCTGCCGGCGGGACAGGCAGGCTGAGTGCGTCCTCGGAGCGTCCTCACCAGAGCTAAGTGGCGTGGGGGCCGCTGGGCCGATGCAGCGGTTAAGCGTCGACCTGCCTGTCTCTCGCCCTAGATTGTGCAGCAGAGGCCCCTGGGGACAAAGCACGCACACCCAGCAAAGAGCCGCTGAGCCGGGAGCCGGGCGCAGCCACTGGGGGGCCTGGTCCAGTGCTGAGCAGGAAGCAGTGGAGGAACAAACAGAAGAATAAAAGGCGACAAAAGAACAAGTTCAAAGTGGGCCTGGGGCTGGATGTGGGGCAGAGCCTGGGCGGGGGGCTGGATGTGGGGCAGGGGACCTCGGCACTGCCCCCGTCGGAGCTCTCGGGGGCGCTGCGGGCCCGGATGGAGGAGCGGCTCCAGTCAGCCCGTTTCCGCTACATCAACCAGCAGCTCTACACGTCCAGCAGCCAGGAGGCAGCCCGGCTCTTCCAGCACGACCCTGCTGCCTTCGCCATCTATCACCGCGGCTTCGCCCGGCAGGTGGGGCGCTGGCCCGAGAATCCGGTTCACCGCATTATCCAATACCTGCGGGGGCGGTGAGTGCAGGGCTGGGTGGGTGCTGCTGGGGGACCCCTGGCCCTGCGTAGGGGTGGGGCATGGCTGAGCCCTGGCGGGGACCCTGTGACCAGGGCCGGGGGTCCGTGGCCTGGCACCCACTCTCTGCTGCCCCCTCAGGCCGGCCTCGCTGGTGGTGGCAGATTTTGGATGCGGCGACTGCAAGATTGCGACCAGCGTCAGGAACAAGGTTCACTCGTTCGACCTGGTGGCTCTGAGCCCACGTGTCACTGTGTGCGACATGGCCAAGGTAGGGCAGGCGGGGGGCTGAGGCTGGGTATGAGCCGGCAGGGAGCAGTACGGGGGACGTGGGGGGGGGGGGTCTCCCTGTGTTACGTTCCCCGGGGCTCATGCTGCTGGGTGGCCTTGCAGGTGCCGCTGGCAGACGAGTCTGTGGATGTCGCCGTGTTCTGCCTGGCGCTGATGGGCACCAATCTGCGGGAGATCCTGGAAGAGGCCAACCGGGTGCTGAGGCCAGGGTAACGGGGGCCTGGGAGAACCTGCAGGGCTGCGTGGCAGCACAACGCTGAGGGGTGGAGGCATAAAGCAGGAGCGTGAGGCCAGGCCGTGAGGCACCGGGGCACAAACCCAGGAGATCGTGTCTCTAACAGACGGGCCTTGCCCCCCCGAATCATTGCAGGGCAGCGTGTTGCTGCGATGCTGGGGGACCTTCCCTGAGGGATGGGACTTGAAAACTGGTCTCCCAGACCAACCGAAGTGGGTCCAATAGAAGTTCATGACGCCATGTCTCTCTGACACCCCGGGACCGACAGCCGCAGCTCCCCGCATGTAGCAGTAGTCAGGTCACTCCTCAGCCCGTCTCCCACCCCAGGTCAGCTGCTCTTTGGGTTTCACGCCAAAGAAAATGCTCTTAGCCTGTCCTGGGATAGACTCTCTTCAGATGTAAACAGGAGAGAGACTCCCACGGTTAGAGCAGCCAGCCAGACACAGGAATGCGTCGCAGTCCTAGTTTCCCAAAGGTATGACAGGCCTCTGTAACCAGCAAGCTCCCTTTGTCATTCAGGACTAACCCGGGCTCAGCAGCTGGGGATCCCGCTCATGCTGAGAAACCCCTGCGCCCCACATCCAAGCAGCAATGAGCTACTTAGTCTGATTGGTTTGGGATTTTTACCCTCCTCCTGCCGTGTGCTCAGAGCGGGGAAACGCAGCTGTTGAGAGGAGTCCACTCTTCATAGCAGCATGAGTCCCCTTTTGCTGCTTTCTGAGCCCAGATGTGGGGGGTTTCCAGTTGTAGGATCACCCCAGAGCCCGTCTGGTAACAGAGCGCTGCTCTTTGAGGAGGTGGGGGGAAGGGGTTAGGGGTGGAGCAGCAGCTGGTCCCACAGAGTCTGAAATGGACCACTCTCATTACCACTTCAGAAGTTATTTTTCCTCCCTTGGTATCCTGCTTTTAATTGAATTGTCTCATTAGACTGTCCTCACACTTGAATTTCATGTGTTTATACCTGCTCCTGTATTTTCCACTCCATGCATCTGATGAAGGGGGTTCTAGCCCACGAAAGCTTATGCCTAAGGTGCCACAAGGACTCCTCATTGTTTTTGCTGATACAGACAAACTCGGCTCCGCTCTGAAACCTGTACATTTTCCAGCAGCCTCTTGGCCTGAAAGAATATGCTTAATCTTCTGTCTCCCAAACAGTCTCGCAATTAGCGTAGTGTAATTTATCCATTAAACAGTTCAGATACAGTTTATCACAACCTTCAGACATAGACAATAATACTATTTCACTCAAGTATCATCCTAAATGTTAACATTCCTTTTTTGATCTTTGAATCAAAGTTATAGCAATAGACAAGACTTGTTTGCTTACATCACAGGACCTGAGCAAACACCTCCCCTATGCAGGCTGCATTTCAAAGCTCTGCTCATTTACATATCTTCCTAACCAGTCTCTACAGTTCTGCCATGGGTCAGGTCAGTCTGTGAGTTAATTAACTCCTTCTGGCCGTGTAACCTTTCAATGAGATGTTATATCACACTCATAACGTCACAGGCAGTGGCGGCGGGGAAATGCACAGAGCAGTAGCTGTGGGGGATACGGGAGGGGCTGCGCAGAGCAGGAGTTGTGGGGGATGCGGGCAGTGGCTTGAGGAACCAGCCCTCACCCCTCACTTGACCTCTCCCCAGGGGCATGCTGAAGGTGGCAGAGGTTGCCAGCCGCTTCGCAGACATCCGGGCCTTTGTGAGTGCCGTGACTCAGCTGGGCTTTCAGATTGTCTCCAAGGTGCGTCCTACCCCTTCCCCAGGCCGCAGGCAGGACTTGCCCCAGGGTCCGGGCAAGACAGGGCCCCAGGGGTGTGGGCTGCTGTGGGCAGGGTTGGGCCTGCCTCTGCCCCAGAGCTGCTGCTGCCCCCAGGATATGGTAGGGCAGGGCAGGGCAGCTCGCTGGGTCGCTCTTGGCCTGTGTCTGGCTAGGAGGCCCATTGGCAGGGCTGGGCTGTGGTGGCAGGTGCAGGGGAGTGGGGAGGTTGTGGTGGGGTGCAGCAGGGGGGTGGGTGGCAGCGGCAGGAGCCAGGGGGTGGGTAGCAGGTGCGAGGAGAGGCTGGGGGCTGGCAAGGAGCGGGCATGGGGGAGTAAGATGGGCTGGGGGGTGCAGTAGAGAGGTGTGGGGGGGAGATAGGAGCCAGTGGGTGGACAGCAGGTGTTGGGGCGGGAGGGGCTGGTCTAGCTCCCATCAGCTGTTTCTCCCCTTGCAGGACCTGGACAATCCGTTTTTCTACATGTTTGATTTCTCCAAGACGGGGCCCCCCCGGGCTGGGGGGAAGCTGCTGGGCCTGGCGCTGAGACCCTGCCTCTACAAGAAGCGCTGAGGGGCCCCTCAGCTGGTGTCTGCCCTGGGGGCCTGGCCCCTGCCCTGCCTGGGGGCCCTGCCGCATGGGGGGAGCTGGGGGGCTGTTTAGTCTCCCAGACATGCCTGGGGGGGCTGTGTGTGTCTCCCCCTCTGCCCCTGGAAAGGAGGGGGGGCGGTGTGCGGCGGCGGGGGGGGGGACACATCTTTTTCATTGGTTACCTTATATCAATAAAGTTTTTGTTCAAGCGCCTCGCGCTGCCTTGTGGGAATTGTAGTTCGGGGGACACGAGCCGTGCCGGTTGCGCGCATGCCCAGGCTGGCCGGCGGCTGCTCCCTTCGTCAGCAGGGGCTGGGCAGGCGCGTGCGCGGTGCGGGTGGCCGGGAGGGCGCGTGCGCAGTGCGGTCGGGCCTGCGGGGCCGCGGTGTGTCCTGACCCGGGATGTCGGGTCCGGGGGGCCCGGGCCCCGGCGGGGGGAAGCTGGACATCAACCGCGCCGGGGTGTCCGAGCTGGAGGGGGCGCTGAGCGGCATCGGCCGGCGCCGGGCCCGGGGCATCGTGCGCAAGAGAGAGGTGCGGGGGGGCCGTGGGGCGCGCGGGGGGGGGCGGGATGTGGGGGGCGGGGAGCGGGGGCTGGGCGAGGGGGACCGTGGGGCAGGATGTGGGGAGCGGGGGAGACCGTGGGGGGCGGGGAGCGGGGGCTGGGCGACGGGGACCGTGGGGCAGGATGTGGGGAGCGGGGGAGACCGTGGGGTGGGGGCTGGGGAGCGGGGGGCCTGGGTGAGGGGGACCGTGGGGCAGGATGTGGGGAGCGGGGGCTGGGCGGGGTGTATTGTACAAGTCATGGACAGGTCACAGGTCATAAATTTTTGTTTTACGAAAAGTACCTGTGACAATAGTTATCGGCCTTGAGTTCCCCCTTTAGCACCTCCATCGTGCAGGGGCCCCACTGGTTGTTAGCAGCTTCCTGCTTCTGATGCACTTACAAGTTGTTTGCTGTTACTCTTTGAGTCTTTGGCTAGTTCTTCACATTCTTTTTTGGCCATCCTAATTATATTTGTATACTTCACTTGCCAGAGTTTATGCTCCTTTCTATTTTCCTCACTAGGATTTAACTTCTACTTTTTAAAGGATGCTTTTGCCTCTCACTGCTTCTCTTAGTTTGTTGTTTAGCCACGGTGGCTCATTTTTGGGATTTCACTTTTGAAGCTGTACCTTTTAATTTCCATTTCACAAACCTCCTCACTGTCCTGTAGTTCTCCTTTCTGAACTGTGGTGGGTTTCTCTGGTGTCCTCCCCCTTCCCGGTCCCCAAGGATGGTCGTTATTACCAAGCGGTTCAGCTATATTCACCTCTTGGACCAGATCCTGTGCTTCCCTTAGGACTAAATCAAGAATTCCCTCTCCTCTGGTGGGTTCCAGGACCAGCTGCTTCAAGAATCAGTCGTTTAAAGTGTCAAGGAACTTTATCTCTGCATCCCGTGCTGAGGTGACATGTACCCAGTCAATATGAGGATAGTTGAAATCCCCCATTATTATTGAGGTTTTTTATTTTTATAGCCTCTCTAATCTCCCTGAGCATTTCACAGTCACTATCGCCATACTGGTCAGCTGGTCGGTAATATATCCCTACTGCTATAGTAGGAATTACTCTCCATAAGGATTCTATGGCACAATGTGGATATGAGCTCAGGTGTGGGTTTAAACTACTCTAGTTATACCGGTCTAACCCCCTGTGTAGACACTTGTTCCAGTATAAGAGAGCCTGTTTTCAACACTGATTTTGTCACATGGGAAGTGGTTCAGGGTAAACCGAATAAAGCCACCTTTGTACTGGAATAGAGTGTCCCCATGGGTGTTTATACTGGTATAACTAGATCATCTGCACTGGTGCAACTGCTTAAACTTTCCTGTGCAGATAAGGCCTTAGGCTCCCCTCCCTGCTGCATGCTCATCCCCCTCTCAGAGACTCCCAGAAATGTAGGACCTCGAGAGGTCATCTCGTCCAGCCCCTTGAGCATCCGTAGTGTCCGCCAGAGCTCTCGGCCATTCCCTGGTTGCTGTGGAGGGCCTGCTCTGCCTCTCTTCCTCCCACAGCTACTGTGGCTACACGGCCCTTCCTAAAGTCAGAGGGGTAGGCCGGAGGTAGGCTGTGCTGGGACTTGAGTCTGATGCGCAGGGTGTGGAGAATGCACGGGAGAGAGCAGCAAGGTGGTGGGTGGGTAGGCTGGGGAGGGGGGCTGAGTATTCGCGGGGGTGGGGGGAAGCCAATGAGATTGAAGGATGATACTGACTGCTGAGGTTGGGAGCAGAGGGACCGACTGGGACAGGTGGGGAAGCTGTCATTGGAGGCGAGTGAGCAGGGCTGCCCTGTGGGGTTTGGTGTCCCCAGTGGGGCGGGGAAAGGTTCTGTGAGGGGGTGGGAGGCTGGCACGCCTTGGGGGCAGGTGTGGTGGTTTGGCTGTGGGTGTGGGGAGAGTGTGTATATACGTACCTGGTGACGGTGGGAAGGCTGCCGGTGCCCCTGCCTGCTCTGCCAGGAATTGCCAGGTGCTCAGTACAGTTCTCACTTCTCCTTGTGGGGTGGCTTTCAGTGCCTGACTGGGATCAGCCCTGCTGCGAATGGGACCACTCCATGGCCTCCCCGGAGCTACTGTGGGCTTATGCTGCCATCACTGCAAATATGGCCTGGCCACAGAGAGGCGGTGTCCCGCTGAAATCAGTGTGCAGTCCTCTCGTTAGACTGCACGTGTGCCTGGGGGCAGAGCTGGGGCCATGTGTGACCAGGTGCAGTTCTGGCTGCATGGACAGCATTACCACTGACACCCCTGGTGTGCCTGGGCCTCGCTTTGCAGCCTGCTCTGTGTGTTTGAAATGAAACAGACCTTAGAACAAATGAGCGTGGGGGTGGGGCTAACGCTATGGCATGGTCCCCCAGAATGGCAAGAGGGGTTTGTTCCTGGGTGCTGCCGGGGGCTCGCTGTACGGTGCAGGGATCAAAGACCCTGTAGCCAAGTGAGAACTGAGTTACAGAAATGATTGGATGGGCCCCTGGGTGGATCCTGGCCAGCCACTCTTGTGGGGACAGACCCTGCTACCAGGAGACCCCAGCTGATGTCCCTCAGCCGTAAGAAATGGCAAAGAGCCAGGCTTTATTGTCCCTCTAGCAGGGACCCTTCCTGTTTCAGTCCCTCCTGACCCCGGATCTCCGCTCTCGGTACCCTAGAGCATGGGGCACTGAGGGGTGGCAGCACCAGTGATAGGTGGTATTCGGCACTGAACAGCAGAGTCTGGGCTGTGTAAGGGGTCAGCGAGGGACATCTCTTAGCACAGCTTACCTGGCCAGTGGCCTCGTGGGTGGGAAGTCCCTGCAGGGCAGGGCACAGTGGGTGAGCAGTGCAGAGGACTCCCTCTCTGGGTGGGGGAGGCTGAGTGGTGCTGGGCCAGGCGGTGCATCCTGGCTCGCAGGGCCTCGCATGGCATGCGGCTCTGGCTCCATTTGCTGTGGCTGAGCGACCCTGGGACAGGCCATGTGAGTGGGAGGTTGCCTGCATAGATTACCATGGAGGGGGCTTGCCTGGCTGTCAGCGTAGGGAGCCCCTGGCCCAGTCCCTGCTGGTTCCTGGCAGAGCCAGCCTTGAAGGCAGATTCTGTTCAGTGCAAGCCCCTGGGGGAGCAGTTTATAAATCCGGGCTGGCTTGTGCTGGCTCTGGGGCTGTGCCCCCTGACTCTGTGCCTGGGGGGACAGGGGGAGGGAAGGGACCATGCAGGCCATGGACCCTCCTACCCTGGTGTGACGAACTGGGCCTGTTCTCACGGTGGTCTGTGAATGCTGACAGGGGAGTGTGCTGGGATAGTCTGCATTGCAGGATGGGATCTGCCCGAGGGCGCATACCTGAGTGTGTAACATGAGAACCCAGGAAGGGGTTGAAGGTGAGGTGACTCCTTAGCCCGGGAAACTGAACAAAGGCTGTGGGAGGGGTCGCAAAAGGAGAGTGCTGGAAGCAGGCTAGAAGGAGGCTGGAGAGATGGCTGGGGGGCAGAGATGGCTCTGACCCCCCAAAGGGGGGTGGGCTGGCATGCCCTGGGACCCCAAGCTGGACCTAACTGAGGGGGGCCCTGTTGTCTGTGCCTGCAAGACCTGTCTTGGACTGTATTCCTGTCATCCAAATAAACCTTCTGCTTTACTGGCTGGCTGAGAGTCATGGTGAATCGCAGGAAGCCGGGGGTGCAGGGCCCTGAGTCCCCCAATACTCCGCAACAACTGGTGGCAGCGGCGGGATCTACTGCACCCCGTGGACGGCGCTTCCTGCAGTAAGTGACTGGGGAGCAGTAAAACGAAGGGGGATTGACGGGGACCAGTCGCGCTGAAGAGTGAGAGAGAGACGGTTATTACCCCTGGGAGTGTGTGACCAGCGAGAAGGACTTTTGCAGTAACAGGGTCCCCCGAGGGGATCGCAGCGAGTGGTCCCAGGGGCGGAGGAGTCTGCAGCTCGACCCTGGCAGAGAGGTGGTGACCTCGAGAAGGGCTGGCACACTAGGGGGCCCCCTGGGTACTGTGGGGAGCTGTGAGCACACAGGCCGGTGAGTGGCCAGCAGGAAGATGTATGCCAAGCGGCTTAAGAGCGACCTGGTGGAGCTGTGCAAGCAGAGGCGGCTGCGCATTGGGAGGCTCACCAAAGAACAGCTCATTGCCCAGCTGGAGGCAGAAGATCGCGCGAATGAACTGATCCCTGTGTCTCAGGGAAGCAGCCTGGCAAATGCAGCGCAGGCACCAGTGTCTGTCCCAGCTGGGAGTGGTCAGCCGGCTGCTGAGGGCGTCCCGAGACCCCTCCTTCCTATGCCTAGGGGAAGGGTGGGGAGGAGCCCAGCAAATACCGAAGGCGCCATGGCCCCCCCGGCCAGCAGGGGGTCCCCCCGGCGAAGCTCGCCGGCCAGCAGAGGATCCTCCCGGCGACGTTCGGCATCCGGGGAGCGGAATTGGCTGGAATGGGAGAAAGAGCTAAAACTGAGAGAGCTGGAGGATCGTGAACAACAGAGACAGCATGAACGGGAGGAGAAAGAGAGACAGAGACAGCATGAACGGGAGGAGAAAGAGAGACAGCATCAGCATGAACGGGAGGAGAAAGAGAGACAGCATCAGCGTGAACGGGAGGAGAAAGAGAGACAGCGTCAGCAGGAACGGGAGGAGAATGAGAGACAGAGACAGGAGAATGAGAGACAGCGTCAGCATGACCTGGAACTGGCGAGATTGAAGGGCAGCGAACCCCCGGCTGCGGTGAGTGAGGGGGGACCCAGGACTGCACGGAGCTTTGATAAGTGCATCATGGCCCCATACAAGGAGGGGGAGGACATGGATGACTTCCTGGAGGCCCTTGAGACGGCCTGCGAGCTGCACCGGGTGGATCCCGCGGACAGACTCCGGGTCCTTACCCCCTTACTGGACCCCAAATCCGTGGCATTGTACCGCCAACTGGGAGAGGCAGAGAAAGGGGACTACGAACTATTCAAAAAGGCCCTGCTACGAGAGTTTGGGCTGACTCCTGAGATGTACCGGGAAAGGTTCCGGAGTCAAGATAAAACCCCTGAGATCTCATATCTGCAACTAGCCGCCCGCATGGAAAGATACGCCAGCAAGTGGGCTGGTGGGGCCCAGACGAAGGAGGACCTGATTAAACTGCTGGTACTGGAGCAACTGTATGAGCGGTGCCCATCCGACCTGAGGCTGTGGTTGGTGGACAGAAAGCCAGAGAACCCGCGACACGCCGGGCAGCTGGCTGATGAGTTTGTAAAGAGCCGGTCAGGGGGTGGCAGGGAGGAGTCCCAAAGGAGCAATCCCACCACAACGCAGAGAGAGAGTCACCATGGGACCTCCCCGTGGGAAAATACAGAAAAACCCCATCAGAGGGGAACATCCGGCATCAGGACCATCCGACCCACTCAAGGGGACCCATGGGACATGGGCTGCTACCACTGTGGCCAAAAGGGCCACATACGGGCCCAGTGCCCCAGGCTCAGGGACAGACTGAGCAGGCCGAACCCACAGAGGGTTGACTGGGTAGAGACCCAGCCCGGCGAGAGGCAGCATTCCCAGGGAAGGGGGGCTGGCAGAGTACCACCTGCTAAGGAGGGAGGAGAGCCCCAGGCCAGCTTCTCTGGGGGGCCAGATGCTCCGGATTCAAAGTTCTCCGTTTACAGGGTTGGCGCGGGGCTGTCCCTGCGGAGCGAGTGCCTTGTTCCCCTGGAGGTGGATGGGAAGGAAGTTTATGGTTACTGGGACACGGGCGCAGAGGTGACACTGGCCCGGCCCGAGGTGGTGGCCCCAGATCGGGTGGTGCCCAACACCTTCCTGACCCTGACCGGGGTGGGCGGGACCCCATTCAAGGTTCCCGTAGCGAGGGTACACCTGAAATGGGGGGCCAAGGAGGGCCCCAAGGACGTGGGAGTGCACCACCATTTGCCCACTGAGGTGTTGATGGGGGGGGACCTAGAGGACTGGCCCAGCAGCCCCCAGACCGCCTTAGTTGTGACCCGCGGTCAGAGCCGGCGAGGGGCACTGCGCCCTGGCCTTGGGGGGGGTGCCTTGCCTGAGGCGCGGGACTCTAACCTGGTGGGGAGGGAACGCCCAGGGACGCGGCTCAGGGAGGCTGCAGCTTCGGACCCAGCGGGCGAGAAAGAGCAGGTGGCCATCCCCGTCCCAGCTGCTGAGTTCCAGGCCGAGTTGCAGAGAGATCCCTCCTTGCGGAAGATAAGGGACCTGGCCGACCTCAATGCGGTACAGACCATGGGACGAGGTGGCCGGAAAAGGTTCCTGTGGGAGAAGGGGTTCCTGTACCGAGAATGGGCTCCCCCAGGGAAAATGGAGTCAGGGGGGATCAGGAGGCAGCTGGTGGTACCCCAGAAGTATCGCCGCCAGCTGCTGTGCCGGGCCCATGACATTCCCCTCTCAGGGCACCAGGGAACCTGGCGTACCCAGCAGAGGCTGCTACGGAGCTTTTACTGGCCTGGGGTCTTTGTTACTGTCCGACAGTACTGCGGATCCTGTGACCCCTGTCAGAGGGGGAGGAAGGCCTGGGACAAGGGGAAAACAGCTTTAGGACCCTTGCCCAGCATAGAGGAGCCTTTTCGGAGGGTGGCCAAGGTAAAAAGGGCGGCTCTAAACCAAGAGAGCCCAAAGCACAGACCTCCAGACTGGAGCGCTGGGAGAAGACCACAGCCCAGTTGGAGCCCCAGAGGTATGGGGGTGGGAAAAGGGCGCAGGCCGCATAAACCTTCCCACATGCGAACTGCGAGTGCCATCAAGCAACCCCAACCTAAGGGGGAGCGTGAAACTGGAGGGGCCTGGTGTAATTCTCACCAAGGAATGGGAGGGATGCGGGGGCATCCATGGGAACGGGGGTAGGTTCGAACTTCCCCGGGTCACTGGCTAAAGTGACCCTGCTCAGTTCGGTCTCGAAGGGGGGAGAGATGTGACGAACTGGGCCTGTTCTCACGGTGGTCTGTGAATGCTGACAGGGGAGTGTGCTGGGATAGTCTGCATTGCAGGATGGGATCTGCCCGAGGGCGCCCGAGGGCGCATACCTGAGTGTGTAACATGAGAACCCAGGAAGGGGTTGAAGGTGAGGTGACTCCTTAGCCCGGGAAACTGAACAAAGGCTGTGGGAGGGGTCGCAAAAGGAGAGTGCTGGAAGCAGGCTAGAAGGAGGCTGGAGAGATGGCTGGGGGGCAGAGATGGCTCTGACCCCCCAAAGGGGGGTGGGCTGGCATGCCCTGGGACCCCAAGCTGGACCTAACTGAGGGGGGCCCTGTTGTCTGTGCCTGCAAGACCTGTCTTGGACTGTATTCCTGTCATCCAAATAAACCTTCTGCTCTACTGGCTGGCTGAGAGTCATGGTGAATCGCAGGAAGCCGGGGGTGCAGGGCCCTGAGTCCCCCAATACTCCGCAACACCTGGTGACACCAGAACAAGGAATTTGCAGCATGCTCCTCACCACGGTGCCCTCATCTTCAGGGTATCGGGTACCACGAAGGACTCGGGGGCCTGTAGTCCCCCTCTGTCAGTCTGTTTGTCCTGCCTGTGGACACTTGGTGGGGAAGGTGGGCCGTATGGGGACTCTGATAGGTTCTGGGCAGTGCTCTCTCCACAGAGACCATAGGCCTAGCCTACCGTGCGGCCAGGTGCAGGGCCGTGGCATGGGGTGCAGGGATCAGGGCCCCCAGCATGCAGTGTGGCCCCAGTCCTGATTCCAGGAGACCTGTGTTCCTGGCATGCCATGCAGTCCACAGAGAGCCAGGCGTGAGGGTTTGTGTGAGGCACAGGTGTGCCCTGGGGTCAGAGCTTGGGCCTGTCTCCCTCACTTTTGCTTGAGCCTGAAGAGGGTGGGGGGTGTTCAAAGATGCTTGGATTACAAACTGCCCTGTCTGGGCACCCGGACGGCACCTGCCAGCCACCAGCTGCCTAGAGGCGAGCCGGCAGGGAGCGTCCCCCTGTATCCTGGGAGTGTCCCCCCTCCCCAGGGCAGGTCTCTGTCTATCTGCGACTTAGACACCTTCTTCCCCAGACCCCCAGGGGATCCCCTCTCCTCAGCTCCCTGTCTAGGCCTCTCTGCTGCTGGGTGCCTGCTGTGCTCAGCATGGGCGGGGCTGGGGAAGGTGCTTGTACCCAGCAGGGCTCAGTGTGGGCACCAGCCCGGGGACTCTTTCCACTTCCTTTGTGGGGGTTAGTTCTGTCTCCGGGAGTGGGAGGGGTAAGGGGGCAAAGAGACATAGGGCAGAAGGTCTGGGGTGGGGTCAGGGGCTTGTCAGGTAGAGAGACAAAATTCCTCTTCCCAGGTGTTTCAGCCCCTCCTGTGCCCACATCCCCACCACAGTCCCAGCTCAGGGCCCCTCCCCCAGAGGTGTACCAGTCAGATCTTACCCACAAATCGCGCTGTTGCCAGTCCTTTAGAATCTAAAATCTAAAGGTTTATTCATAAAGGGAAAAAGATAGAGATGAGAGCTAGAATTGGTTAAATGGAATCAGTTACATCCAGTGATGGCAAAGTTCTTGGTTCAGGCTTGCAGCCGCGATACAATAAACTGCAGGTTCAAATCAAGTCTCTGGAACATCCCCAGCTGGGATGGGTCCTCAGTCCTTTGTTCAGAGCTTCAGTTTGTAGCAAAGTCCCTCCAGAGGTAAGAAGCAGGATTGAAGACAAGATGGAGGAGATGCAGCAGCTTTTTATAGTCTCTTGCCATGTGGCCTCAGCTTTCTTTGTCCCAAAGACGATCATTCCAGCACATGGCCTAGAAAAGACTCCAAGTTCTGTCCATAGGCATGTCCCTGCCTTGCTGAGCACAAGGGTATCTGCCTTCTCTCAGTGGGGCAGTTGTAGCTGATGGTCCTTAATGGGCCATCAAGCAGACTAGGCAGAGCTGACACCAACTTGTCTGGGGTGTCTCCCAGAAGCACAGCACAAGTTTGAACTACAGACAGTCTAGAGCCAATACTTATAACTTTAAATACAAAAATGATACACGCACACAGATCACATAATCATAACCAGCAAACCAGAACCTCCTCATAGGCACCTTACTTGATCTCCTTTGTACAAGATTTGTCGCCACTACACGATCTTGGTTGCAACAATGATCTATACGGTCCCAGTTTGTGTCAATAACATCACAGGGCCCATGGATGACCAGGTGTGAGCTGAGCTGTGCCAGCCGGGGGTAATAGGGTGACTGCAGGGGAATCTCAGGGGAGCACCCCGCAGAGAGAGGGCTCCAGCTGGGAAGTATCTTCCTGGGAGGGGGACAGAGAGCCCCGGGGGTGGGAGGACTCCGTGTCTGCCCTGGTGTGGGACTGCCCAAGCTCTGCCCAACGCCATGCTGAGTCCTGCTTGTTCCCTGGCAGGAGCTGAAGGGCTTCAACTCGCTGGATGACCTGCTGCATGTCAAGGGCATTACCACCCGCATCCTGGAGCTGAATAGCCAGCGCATGACCTGCAGGAGGAGGCCAAGCAGCGAGGAGGCCCCTGGCGGGAGCCCTAGCCAACAGGAGCAGGATGCCCCTGTGCCTCAGGTAGGGAGCGGCGGACCATGCTCTTCCCATGCTGCGGGGGGTGCACAGTGGGTGCCCCAGGTTGGGGGAGGGTGTCTGGCTGTCTGAGTGGGAGGGGTCCAGCCTTTATTGTAAAGGGAGGCAAGTACCTAAGAGGAGAGGGCTCTATCTTAGCCTCCTGCGGGGACGGGGAGGGAGGCACTGAAAAGTGCTGAGACCACAGATCCATCTGTAACATCCCTGGTAGCCTGCCAGGGACGTTCCCTTCCTCTCTGACGTGGTGCCCTGAAGAGAGCGTGCCGCTGGCATTCCCGGGGGGCTGAGCCACTCTCTTTGGCAGCAGAGTGCGCGGGCTGGCTCGTGGCCTGCCAGGGGCTGTGGCTTGTGAGTGCCCTGCCCCAGGCTGCCTCTGGCAAGGATGACCCACGGCAGCCTGCTCCGCCCCAGAGTCCCCGGCCAGGGCTGTGCTCTGGCTACAGAGGGCGCGTCTGGCCCCGAGAGCAGCTGTGCCCTGGCTTCCCGAGGCTGCTGCCCAGACCCTGCCCAGGCTAGTGCACAGGGGCAGGCGTGCCAGCTCAGGCCTGGAGCAGTCTCTGCATCTCGCCCCTGCAGTTGTTCCCTGATCCAGGCACCACTCCCCTGCGGGAGGCCGAGGAAATGCTTCCCCAGAGCAGAAACAGCCCTTCCAGTTTGTCCTGTGAGATCCCCCGCCCCAGGGAGGGCAGGCTGGGCCGTCCAGACTGGCTCAGAGCAGCTCACAGAGTGTCTGCACCCAGCTGGCATCCCCCACCGCCTCGCTCTGGGAGCTCCCTGGGGCGACATCTCCCGCAGTCTGCTCCTGGTGCCCAGTGGGAAGAGAGGGTTCCAGCTGGCGCAGCCCCTGGTTGCTGTGCCAAGCACTTCTTCACCTCAGAACCGGCAGGCGGTGTTCAGGGTACACCAACGCTGACTTGGTGTTTGAGCCCCAGGGTTCAGCAATGGCTCCCCTTCCTCGACCCGCCTTGACAGGCTTGGCCTTCGTCTGGAGGCCACGTGTTAGAGAAGGGGGCTGGGGAAGCCGGGTCTTTGTGTCCTGTGCCCTTTCCTCTCTCTGTGCAGGCACAGCTCTTTGAGCCTCACTGCATGCAGGAGCCCCGCAGCCTGCCCTCCTGGTGCAGTGGGGTCCTGAGCTGCAGCCCCTTCACCCTCCAGCCGCCTAAGTAAGGAGCGGGGTGATGGGGTAGGAGCACCTACGTCCCTTCTCACGGTCGGTCTCTGTCGGAGCGCGGGGCAATGGGAATGGCCTCTCTGCCCTCCCACAGTCTGCCTGGTATTCGCATGGAGGAGCCTGCACTGAGCTGGAGATGGCAGCCAGACAGCAGAGCACGTCAGGCAGGCTGGGGGCACTGCCGTAGTATATGCACGGAGAGTGAGGGGAGTAAGGGCAGATTCATAGGTTCAGATCCAGAAGGGACGATTAAAGAATCTATTCACCTGAGGCAAGACGTCAGAGTGGCGTTCTGCGCAGGAGGAGCATGGGGAGGCGGTGGGGATCAGGAGGGTTACCGCTGAAGAGATCTGTGAGAGTCTAGCTCGCTGACGGGAATGGGGAGGTGTACAGGGCACACCTGTGGATGACTGCCCAGCCCAACCGGCAAGAAAATCCAGTGTGCTCACAAAGAGATCTCCAGCTGTTTAAGGAAGACTGCTGCTCCTTTTGGGGAGTCAGGAGGGTTTTAAACCAATACTAGAAGCGGGGAGGGTAAAAAGAGGGAAGATCTGACCACTCAGCAGATGATAATGTAGAGAGCAAAGGACGCGAAGAGAAGAAAGGATTGAATTGCCTATATGCTAATATTGGGAGCCTGGGAACAAGTAAAAAGAATTGGAATTGGTCATTCGTGAGCATGAATTTGATCTAGTTGGTGTTACAGCAACTTGGTGGGATGTTAAAATCAACGGGACCAATAAAGAGAGGGTGGGGTGACACTTAATATCAAAAATGGCTTTACCTGTTCGCAGATCATTGACAGATAGAAAGAAAATGATCTTAAATGCTCATGGATCAATGTCCTAATAGATAAAGCACAAGATAGGATACTAGCTGTGACTGAGAAAAAGTTGGAGGGGACATAGAAATATTAAATGGTAGGATTGAAAGGGACCGTGAGAGGCCATCTGGTCCAGTCCCCTGCAATCATGGCAGGACCAAGTATTATCTAGATCATCCCTGACAGGTGTTTGTCTAACCTGCTCTTAAAAATCTCCCATGGTAGAGATTCCACAACCTCCCTAGGCAATTTATTCCAGTGTTTAACCACCCTGACAGTTAGGCAGTTTTTCCTACTGTCCAATCTAAAACTCCTTTGCTGCAATTTAAGCCCATTGCTTCTTGTCCTATTCTGAGCTGTTAAGAAGAACAATTTTTCTCTCTCCTCCTTGTAACAACCTTTTATGTACTTGAAAAATGTTATCATATCCCCTCTCAGTCTTTATCCCCTCTGTCTTTTCTTCTCCAGACCAAACAAATCCAATTTTTTCATCTTCCCTCATAGGTCATGTTTTCTAGACCTTTAATCATTTTTGTTGCTGTTCTCTGGACTTTCTCCAATTTGTCCACATCCTTCCTGATGTGCCCAGAACTGGACACACTGCTCCAGTTGTAGCCTAGTCAGCGCGGAGTAGAGCGGAAGAATTACTTCTTGTGTCTTGCTTATAACACTCCTGCTAATACATCCCAGAATGATGTTTGCTTTTTTTGCAACAGTGTTACACTGTTTAGCTTGTGATCCACTATGATCCCCAGATCCCTTTCCGCAGTACTCCTTCCTAGGCAGTCATTTCCCATTTTGTAAGCGTACAACTGATTGTTCCTTCCGAAGGGGAGTACTTTGTATTTTTCCTTATTGAATTTCATCCTATTTACTTCAGATCATTTCTCCAGTTCAAATCAGTTTGAATTTTAATCCTGTCCTCCAAAACTGTGGCAACCTCTCCCAGCTTGGTTTCACCCACAAACTTTATAAGAGTACTCTCCATGCCATTATCTAAATCGTTGATGGAGACACTGAACAGAACCAGACCCAGAACTGATTCCACGTGGAGGATAATCAGCTGAGCATGCGCTCCCATTGCAATGCTATGGCCAGAAGGGCGGATGTGCTCCTTGGACGTAGAAACAGGAGAATCCCATGTAAGAGTAAGAGGTTTTGTAACCTGCATCTGTCACTGGTGCGACTGCCACTCAAATATTGTGACGGTTCTGGTGTCCACAATTCAAGAAGATCCACTAGAATTACTGCAGGATTGGAAGTCCTGTCTTCTAGAGAGAGCACTCAGGATCTCAATCTGTTTGGCTTGATAAACAGCAGTTAAGGGGTTGTGAGAAAATGGGAATTTTCTGTAGTGTTTTTATGAGGCCTATGTGTGCCTCAGTTTCCCCTGTATGTTGCATGGCTACCCAGTGGGTGGAGGGAAAGGATTAAGTTTGCTCTCAGGCCAGACTAAGAGACAGGTGTGTGTGTTTCACCTCCCTGGCTGGATGGAATTCACGGTCATTAAGTAATGGCAAAGTTCTTGGTTCAGGCTTGTAGCAGTGATGGAATAAAACCAACCCAGAGCAACAAGAGGCCAGAGAGACAATGCAAGCGCCAGTGACTCCGGGTTTCCCTGCCTCTCAGCAGGGATGCTGAGCAAGGGCCCCTGCTTGAGAACAAAAGACTGGGCAGTGTGAGCTCTGGAAGAAGGCTGGGAGCTCTCTCACCTGGGAACTGGTCAAGGAGGTCAGACTGAGCAGGAAACTGGAGTCGCTACGGCTTGGCTGGACTCTGGGCTGACCAGGATCTCCTGTGTTTTGTATTTCTCTGGGCTGAGCTAAGGGCTTCCTGTGGTGTGTGCCAGATGGCTAATAAACCCAACTGTTTTGAAAACGCAGCTTGAGTGTCTCTGTAAATACTCGTGCGGTGCATTGATCCCTGCAGAGGGCACGTTCTCTGCCAGGAGTCTGTCTCAGTGGGACTTGCTGCTTCACACCATGAGCTCTGTTCAGCAACTCCCAGAGCTTCAGTCTCGGGAGGCAGACACGCCGCGTGGCCTGACCTGAAGGGAGAGTGAGACCCCTTGGGTCTGGCACACTGAAGGGCTTCCTCCTAGAAACTGGGGGTGTAACACCAATCTTGCGGTTCCATGATGGGATGACTTGATCATAGTTAATAAACACCAACCCTGTTATAGTAGAGGGCTCTTCAGTCTAGGAGGCAAAGGTATAACAAGATCCAATGCCTGGAAGTTGAAGCTAGACAAATTCAGACTAGAAATGACGTGCAGATTTTTAACAGTGAAGATAATTTAACCATTGGAGCAATTTACCAAGGGATATGGTGGATTCTCCAGCGTTCCTGGCTCAGGTTCCCACTCAGCAAATCTGCAGAGCAGCAACGTGATCCTCCATCCACACTTTCACTATACGATTCCCTAGCAGGCCAGAGACGATGCGGCCTTCGGACGAGCCGTGCTTCAGTCAGTGAAGACTCCAACCCCACCTCCTGAACTTAGGCTTGTGAGTCACCTGATTGGAATCGACATGAACAAGCATTTGAAGAAGAAAAAATGGTTACTGACCTTCTCGTAACTGTTCTTCGAGGTGTGTTGTTCATGTCCATTCCAATACCCACCCTCCTACCCTTCTGTCGGAGTAGCCGGCAAGAAGGAACTGAGGGGGTGGCAGGTCGGCCGGGTGCTATATTGGGCGCTATGAAGGTGCGACTGCAAGGGTGGCTGGACCGACCCAACAGATGCGGCTAGAGAAAAAATCTTCCGGCTACCACACACATGCGCGTGCACACACCTGTTTGGAATGGGCGTGAACAACACATCTCGAAGAATAACAGTTATGAGACTTGAATAACTGGGTTTTTTTGGTTGCTTATGGATCAATATACCAAAAATTAAAACATAGTGTCTGTTGGAGACCACCACATCCCACTGTGGAACATGATGACCTGCTCCTTAATCACCAATCTGTAATGTGTCAGATAAAAAGCTGCGTGATCACAGTTGATTTCAATTTGAGTGACACATGCTGGAGGTCTTATGCTGCCAATACTGAAACATCTTTGGAAAATCTAAACATTATACATGATAATTTCCTAACTCAAAAAGTGTTGTGGGAATGCTATGAGACCTCATCTTGACAGATAAAGAGGAAGGAACTGAACACAGAACTAAAAATCAGAAATTAGGAATTGTAGAAAATTGATAAGGGAAGCAAAGGGGGACATGGAGAAATCTCTGGCCAGCAGAGTTAAGGACAGTAAGGATTTTTTTTTATAGTATATTGGGAACAAAAAGAATCCTAACAATGGTTTAATTGGTCCCTTCTGGCTTTGGAATCTTTGTGGTCATCTAGTCCTTTGGTTCTCAACCTTTCCAGACTCCTGTACCCCTGTCAGGAGTCTGATTTGTCTTGCGCACCCCAGTTTTCACCTAACTTAAAAAAAATACTTGCTTACAAAATTGGACATAATACAAAAGTGTTCCAGCACACTATTACTGAAAAATTGCTGAATTTCTTATTTTTACCATATAATTATAAAATAAATCAATTGGAATATCAATCTTGTACTTCCATGTCAGTGTCTAGTATATAGAGCAGTATAAACAAGTAATTGTCTGTATGAAATGTTAGTTTGTACTGACTTCGTTAGTGCTTTTTATGTAGCCTGTTGTAAAACTAGGCAAATATTTAGATGAGTTGATGTACCCCCTGAAAGACCTCTGCATACCCAACCCAACTCTGTAGTGTAGACCAGGCTGTAGTTTGGTCCTGCTCTCTATGGCAAGAGAGAACAACTTTTCTCCATCTTTTTAGGCAGCTTTTCAAGTAGTTGAAGGCCACTGTCATGCTCCCCCCATCTCCCCCTTAATCTCCTGTTTTTCAAACTAAGTATACCCAGTATCAGAGGGGTAGCCATCTTAGTCTGGATCTGTAAAAAGCACAATTATTTCAAATTTGGTGACAATATATACCTCCAGACCAGTGGCTCCGCCAGGGGCACCCGCATGGCCCCACAATATGCCAACATTTTTATGGCTGACTTGGAACAACGCTTCCTCAGCTCTCGTCCACTCACGCCCCTTCTCTACCTACGCTACATTGACGACATCTTCATCATCTGGACCCATGGGAAGGAGACTTTGGAAGAATTCCACCACGATTTCAACAGCTTCCACCCCACCATCAACCTCAGCCTGGACCAATCTACACGGGAGGTCCACTTCCTAGACACCACGGTCCAAATAAGTGATGGTCACGTTAACACCACCCTTTACCGAAAACCCACCGACCGCTATGCCTACCTTCATGCCTCCAGCTTCCACCCCGGACACACCACACGATCCATCGTCTACAGCCAAGTGCTGAGGTACAACCACATCTGCTCCAACCCCTCAGACAGAGACCAACACCTACAAGATCTTCACTAAGCATTCTCAAAACTACGATACCCACACAAGGAAATCAGGAAACAAATCAACAGAGCCAGACGTGTACGAAAGCTTATGTTAGTCTTAAAGGTGCCACAGGACACTCTCTTGCTAAATATACCCAGTTCCTTTCAGCCTTTGCTCGTATGGTTTGTGTTCCATCCCTTAGATCCTCTTTGTCGCTCGCCTCTGGATCCTTTCCAGTTTCTCTACATTCTTCCTATGCATTGGTGACCCAAACTGGACACCGTTCTCCAGCTGAGGCCTAACCAGCGCCGAGTAGAGCAGTTCTATCACCTCCCGTGGCTCGCTTGCTCTGCCTCTGTTCATGCAACCTAACATTGCATTTGCTTTTAACAGCATCGCATTGGTGACTCCACTGCTCCCAGATCCTTCTCAGCAGTGCTGCTGCCAAACCAGTTCTCCCCCAGTTTATCTTTGTGCATTCGTTTTTCCTTCCCTCAGTGTAGCACCTCACATTCGTCTTTGTTGAATTTCATTTTATTATCTATATCCCATGTGACCAGGTGTCTGGATGGGCCTCACGGAGAATGCCGCATCAGTCTGCAAGAAATAGGGCAGACACTCCCAAACGGGTGCTTTATTCTGTAGTTTGAGTCCCCAGGCTAAAGCTTCTGCAGCACCACACTGGTTAACAAGGAGCCAACCACAGGCCCCCTCAGGCATTCCAGCCCTTGACTCCCATCCATCCAAACAGGTCTAATCTAGGGAGGGGTTACTGAAAACCTGATTCACCAGACTTGATGTTCTGCCAATCCCAAAGGATTGGACACGCGCCTCAGGTCGGCATGAGTCTTACCCAAATATCACACGGTCAGCAGGTCCTGAACAAACGAACTACAATGTATTAAGGAAAGAAAAGAGGAGTTATTACTGGTTGAGGAATCGACGAGTGACAAATCAAAGTGTTAGTCTCTAAGGTGCCACAAGGACTCCTCGTTGTTTTTGCTGATACAGACTAACACGGCTACACTCTGAAACAGGTTCCCAGCAGTGATGTGCTATCTGCTGGCTTGTAAAAGTCTCTCCGGAATCATCCCAAAAGGTTTGAATCCAAATGCAGCTGAGGTGTAAAGTCTGATATTCTTTCCTCGCATTTTCCAAGATATGCCAAAGATCTCAGTCCTATGGCTTCCCCTTCCCCTGTTCGAAGTTCAGCAGACTAGAGATGCAGGATCAGGTCTGAGGCTTCTCTTTGACAGCTCTCTAGCTGACAAGCCTCCTCACAGAAGCTGTCACAGCAGGGTGTTCCTCCCAGGAAGAATAGGCCATGTGATGGTTTGTGGACCTTTGCTTTGAAGTTAATCTTCTGTATCCTATGAATACACAGGTACACTAGTTACACTCATTTACATAAGGCAATTAACTGGTCCTCCATTATAACAGAGATAGTTACGTTGAAGACAAAATTGATAATACTACTAGTTTCCTGCAATATCTTACATCTTTGCTCTCGAGGTTAACTGAACACAGTCGCATATATAATGTAAGGCAATTAAGACATGAAAGGGAATTAGTATCTACAAGCTAATTTGGTTACATTGTTGAACTTCTAACAGGATATAGGTAAACAGACAAATACACTTATCATCTACCCTTGATTTCTATTACTACAAATGTATGGGTTGGTGATTGCTGGTATAGTACATCTCTTTTAATGTCACATACACATGAATTGTCCTGATGCAATTGTAATGCCTTTTGTTAAATTGTTATGGGTCAGACACAGGTTGGCTGGGATGCCAGTGTCACTGCCCAGTTCTCCTCCAGTTTATCAAGATTCCTTTGAGTTTTAGCTCTATCCTACAAAGTGTTGGCAGCCCCCCCCCCCCCCCCCCGCTCCTCCCCCTAGCTTTGTGTCATCTGCAGATTGGCTCAGTATGCTCTCTAGTCCTACAGCCAGGTCAGTCATACAGATGTTAAATAACACTGGACCCAGAACAGATCCCTGTGGAACCCCACTCGAGACCTCCCTCCAATCTGACATCATTCCGTTCAGAGTTACTCTTTGTTTAACCAATATTGTATCCGTTTAATGGTAGATCTGTCAAGCCCGCATTTCTCCAGCTTCTTTTCAGAATTTCATGTGGGACTGTATCAAAAGCCTTGCTGAAGTCCAGGTATATTCTGTCCGCCACATTCCCCCTTTCCACCAAACCAGTCACCTTGTCAAAGAAGGAAATCAAGCTGGTTTGGCACAATTTGTTCTTGGTAAATCCATGCTGGGATTACTCCTTCATCCTCCAGGTATTTGAAAATTGAATGTTTCATACATTTCTTTAGTAACTTCCTAGGTATAGAGGTCAGGCTTACCGGTCTATAGTTACCTGGCTCCTTTTCCCCCTTTTTAAAGATGGGCACTATATTAGCCCTTCTCCAGTCTGCCGGGACCTCTCCTGTTATCCATGAGTTTGCAAATATTATTGCCAGAGACTCTGAGATTTCTTCATCTAATTCTTTCAGCACCCTGGGGTGAATAGCATCAGACCCTGCTGACTGGAATTTGTTCAAATTAGTCAGAAGCTCTAACATGTTCTTTCCTTATCCTGATCTGCATTCCTTCCCCTTCATTGTCTGTGGTAACTTCGCTAGTCATCCGGTCACATGTTACTTTTTGTGAGAAGACTGAAGCAACATTGGCATTGAGCAGCTCTGCCTTCCTATCCTCTTCCGTTACCAGCTCACCTCTCCATTGAGCAGCGGACCCACGCCGTCCATGATCTTTCTGTTTGTCTGACATGTTTGTAGAACCCCTTCCTGTTGTCTCTAACATTCCTCGCCAGCTGTGACTCATTCTTTGCCCTGGCTCTCCTGATTTTGTCCCCACATGCTCGCGCTATTCCCAGGTACACTTCCTTGGTGATGTTCCCTTCTTCCGTTCCCTGTGGGGTAGATTAAATCGTGATTGGATGGTTTTCCCTAAGACCTGCTTTAGTTCAGTCAGGGGTTATTTCGGGGACGGTCCTGGCCTGTGTGACACAGGAGGTCTGACTGAAGATCACAATGATCCCTTCTGGCCTTGGAATCTGTGAATCTGTGATCACATCAGTCCCTTCTGGCTTTACAATCTGTTAATCTGGTCTGACCTCCTACATAGAATCATAGAATATCAGAGTTGGAAGGGACCTCAAGAGGTCATCTAGTCCAACCCCCTGCTCAAAGCAGGACCAATTCCCAGCTAAATCATCCCAGCCAGGGCTTTGTCAAGCCGGGCCTTAAAAACCTCCAAGGAAGGAGACTCCACCACCTCCCTAGGTAACGCATTCCAGTGTTTCACCACCCTCCTAGTGAAACAGTTTTTCCTGATATCCAACCTGGACCTCCCCCACTGCAACTTGAGACCATTGCTCCTTGTTCTGTCATCTGCCACCACTGAGAACAGCCGAGCTCCATCCTCTTTGGAACCCCCCTTCAGGTAGTTGAAGGCTGCTATCAAATCCCCCCTCAATCTTCTCTTCTGGAGACTAAACAATCCCAGTTCCCTCAGCCTCTCTTCATAAGTCATGTGCTCCAGACCCCTAATCATTTTTGTTGCCCTCCGCTGGACTCTTTCCAATTTTTCCACATCCTTCTTGTAGTGTGGGGCCCAAAACTGGACACAGTATTCCAGATGAGGCCTCACCAATGTCGAATAAAGGGGAACGATCACGTTCCTCGATCTGCTGGCAATGCCCCTACTTATACAGCCCAAAATGCCATTAGCCTTCTTGGCAACAAGAGCACACTGTTGACTCATATCCAGCTTCTCGTCCACTGTGACCCCTAGGTCCTTTTCTGCAGAACTGCTACCTAGCCATTCAGTCCCTAGTCTGTAGCAGTGCATGGGATTCTTCCGTCCTAAGTGCAGGACTCTGCACTTGTCCTTGTTGAACCTCATCAGGTTTTTTTCGGCCCAATCCTCTAATTTGTCTAGGTCCCTCTGTATCCGATCCCTACCCTCTAGTGTATCTACCACGCCTCCTAGTTTAGTGTCATCTGCAAACTTGCTGAGAGTGCAGTCCACACCATCCTCCAGATCATTAATAAAGATATTAAACAAAACCGGCCCCAGGACCGACCCTTGGGGCACTCCGCTTGAAACCGGCTGCCAACTAGACATGGAGCCATTGATCACTACCCGTTGAGCCCGACGATCTAGCCAGCTTTCTATCCACCTTACAGTCCATTCATCCAGCCCATACTTCTTTAACTTGGCAGCAAGAATACTGTGGGAGACCGTATCAAAAGCTTTGCTAAAGTCAAGGAATAACACATCCACTGCTTTCCCCTCATCCACAGAGCCAGTTATCTCATCATAGAAGGCAATTAGGTTAGTCAGGCACGACTTCCCCTTCGTGAATCCATGCTGACTGTTCCTGATCACTTTCCTCTCCTCTAAATGTTTCATAATTGATTCCTTGAGGACCTGCTCCATGATTTTTCCAGGGACTGAGGTGAGGCTGACTGGCCTGTAGTTCCCCGGATCCTCCTTCTTCCCTTTTTTAAAGATGGGCACTACATTAGCCTTTTTCCAGTCATCTGGGACCTCCCCCGATCGCCATGAGTTTTCAAAAATAATGGCTAATGGCTCTGCAATCTCACCCGCCAACTCCTTTAGCACCCTCGGATGCAGCGCATCCGGCCCCATGGACTTGTGCACGTCCAGTTTTTCTAAATAGTCCCGAACCACTTCTTTCTCCACAGAGGGTTGGTCACCTTCTCCCCATGCTGTATTGCCCAGTGCAGCAATCTGGGAGCTGACCTTGTGCGTGAAGACAGAGGCAAAAAAATCATTGAGTACATTAGCTTTTTCCACATCCTCGGTCACTAGGTTGCCTCCCTCATTCAGTAAGGGGCCCACACTTTCCTTGATTTTCTTCTTGTTGCTAACATACCTGAAGAAACCCTTCTTGTTACTCTTAACATCTCTTGCTAACTGCAACTCCAAGTGTGATTTGGCCTTCCTGATTTCACTCCTGCATGCCTGAGCAATATTTTTATACTCCTCCCTGGTCATCTGTCCAATCTTCCACTTCTTGTAAGCTTCTTTTTTGCGTTTAAGATCAGCAAGGATTTCACTGTTTAGCCAAGCTGGTCGCCTGCCATATTTACTATTCTTTCTACACATCGGGATGGTTTGTTCCTGCAACCGCAATAAGGATTCTTTAAAATACAGCCAGCTCTCCTGGACTCCTTTGCCCTTCATGTTATTCTCCCAGGGGATCCTGCCCATCTGTTCCCTGAGGGAGTCAAAGTCTGCTTTTCTGAAATCCAGGGTCCGTATTCTGCTGCTCTCCTTTCTTCCTTGTGTCAGGATCCTGAACTCGACCATCTCATGGTCACTGCCTCCCAGGTTCCCATCCACTTTTGCTTCCCCTACTAGTTCTTCCCTGTTTGTGAGCAGCAGGTCAAGAAAAGCTTTGCCCCTAGTTGGTTCCTCCAGCACTTGCACCAGGAAATTGTCCCCTACACTATCCAAAAATTTCCTGGATTGCCTGTGCACCGCTGTATTGCTCTCCCAGCAGATATCAGGGTGATTAAAGTCTCCCATGAGAACCAGGGCCTGCGATCTAGCAACTTCTGCTAGTTGCCAGAAAAAAGCCTCGTCCACCTCATCCCCCTGGTCTGGTGGTCTATAGCAGACTCCAACCACGACATCACCCTTGTTGCTCACACTCCTCAACTTTATCCAGAGACTCTCAGGTTTTTCTGCAGTTTCATACCGGAGCTCTGAGCAGTCATACTCCTCTCTTACATACAACGCAACTCCCCCACCTTTTCTGCCCTGCCTGTCCTTCCTGAATAGTTTATATCCATCCATGACAGTACTCCAGTCATGTGAGTTATCCCACCAAGTCTCTGTTATTCCAATCACATCATAGTTCCCTGACTGTGCCAGGACTTCCAGTTCTCCCTGCTTGTTTCCCAGGCTTCTTGCATTTGTGTATAGGCACTTAAGATAACTCCTCGATCATCCCTCTTTCTCAGCATGAGACTGGAGTCCTCCCCTCTTGCGCTCACCTGCTTGCGCTTCCTCCCAGGATCCCATTTCCCCACTTACCTCAGGGCTTTGGTCTCCTTCCCCCGGTGAACCTAGTTTAAAGCCCTCCTCACTAGGTTAGCCAGCCTGCTGGCGAAGATGCTCTTCCCTCTCTTCGTTAGGTGGAGCCCGTCTCTGCCTAGCACTCCTTCTTCTTGGAACACCATCCCATGGTCGAAGAATCCAAAGCCTTCTCTCCGACACCACCTGCGTAGCCATTCGTTGACTTCCACGATTCGACGGTCTCTACCCCGGCCTTTTCCTTGCACAGGGAGGATGGACGAGAACAGGACAGGCCATTAATGTTCCAGCCAGTTTCCCCTATACTGGGCCCAGTAACTTGAGTTTGACAAAATCATCTTTCAGGAAGGCTCCAGTCTGGACGAAAAATCTGCCACTTCCTGTAGGAGCTTATTCCATTGATTAATCACCCTCCCTGTTAAACCCGTGTCTTACTTCTAACTTGAATTTCTCTGGGTTCAACTTCCAGCCATTGGTTCTTGTCCTGCCTTTCACGGCCAGATTGAGGAGCCTTTTAGTACCTAGTATCTTCTCCCCAGAAGGTACTTTACACTGTAGTCAGGTCACCTTTTGTCACGGATCCACAGGATCAGGGTCACACCCCAGCTTTTAAACAGTCCTTTCGAGGAACCCCTTCAACGTGCCAGACCCAGCCTGGGGGATCTCACTTTTCCTTCAGGGCAGGCTACAGGGTGTCACTGAGCCTCTGGGCTCCAGCCCTCCCGTTTCAGCCCCTCAGCTCTGTCCAGCGCCACCAACTGAAGTAGACTCTTGGTCAGAGACTAGTGCTGCTCAGCAAGTACTTCCAGTGACCCCAGGCAGCCCTTTCAAACCAGAGCAGCTGCACCCAGCATGGGGCATCCTTAGGGTAGCGCAGAGAAATGAAGGTTAAGAACGGTCTATCTGGCCAAGCCGGAGCCATCCAGCAGCCAAGCTGTGATCAATTCCATTTCAGGCTCTGTCTCTCTCTGACCCCTTTGTCAGCCCCAGAGGAGAGCAGGCAACTTCTTCCAGAAGCCCATTCTCTGTCCACAGCCTGTCACATCTCAGTCCTCTGTTCTGGTCATCGGGACTTCCCATTGTCCTGTTCAAATTCTGTATTGATCTGAGTTGCTTTCAGCCCGTTCCAGCCTGTTCCTTAACTCTTTCATTGCAGCCCAGACAGCGAGGTGACACCCACACATCATGTCCTGTGCTGCCCCTAAGAGCAGACTTAGCCTTGTTCTCCCCATCCCCCTGCCCCAGCTGGCAATGCAGAGGACAGAGGGAAACTGAGGCACACACAGGCTTCATAAAAATATTACAGAAAATTCTGTCTTCATCCCACTTTTCAATCTTTATGCTACTTCATGTGGTACCCAGGGTAGTGAGGCACTTCACTACCATCTGCCCATAGTGTGAGGAAGCCTGCCAGGGGTCAGCTCCCTGACTTCACCAGCCACAGGCATCACAGGTACTCCCCTCTCAGCCCACACAGCAGGTTACCCTGGGAGTGTCCAGCCCTCGTTCCACTGGGCACTCACGACATTCACAGAGCCACTGCTCCCAAAGGAACAGGACACCCCCGGGTCACCGCTCCGCTTGGTTCGCAGCACTTAGACTCGTTTATAGTGGAAATAAGCGAGCGCTGGTTTCACAAAGAGCAGAGGTTCCAGAAGCAGCAAGTCCAATGAATGGGAACAAACAGTTACATAGAAAGTACAATTGTAACGTCCTTTCTAGAGCCTCAACGTCTCTAACAAGGTCTTCCAGTGTCCCATATAGCTCAGCTCACCCAGGGGTTCTCTTCCAGTTCAGCCGGTAGGCCAGCTGTGATCTCCACTCATCAGACAAGCCAGCTAGTTCCCTAGGCGAAGGATACCTGGGTGTACTCTGCACCCCAGATATAGTTCCAACCATCCATTGTCTTCACTTGTAAACAGGGCACTCCACCATGATTGCAAAGTCTTCAGGGAAGATTCTAGACAGGAAAAAACAATCACTTGATTAGCATTTTGCTCAACCTGTAAATAGGTGTTCATTGCGAAGCATACAACAGTCAATCTGCATATAGTCAGACAGGTAGATAAGTGTCTCCCGCCTGAAATAAACTTGTTTATCACTTTCTGGTGACCAGCCCCAACTCAGAGACTGTAAGTGCATGATTTTCAATATATATACATAACTCCTTATGTATTTTTATGTACACACATCTCGCAGTGATACAGGCTTTCACGAGAGACCTGCCAACAACAGTTACGTAAGGACCAGACCCAGGGGATCCCTACAACCCCATGCTCTCTGCTAGTGGGCACTAAGAAATCTCTTGGTCACAGTTTTCTTTTTAATTAACTAAACCAATGGAGCTCTTTAGGTCTCTCGCCCTTGGTCTCCAGTCCTTGAATCATTTTGTGTCAGCCAAACTTGATACCTCAAAGAATGAAATGAGATTAGTTTGACAAGACCTATTTTCCACAAAACCATGTTGACTGGCATTAATTTATCTTCCCATCTTTTAATTCTTTTTGGATTGAATCCTGTAGCAGCTTTTCCATTATTTGTGTGGGATTGATGTCAGGCTAACTGACCTATATCTGTGTCATCACACTTGCCCTTTTTAAATATTGCCACAGAGATAGCACTCTTTCGGGCTTCTGAAATTTCCCCAGTATCCTAAGGTTGATTACAAATTAACATCATTGGACCAGAGATCTCCTCAGGGCAGCTCCTTTATGACTCTTGGGTGCAATGTATTAGGGCCTTGTGATTTAAAAATGTGTATTCCCTAGTACATGTTGCCTAACGTCCTCCTAAGTTACTACTGGTCTGGAAAATACTTCAGCATCCTCATGTGTTACGAATACTTCTTGCTTCTTTCTAGATACAGAACAGAAATATTTATTGAACTCTTCTACCTTTTCTGCATCATTATTAACTGTTTTATTGTCTTTATCTAGTAATGGGCCTACATCAATACTAGGATTTTTTTTGTCCCTGATATACTTAAAAAAACTCCTTATTGTCCTTAGTCATCCCAGGCATGGATTTTTCCCCCAGTGTGCTTAGCTTCCCTTATCAATTTTCTGCACTTTGTACCATCTAATTTATAGAATCATAAAAATGTAGATCTGGAAGGGACCGCAAGAGGTTGTCTTGGCCAGACCCCTCCGCTGACAGGACCAAGTATATCTAGACCATCCTTGACAAGTGTCTGTCTCAGCTGTTCTTAAAAACCTCCAATGATGGGGATTCCACATCTTCCCCTGGAAGCCTATTCATGATTCATAGATTCTAAAGCCAGAAGGGACCATTGTGATCTAGTCTGACCTCCTTTATAGCACAGGCCACAGAGCTTCCCCAAAATAATTCCTACAGCAGATCGGTTAGAAAACTGTCTCAGTTTAAAAAGGGTCAGCGATGGGAGAATCCACCATGAGCCTTGGTAAATTGTTCCAATTACCTCACCATTAAAAATGTATGCCTTAATTCCAGTCTTATATTCCAGGGCCTATCCTTATAGTTACAAAGTTTTTCCTAATATCTAACCTACATCTCTCTTGCTACAGATTAAGCCCATTACTTCATTGTGACAATGCGGTTCTGGCGGAACCCAACTGAGAGTGCCAGTTCAGGACAAATTGCTTAAACAGGGCAGTTACAGCCCAAGGCTGGGGTTTTTTCCACCTCTAAGGCAAACCAAACCGGCCAGACTAGGAGAACTTCGGTCTCACCCCACTGGCTAACCGCAAGTCTCTCAAGCAATCTCCTTAGACACTCCAGTTTCCCAGTATTACCACCAGTGCCACACGTTATGGGGACAAATAGTTATAAAAACCAATACCCCAGTAAAAGAAAAAGGTTCCCCTGATCCCAAAGGACCAAGCCCCAGACCCAGGTCAATATACAAATCAGATCTTTCCCACAAATCACGCTGTTGCCAATCCTTTAGAATCTAAAATCTAAAGGTTTATTCATAAAAGGAAAAAGATAGAGATGAGAGTTAGAATTGGTTAAATGGAATCAATTACATACAGTAATGGCAAAGTTCTTGGTTCAGGCTTGCAGCAGCGATGGAATAAACTGCAGGTTCAAATCAGGTCTCTGGAATACATCCCCCGCTGGGATGGGTCCTCAGTCCTTTGTTCAAATCTTCAGCTTGTAGCAAAGTTTCTCCAGAGGTAAGAAGCAGGATTGAAGACAAGATGGAGATGAGGCATCAGCCTTATATAGTCTTTTCCAGGTGTAAGAACACCTCTTTGTTCTTACTGTGGAAAATTACAGCAAAATGGAGTCTGGAGTCACATGGGCCAGTCCCTGCATACTTTGCGGAGTCTCAAGGCATATTTGCCTTCTCTCAATGGGTCCATTGTATAGCTGATGGTCCTTAATGGGCAGAGCTAACACCAGTTTGTCTGGGATGTCACCCAGCAGCATAGCATAAGTTTGAAATACAGACAGTATAGAGCCAATATTCATAACTTCAACTACAAAAGTAATACACACATATAGACAGCATAATCATAACCAGTAAACCATAATCTTGTCTTAGACACCCCATTTGACCCCCTTTATACAAGATTTGGGTGCCACTACAGGACCTCGGTTGCAACAATGATCTATATGGTCCCAGATTATATCAATAACGTCACAGGGCCTATCCTTATAGTTACAAAGTTTTTCCTAATATCTAACCTACATCTCTCTTGCTACAGATTAAGCCCATTACTTCATGTCCTGCCTTCAGTGAACATGGAGAAAAACTGATCACCGTCATCTCTGTAACAGCCCTGAACATGTATGAAGACTGTTATCATGCCCCCCGCACCCCCCACATGCTTTTTTTTTTTAGTCTCAAGACTACTCATGCCCCATTTTTCAACCTTTCGCCATAGGTCAGATGTTCTAAACCTTTTATCACTTGTGTTGCTGTTTTCTCAACTGTCTCCAATTGTCCACATCTTTCTTAAAGTGTGGCACCCAGAACTGGACACAGTAGTCCAGCCAAGGCCTCATCAGTGCTGAGTAGAGTGGGACATTTACCTTTCATGTCTTATGTACAACACTCCTGTTATACATGCTGGAACATTAGCCCTTTTCATAACTGCGTCACTTTGTTGATTCATATTCAATTTGTGATCCACCATAATGCCAGATTCTTTTCAGCAGTGCTACTACCTAGCCATTGCTTCCCCATCTCGTATCTGCATTTGATTTTTCCTTTCTAAGTGCAGTACTTTGCACTTGTCTGTAATGAATTTCATCTTGCTGGTTTCAGACCAATTCTTTGAGAAATTGGAGTTGTTTTGAATTCTAATCCTCTTCTTCAAAGTGCTTGCAACCCCTCCAAGCTTGGTGTCATCCACAAAAGTGTATTCTCCACTCCTTTATGTAAATCATTAATGAACCCAGTACTGACCCCTGCCGGGCCTCACAGTGACCCATTGATAACGACTCTTTGAGACTGGTCTTTCAGCCAGTTGTGCACTCACCTTATAGTAATTTAATCTAGACCACATTTCCCTAGTTTGCTTATGAGAATGGCATGTGGAACTGTGTCAAAAGCCTTGCTAAAATCAAGATATGTCATGTCTAGAGCATTCTCCCATCTACTAGGTCAGTCACTCTGTCAGAGAAGGAAATGGGGTTGGTTTGCCATGATTTGTTCTTGACAAATCCATGTTGGCTAGTCCTTATAACCTTATTATCCTCAAAGTGCTTACAGGGTTGGTTGCTGAATAGCTTGTTCCGATGTCTTTCCAGGTATCAAAGTTAGGTTGACTGGTCTATAGTTAATTCTCCGGGTCCTCTTTGTTCTCCTTTTCCCTTCTCCAGTCTTCTGGGACTTCACCCCTCCTCCAGGAGTTCTCAAAGACCACCTCTAACAGTTCCGAGATTGCTTCAGCTAGTTCCTTAAGTACCCCAGGGTGACTTTCATCAAGCCCTGCCCACTTGAATACATCTCACTTATCTAAAGATTCTTTAACCTGTTCCTTCCCTAGTCTGGCTTCTGTTCCTCCCCCTTGTTGTTAATTGCGTTGAGTATTTTTAGTGAAGCCTGAAGCAAAGTAGGTGTTGTTAAGTGTGTCAGCTTTCTTGAAGTTGTCCTTTATTAGCTCTCCTTCCCTGCTAAGTAGAGGACCTACAGTTTTCTTTCTTTTCTCTTTCACCTACTGTATTTATAGAACCTTGTCTTACTGCCTTTTATATCCCTTTCTAGGTGTAACACATTTTGTTCCTTAGCCTTTCGGATTTTGTCCCTACATGCTTGTGCTACTCTTTTGTACTCCTCCTTAGCAGTTTGTCCATGTTTCCACTTTTTGTAGCATTCCCTTTCAATTTTCAAGCCATTCAGGAGTTCCTGATGGAGCCATATTGGCCTCTTGCTATCTCTCCTATCTTTGCACCTTTAATATTGTCTCTCTCAGAAACTGCCAGGTTTCCTGAACTCCTTTATCCCTTAGATTTTCTTCCCATGGGACCTCACCTACCAGTTCTCTGAGTTTGTTAATGTCTGCTTTTGGAAGTCCATTGTCTTTATTCTGCTGCTCGTGCCTTCCTTTCCTTACTACAGTGGTTTTCAACTTTGTCTCGTTTGTGGACCCCTAAAACATTTCAAATGAGGTGCGGACCCTTTGGAAATCTTAGACATAGTCAGTAGACGCCCAGGGGTCCTCAAACCATGAGTTGAAAACCACTGCCTTAGAATCATTAAATCCCTCATTTCAGGATCACTTTCACCCACATTGCCTCGCCTTCAGATTCACAACCAGTTCCTGGCAGCCTTTGGGAATGGGGCACTGGTGCTGTACACCCATGCCCAGGCATGTTGGTTGTCAGTCTTCCCCCTTCTCAGCTGGAAGCTACACCTGGTTCTGTGGGAGCCCCAGGCCCACTGCATCTCTGCTCTCACCTCCACCAGGGAGCGGGAGGCCCTGCCTCCTTGCCACCCCACTCTGGGAGGCTGGTTCTCCGAGCCAGGACTCCTGGTGGGGAGACCTGGTGACCCTGCCTCCGTGGCTGCAAAGCCACTGCAGGAGAGAGCCTGGTAGGAGAGAAGTGTAATACCTCATTCATCTCCCGTGCCAGCCCATGCCAGGCCCACCAAGCCACCCTCTCCCCAGGGACTGGAAAGACCCCTCTTCCCATCTTCAGTGCTTGTTCTGCCGCAGCCTCCCTGCATCTCAGCCCACGTTGCTAGCTGGGCTCGGCACGCCACCCTGGCCTGGCCGTCTGCCTGTGGCCCTTCCCCCAGTCTGGGTCTTGCTTGTTCCTGAAGCTTCTCTCTGGCTGTGGGAGAAGGGACCCCTTGGCCCTCACGTCCTCAGTTCAGGGCTCTGTGCACCAGGGTGGTTCCCCACCATCCCTGCACTCTGCCATGCAGCGCCTGGCTGTCGGCAGGAGAAGCCGTTCCCCACCCAGACCCCACCAAGTGAGCTGCCTGGAGTGCGCAGACCCCTGACCCACACTGCTGTGTCTTGCAGGTGCTGGCTGAGGAGGAGAATGGCGTCCAGGCTGCCTGGGAGTCGGAGGAATCGGATTGCTCAGGTGTCGAAGGGGGTTCTGGTCCAGAGTCTGATAGCTCCAGAGTGCGGGTGGGGCAGGAGCCCGAGGAGCCGGCCGGCCTTGGAGGGCATGGGCGGCTGGAGCCCGCCAGCTCCAGAGTCTGTGGGGCGCAGGAGGAGGAGGAGGAGGAGGAGGGGAGTTGCTGCAGCGATGAAGGGGAGGATGGCAGTGACGTCTATTTCTATTACACCATTGGCGAGCGCTGGATTGACTATCTGGAGAGGACCGAGGAGGGCAGCCTCATCCGACACGTGCGGCCAAAGGTAACGGGCGCAGGGCAGCCGCGAGCCCGTCGGGGACGAGCGCGTATGGGCCTGGGGGCTGCCGCCGGGCATCGGCTGATGGCTCCCCCCGAAAACAAAGGAACCGGGCCCAGGGCCAGCCCTGTACCATGTTTGCAGGGGGGGGCTGGAGAAGTGGGACAGCCCCTGAATAGAGCAGAGATTGAACCTGGATTTCCCCACCCACCGCCTGAGAGCGGAACAAGGAGCAGTGCAGGGCAGGGACAGCTCTAGCTTCGGGGTACGGGGTTGGTCTTTCTGTCGGGGGATGGGGGTGGTACTGGGTCTGTTGAGGGGTGGTGGGATTTGGGGTTGGTCTGTCAAGGGGCGTTGGCGGTATGGGGTTGGTCGGTCTGTCGAGAGGTGGGGGTGGTATGGTGCATCTGATGGGGGGGGTCTGTCTGTCGGATGGTATGGGGTCTGTTGGGGCCAGCACAGGGTTGGTCCATCTGTCGGGGGGTGGCACGGGGTCTCTCTGTGGGGGTGGCATGGGGTCGGTCTGTGGGGGTGGTGGCATGGGGTCTCTCTGTGGGGGGTCACAGGGTCAGTCTGTGGGTGGTGGGTGGCACTGGGTATCTCGGGGGGGGGGAGGGGCACAAGTTTGGTCTGTGGGGGTCGGTGGCCCGGGGTCTGTGCGTGGGAGGGTGGCCCAGGGTCTCGAGGGTGGCCTGGCCCAATATCTAAACAAATACTTTGCCTCAGTCTTTAATGAGGAGCTTAGGGGTAATGGCAGGATGACAAATGGGAATGAGGATATGGAGGTAGGTATTACCATATCCAAGGTAGAAGCCAAACTCGAACAGCTTAATGGGACTAAATCGGGGGGCCCAGATAATCTTCATCCAAGAATATTAAAGGAACTGGCACACGAAATTGCAAGCCCGTTAGCAAGAATTTTTAATGAATCTGTAAACTCAAGGGTTGTAAGAAAGGAAAAAAAAAAAGTGATCCAGGTAACTAGAGGCCTGTCAGTTTGACATCTGTAGTATGCAAGGTCTTGGAAAAAATTTTGAAGGAGAAAGTAGTTAAGGACATTGAGGTCAATGGTAATTGGGATAAAATACAACATGGTTTTACAAAAGGTAGATTGTGCCAAACCATCCTGATCTCCTTCTTTGAGAAGGTAACAGATTTTTTTAGACAAAGGAAACGGAGTGGATCTAATTTACCTCGATTTCAGTAAGGCATTTGATCAGTTCCACATGGGGAATTATTAGCTAAATTGGAAAAGATGGGGATCAATATGAAAATTGAAAGGTGGATAAGGAACTGGTTAAAGGGGAGACTACAATGGGTCATACTGAAAGGTGAACGGTCAGGCTGGAAGGAGGTTACTAGTGGAGTTCCTCAGGGATCGGTTTTGGGACCAATCTTATTTAATCTTTTTATTACTGACCTTAGCACAAAATTGGGAGTGTGCTAATAAAGTTTGTGGATGACACAAAGCTGGGGGTATTGCCAATATAGAGAAGGACCGGGATATCTTACAGGAAGATCTGGACAACCTTGTAAACTGGAGTAATAGTAATAGGATGAAATTTAATAGTGAAAAGTTCAAGGTCATGCATTTAGGGATTAATAACAAGAACTATTGTTATAAGCTGGGGATGCATCAACTGGAAGTAACAGAGGAGGAGAAGGACCTCGGAGTATTGGTTGATCACAGGATGACTATGAGCCGCCAATGTGATATGGCTGTGAAAAAAGCTAATGCGGTCTTGAGATTCATCAGGTGAGGTATTTCCAGTAGAGATAAGGAGGTGTTAGTACCGTTATACAAGATACTGATGAGACCTCATCTGGAATACTGTGAAATTAGACGAAGGTTTCTAACCATCAGAGGAGTTCTGGAACAGCCTTCCAAGGGGAGCAGTGGGGGCAAAAGACATATCTGGCTTCAAGACTAAGCTTGATAAGTTTATGGAGGGGATGGTATGATGGGATAGCCTAATTTTGGCAATTAATTGTTTTTTGAGTATTAGCGGTAAATATGCCCAGTGGCCTGTAATGGGATGTTAGATGGGGTGGGATCTGAGTTACTACAGAGAATTCTTTCCTGGGTGCTGGCTGGTGAGTCCTGCCCACATGCTCAGGGTTTAGCTGATCGCCATATGTGGGGTCGGGAAGGAATTTTCCTCCAGGGCAGATTGGCAGAGGCCCTGGGGGTTTTTCACCTTCCTCTGCAGCGTGGGGCACAGGTCACTTGCTGGAGGATTCTCTGCACCCTGAAGTCTTTAAACCACGATTTGAGGATTTCAGTAACTCAGACATAGGTCAGGGGTTTGTTACAGGAGTGGGTGGGTGAGATTCTGTGGCCTGCATTGTGCAGGAGGTCAGACTAGATGATCATAATGGTCCCTTCTGACCTTAACGTCTAGGAGTCTGAATCTCTCTGTGGGTGGGAGGGGGCATGGGGTCTCTGTGGGTGGGAGGGGACACGGGGTCTCTGGGTGGGGAGAGCATGGGGGTCTCTCTGTGGGGGGGCACGGGGGTCTCTCTATGGGTAGGAAAGTGGCATGGGGTCTCTGTGGGGGGGGGGGTTGGCACGGGGTCTGTTGTCTCTGTTCCCACTAAGCTGATTGAAGTGCCTGGCAGTGGATGGGGGGGGCGGCTCTCGTCCTGCCAGCAGCCTGTGTTCAGCTGCCCCTCCCCCGCTGCTTTGCAGCCTCTGCCTTGGAGCCCCTGCTGCGGGGGGGGGGGGGGGGGGCGGCTGTTGATGTCGGGGTGTCCCCCTGTGCCCCAGCAGGGGAGAGGGGACACCCCGAGGGTCTGAGACCTTAAAGACAGCGCCCAGTCTCTCAGAGATTTACCCAGCATACACAATCTCTCTCTCTCTGTGTCTTACACACAGTCTGTGTGTGTCTACATGCGCAGAGTCTGTCTCTCTACACACACACACACACACACACACACACACACACACACACACACACAGTCTCTCTACACACAGACACTGTGTCTACACACACAGAGTTTGTCTCTCTCTGCGCGCGCACACAGTCTGTTTCTCTAAACAGAGTCTTTCACACTCCTCTCCCAACACAAACTTGTGTTATTTTTGTTTGTTGTTACTTCTTGGTAGTTCCTGCAATGCACATATATTCTATGTAATTTTATTCTTTCAAAGTGTTGTTTTGGCTGGTCTCTGCATTTCATAATTTTTATTTCTCTCTTATACTTAAATTTAATTTTTTGAGTAGTAATTTTTAAAATGCCTAACTTGTCCTGGCTGGAGTAATTATCTCTATGGTAACTTTTTAAAAATATATATTTGTATCTAGGGTTTTTGTTTCTACTGGTGGCGCACATCCCCACATACCTCAGTGCACATAACTACATTTGTTCTGCACATGGATGGAAAAAATTAGAGGGAACATTGTCTGTCATGAGGCAGTACGGGGTCTCTGTCTGGGGGTGGTACAGGGTCTCTCTGTCTGTTTGTTGGGTGATCAGATGTCCCGATTTTATAGGGAGAGTCCTGATATTTGGAGCTTTTTCTTATATAGGCTCCTATTACCCCCCACCCCCGTCCCGATTTTTCACACTTGCTATCTAGTCAGCCTAGTCTGTTCAGGGTGGTCCTGGGTGCAGGCAGAGGGGGGCAAGGGGGCGGGACTGGGTGCGGGCGGAGGAGGGCAGGGGGGCGGGACTGGGTACCCCCAGCTCCCCATACAGCTGCCTCTGGAGGGGTGAGTGTCTGGGACTGCAGCGTGGCCCTGCCTGGCCTTGGGCCCAGCCTCCCTGGAGAGTAGCAGTTCTCCGGCTGGTGTCGGGGCTGCTCGGGGCCTGACACATGTTGCCTTGGGGGCTAGTGTGCTGGGAAGTTCCAGCCCTAAGCGGTGCCTCTCCCCCGGGGGGCGCCCCAGCCCCCTGGGCGGCTGTGCTGGGGTCGCCTGGCCTAACCCCACCTTCCGTCTGCTTGCAGATGAAGCGGAAGTCGGAGAACGGCCTGGACAGCAGGGCCCTGTCCCCTGGCAAGAAGCTCTGCAAGGGCTCCGAGTACAGCAGGTGAGCATTGGGCTGTCCGGGGGCAGGCAGGAAAAGGGGTCACTACTTACCCCCCCCCCCCCCCCATCCCCAGTCACCGGCTCACGGCCCCCAGGGCTGCTCGGCTGAGCAAAGGGGAACTGGGCGGGGCAGGGCTGGGATGTGTGGGTAGTGTGGGATGGCTGCAGTTGGTTCTTGGGGTGGGGGAGCCTGGCAAGTGGGGGGGCTGGGGGTTGGCTCTTGGGAGCGGGGGTGGGGGTCTAGATGACTTCCCCAGTGCTATTGTGTCTCATCTGTTGGGTCTCTCCATGGTGCCGGCCCCAGGACACTGGGCCCCTGCATTCCCAGCCCCACCACCACCTTTGGGGACCTGCGCAACGCCAAGCCAGGCCAGGGCCGCCGGCGCCGCATCCCCTCGGTCGCCCCGCCCCCGGAGCTGCAGGACTGGCTCCGCACCTTTCAGGTAGGGGCCAGCTCCTCCCCCTCAGCACTGCGGGGCCCCCGTCCACCGGCCCAGTGGTCCCTCTGGGCACAGACTGAGAGAGCATGTTGGGAGGGGCGACGGAGCCGCGGGAGGGATCCCAAGGGAGGGGCAGTCGCTGGGGCGACGGAGCCGCGGGAGGGATCCCAAGGGAGGGGCAGTCGCTGGGGCGACGGAGCCGCGGGAGGGATCCCAAGGGAGGGGCAGTCGCTGGGGCGACGGAGCCGCCAGGAGGGATCCTGGAAGGTGGGGGATCAGGTTCAAAACATGAGATTTTCCAGCCTCAGCTAAAGGAAAACACAGTAACGATGGTCCCAGCCCTGGGTTCCACTGCCTGAGTGCAAGCAAGGCCATTAGCCCCCCTTCCCACTTGCCCCCCTTCCCGGGGCCTTCTCAGTCCTGCCTTCCTCCTTCCCAGCTCAGGGGGCAGGTTTACCCTTTCCCTGTCCATGGGGCAGGGCGCAGCCCCCCCACTCCGCAGGCACTGGGGAGCTGGCTCAGGCAGGGGTGGGCGGGGGCGACTAAGTGGGAGGCTGGGACTCGGGGGGAGGGAGCGGCTGGATGAGGCGCTGGGACCGTGGTTGAGGGGGCGGCTTGGCAGGCGGTTGGGACTGGGGAGAGGATGTGTGGCTGGGCAGGGGCCTGGGATCGGGGGGATGGAGGGGGCGGCTGGGCAGGGGCCTGGGATCAGGGGGATGGGGGGGGGTGTGGCTGGGCAGGGGCCTGGGATCGGGGGGTGAGGGAGGGGGCGGCTGGGTAGGGGGCTGGGACCGAGGGGAGGGGGAAGAGGGGCTGGGCAGGGGGCTGGGATCGGGGGGGATGCGGCTGGATGAGGCGCTGGGACCGTGGTTGAGGGGGCGGGTTGGCAGGTGGTTGGGACCAGGGGTGGGGGCACAGCTGCTGGGGCGCACAGGCCTTGCCACGCTGTCTCTCCCCCCAGAGGTGGAGCGGCCCGGAGAAGCTGCTGGCCCTGGATGAGCTCATCGACCGCTGCGAGCCCTCCCAGATCAAGTACATGATGCAGGTGATCGAGCCGCAGTTCCAGAGAGACTTCATCTCCCTGCTGCCCAAGGAGGTGAGTGGGGCGAGGGAGGGGCCAGCCTGGGGGCAGCGCAGGAGCCACTGGCCCTGTGGGGGCCTTTGGCCCAGTGACGCCCCTGACCTGCCCCCTGTGTGCAGCTGGCGCTCTACGTCCTGTCCTTCCTGGAGCCCCGGGACCTGCTCCGCGCCGCCCAGACCTGCCGCTACTGGAGGGTCCTGGCTGAGGACAACCTACTGTGGAGGGAGAAGTGCCGGGACGAAGGTAGGAGCTCCGCCCCCTTCCAGGCCCCGCCCCCCGCCGAGCCACTCCCTCTCCCTGCAGGAGGCAAAGCGGGTCTGGGCCCTACAGGCTCCTGGCACCCACTCCTGCAGGAGCCGCCCCCGCCCTGAGGCTCCCAACCTGGCCCCTTCTGCTGCCTGCCCTGGCTCCCTGGTGCCCTGGTCTCCTGCCTGAGAGGGCAGCGCAGCCCCTGGGGGAGTCCCGCGCCCCTGGGAGTGCTGCGCCCTGCGCCCCTTTGGGAGTCCTGCACAGCCCCTGGGGGAGTCCCGCGCCCCTGGGAGTGCTGCGCCCTGCGCCCCTTTGGGAGTCCTGCACAGCCCCTGGGGGAGTCCCGCGCCCCTGGGAGTGCTGCGCCCTGCGCCCCTTTGGGAGTCCTGCACAGCCCCTGGGGGAGTGCCGCGCCCCTGGGAGTGCTGCGCCCTGCGCCCCTTTGGGAGTCCTGCACAGCCCCTGGGGGAGTGCCGCGCCCCTGGGAGTGCTGCGCCCTGCGCCCCTTTGGGAGTCCTGCACAGCCCCTGGGGGAGTGCCGCGCCCCTGGGAGTGCTGCGCCCCGCATCTCGCTGCCGTCCTGCCACAGGCATCGAGGAGCCCCTGAACCTGCGGAAGCGGCGCCTGCTGAGTCCCGGCTTCATGTACAGCCCCTGGAAATTCGCGTTCATGCGGCAGCACAAAATCGACATGAACTGGCGCAGTGGAGACCTCCGAGCTCCCAAGGTGGGTGGGCATAAGCCATCCCGGTAGTGCCCCTGCTCAGAGCCCCTCCAGCACGCCCGCCTGCCTCCAATGGGCAGCGTGAACTTAGGATCTGTGAGGTGCACAGATTGGATACGGGGAGCGAAAGCAATCCCTGGTCAGGAACAACGGGAGAAAAGAAATCTCGGCCCATGCGTGGCTGGAGCTGGTTGCAGCCGAAGAGAAGGCTTTGAGGAATAGCTCGGTGCCGTCTGTCAGCAGAGCACATTCTCAGTGGGGGAAGGAGTGGCTGGCTGGCTGGCAGTGGGGAATCGCCATCCCATGGGGTCAAGTCTCAGGGGGCAGCCGTGTTAGTCTGTATCCACACAAACAACAAGGAGTCCGGTGGCACCTTAAAGACAGATTTATTTGGGCATAAGCTTTCGTGGGTAAAAAACCCACTTCTTCAGATGCACCCCATGGGGTGTTCCTAGTGTGGTGCTGCCCGGCTCGATTCAGCGTTTTCATTGTGATCTGGAAACACGTGTGAAATCACTGCCAGTAAGACATGCGGGTGGCAGAGATGGGCAGAGCTGCAGAGGCGAGCCAGGCAGTCAGGCTGACCTGGCTCTCTTGGGAAGCGGGGCCCGTTCAAAGGAGAGTTTTCATGCAGTTACCTGTCTAGGCCCAGGGAGTGCCGGCTGCCCCTACAGCCTGGGGGCTGTCCTGGAAAGCAGCGGCTGCTCAGAGAGTCTAGGGATCACAGACACATGCTGGGAGCTCCTTGTGCAACGCTGTGGGCAAGTGCGGCCCTTGCACGCACGCAGGGAGCAGTGCGCAGGGCCAGGGAGGGGATTTCCCCTCTACATGACACTGGTGACACCGACACTGACCGCGGCTGGAAGCTGCAGCCAGACAAACTCATTGGAAATAAGGCCCCAGTATCCAACCCTGAGACTAACTCCCACGGCTGTGCTGGATTCCCCGTCTCTCGGCGGCTCGGTGCCGGCCCAGGTCTCTCTGCAGCCATCTTTGGACGCGAGCTGTCAGGGTCTGTGCGGGGGGAACCGGCGGTGGGGGGCGGTTAGACACGAGCTGCCGGGGTCACTGTGGGGGGGGGGGGGGGTTTAGACATGAGCTGTCGGGGTCACTGCAGGGGGAGCCGGAGGGGGGAGTTAGACACAAGCTGTCGGGGTCACTGGGAGGGGAGCCGGGGGGGGGGGTTAGACACGAGCTGTCGGGGTGAGTGGGGGGGGCAGTGGGGGTTTAGACATGAGCTGTCGGGGTCAGCGTGGGGGGAGCCAAAGGGGGGGGTTAAGACACTTCGCCTCCAGCCCGAGGTTATTTCCTTTGGGAGGGGGAGGTCTGGGCTGGCTCCCTCGTTACCAGCTCTTCCTTCCCCAGGTCCTGAAGGGACACGACGACCACGTCATCACCTGCCTGCAGTTCTGTGGCAACCGCATTGTCAGTGGCTCTGACGACAACACGCTGAAGGTCTGGTCAGCCGTCACCGGCGAGGTGAGCCCGGCCCGCAGCCCTGAACCGCTCCCCCGCTGCTGTTCCTAATGGGGCTGGGGGTGGCCTCAGGCTGTGGGGTTCCCCCCGTAGCTCCCCTGACTCTCTCCTGCTCTCTGCAGTGTGTGCAGACCCTGGTGGGTCACACGGGGGGTGTCTGGTCCTCCCAGATGAGGGACAACATCGTCATCAGCGGCTCCACGGACCGGACGCTGAAGGTGTGGAACGCGGACACGGGCGAGTGTGTGCACACGCTGTACGGACACACGTCCACCGTGCGCTGCATGCACCTGCACGGGAGCAGGTAACCCTGGGGGCGGGGTGCAGGGCCGGTGGGGGCCGGGGGAGTGACCATCCCAGGTGGGGCTGCTGGGCCTGGGGGAAGCAGTGGGCGTGGCTGGGCTCCTGCTGTCACTCAGCGTGCCTGTGCTCTGCAGGGTGGTGAGCGGCTCGCGGGACGCCACGCTGCGCCTCTGGGACATTGAGACCGGGCAGTGTCTGCATGTGCTGATGGGGCACGTGGCCGCCGTGCGCTGTGTCCAGTACGACGGGCACAAAGTGGTGAGCGGGGCCTACGACTACACGGTGAAGGTGTGGGACCCGGAGAGCGAGAGCTGCATCCACACACTGCAGGGCCACACCAACCGCGTCTACTCCCTGCAGGTGAGACCCTGCCCAGGCCCCGCCCCCAGTGAGACCCTGCCCAGGCCCTGTCCCTAGGTGAGACCCTGTCCCCTCCCCAGGCCCCGCCCCGGTGAGACCGTGCCCCCAGGCGAGAACGCTCCCTCTCACACCAGCTGGGTGTGCTCCCTGCAGGATGCACATGCAGGATGTGCCACGCCCTCCCAGGGTTGCCTGGGCCGTGCCTGCTGGAGAGGCAGCACTTGGGGGCGTGCCCATGGCTGAGTCTGTCTCTCTCCGGGCAGTTTGACGGGACGCACATCGTGAGTGGCTCCCTGGACACGTCGATCCGGGTGTGGGACATGGAGAGTGGTAACTGCCTGCACACACTGATGGGGCACCAGTCGCTCACCAGTGGCATGGAGCTGCGGGACAACATCCTGGTCTCGGGCAATGCAGATTCTACCGTCAAGATCTGGGACATCAAGACAGGCCAGTGCCTGCAGACACTGCAGGGTAAGTGGGGTGGGGGCCAGCCCTGTACTCAGCCAGCACGTGGGCGACTCTCCGCTGGGGGGTGATTCAGACCCAGGCAGCGGGGGGCAGTTAGGCTCCCTGTGTGAGCCCCCCGCTAGGCCCAGGGACAGTGCAGCAGGCATTAATCGTGCGTTTCCCCAGGGCCCAGCAAGCACCAGAGCGCCGTCACCTGCCTCCAGTTCAGCTCCAAATTCGTGGTGACCAGCTCGGACGACGGCACCGTCAAGCTGTGGGACCTCAAGACGGGCGAGTTTGTGCGGAACCTGGTGGCCCTGGAGAGTGGGGGCAGCGGGGGGGTTGTGTGGCGCATTCGCGCCTCCAACACAAAGCTGGTGTGTGCTGTGGGCAGCCGCAATGGCACCGAGGAGACCAAGCTGCTGGTGCTGGACTTCGACGTTGACCTGAAATGAGCCCCAGCCAAGCCGGGATGGGATGGCGGATCCCGCAGGCCGGGCACAACAGCTGGGCTCTGCAGGGCAGGCCCCG
The DNA here is from genome assembly GCF_027887155.1 of Malaclemys terrapin pileata. NCBI lineage: Eukaryota > Metazoa > Chordata > Testudines > Emydidae > Malaclemys > Malaclemys terrapin. Next base: position 355,639,742 of record NC_071505.1, on the reverse strand, counting down.
GAGCAGGCCTCAGCCCCTCTGCAGGGCTGTAAATACTGGATCCAGCCTGCCTCCGCCTTATTTATATGCGCAAGAGCTCCCGGGCGTGGGACTGGCAGGGAGGGCCCTGCGCACAGCCAGGGGCCTGGACAGAGAGGGACACAGCATGTTTTGTACACACTAATATATCGATCTATTTCTGTACCTGGGGCTGTGTGTGGGGAGCTGCACAAACCGCGCTGCCAAACTGCCGCTCCTGGAGTATCTTGCACAGACGTGACCTTGCCCCCAGGGGGGCCCATGGGGGTCCGGCTGCAGCCTGTTCCTTCGGCAGTCCCAGAGCCGTGCTCTGTGATTCCTGCTGGTCACCCGAGCCCTCGTGCGGCTGCGCTGGAGTGTGGCTGCTGTTCCCCCAGGGGCCACGCTGGTCCCGCACACCAGCGCTCTCCTCTGCTTATCCCAGGCCGGGCAGCGTGCTGACAATGTGCACTCGGCGCTGGGCACACAGGGCGGGAGGCATCTTGCAGGGCAGCGCCAGGTGCGTCAGAGCCCGCTGGCTGCTCAAGTGCACGGGCTGCTGAGGCAGGCCCAGGTAGATGGGGCAGCTGTACTGCGGCAGGGCGGCGTTGGGCCTGTGAGCGCGCCAGGCCTCCCGCACAGCCTGCACCCAGACGGGGGGCAGCAGGCAGGGCTGGGCCGAGAGCGTCTCCTGGAGCAGGGCTGAGCGTGTGTCCCACAGGGCGTTGTGCAGCTCCAGGCCGGTCAGGTAGAGCCCGCTCTCGGGCGGGGAGCTGGGCGGGAGCAAGCCGGGCAGCACCTGGAAGAACAACGTTGGATCAGGGGGGCTGGTGCTGGCACTGGGCAGGGGCCAAGGGGGCCTGCCCTGCACAGCTGAGGGGCGGCATTACCTGCTGGTCCAGGTGGTAGTGGTCCAGGTCCTGCTTCTCGGCCCGGGCTGCTTCCTGGAGCAGTGCCAGCAGGAGGCGCCGTGGGTACTGGAAGGCAGAGAGGTGATAGAACAGCACAGGCTGGCCAGCCACCGCCCCCAGGTACCCGCACAGCAGCTGGCAGCGACACTGGAGTGTCTGTAGCCAGCTGCTTGGGTCCTGGGGGCCCGTGGGCACGTAGGGCAGCCAAGGGCGGGGGAGGCGTCCCCGCTCCAGTGCCCGCAGGATGGTGGAGCAGCGTGGGGACTGGCAGGGCCGCCCCTTCAGCTGATCCTGAGCACAGCGCAGGTCCCGGCCCACTTGCTGCAGCAGGGCCAGGAAGCTGCCACACTCCTCCAGCAGGAAGCGAAGCAGGGGCCGGGGCTTTGGCCGTGGGCGCCCTCCTGGGAGCCGCCCTCTGGCCCCCACCTCCCAGCCTCGCTGCTGCAGCGTGTCCTGCAGCGCCTGCACCACCTTCAGCCCCTGCTCCACCAGCTGCCCCAAGGCCTCCTGCTGGGTGCTCGGCGGGGGGCTTGGCTGCCAGAAGTCCTGGGACCGCAGCAGGTCTGCGAGCAGGCTCCGGCTCTGGCTCTCTAACAGCTGCTGCTGTAGCCCCTCGTACAGCCCACAGGAGGCTGGGTCTGCTGGGGCCGGGAGCTGCTGCATGTGAGCCCGGGTGTCTGCGATCACGTCCTCCTCCGACAGAGCTGGGGGCAGAAAGCTCCAGTCAGTCGCAGCCCCCTTCCTCCCCCCAGGGCCCGTGTCCCTGCTCCTCCAGCCCCAGCCCCATTCTCTGTCCTCTGGGGGCATGCAGCGCCATCACGGGCTCCCTGCACCCCTGGGGGGCAGATGGCAGCCGGGGCACTTCCCTACCCAAGTTGGAGCCTCTGATGAGGGCAGTGAGGAGGGTCTTCACCCCCCGGGGGGGCAGCAGGTGTGAGGCACTGCCCAAGCACTGCTGGCTCAAGCTCTGCACAGCCCCTGCGTCCCCAGCATCCAGGATGTAACCGCCGTAGAGAATCGACCCTGAAAGAAGCAAGGAACCGTCACGGGCTGGGCGAGGCCAGGGGCGGGTCCAGCTTCTGCCCCAAGTGTTTCTGGGAGGCAGGATGGGCTCTGGCCACCTCCCTACCTGCCAGCTCCTGCATGGCCTCCTCAGGGTTGGACACCACCTTCGCCAGCCGCTCCTGCAGCCGCAGGCCCGTGAACAGCTCCGCCTCGCTCCTAGGGGAACAGCAGCAGGCGCTGAGACCCTGGGGCAGCTGGGGAAATGTAGGCGCCAGGAGATGGGGCGGGGGCGGCCTGGCCGCACTCACCAGGGGTAGAGCCGGGCCTGGGCCAGGCGGCCATAGTGCTGGCGGTGCAGCAGCACGGCGTGCAGCACCAGCAGGGCCAGCCCTCGCTCCGGGCCGGCGTCCCACGCCGGCTGGCCCAGCACCTGGCTGTAGCTGCGCAGAAGGATGCTCTTCAACTCCTGGGGTGTCTCACAGAACAGCGTCACTGCATGGCGGTGCACAGGGCCTGCCGGGTACAGAGGGGCGTCACCCCCACCACTGCTCCCCCGAGCCTGGGTCATGGGCACTCAGGCCCCCTATATGACAGCCCTTAGGGGCTCGCGGCTGTGCCCTCCTGCAGCCTGGCGCACGCAGGCTCAGGGGCCTGGATCAGGGGTGGCTTGGGTTTAGCCTCACCCCACCTGGCGTGCTCCCCTGTGGGGAAGGGGCACCATGTGCCGGGGGAGGCAGGCTCAGGTCGCAGACACAGTACGGTACCAACGCACCTGGCACAGGCCCCGTGGCACCAGCTGCAGCGATGAGCCAGAGGCGGAACTTGGGATGGATCTCGTCCCCTTTCACGTCTGACAGCTGCGGCTCCGGGGCCTTTCCCGCCCCTGCAGTAAGAGACCAAGGCACAGAAATCCTCACGCCGCAGCTGTGGGGAGAGTCTGCTCACAGGAGGGGGATGGGGCAGCCCTGGGAGGTGGCTGGAGGGAGATGTGGGGGTGTGAGGGGCAGGGATGGGGGGGTGCAGGCCTGGGAGGCGGCTGGAGGGAGCTGTGGAGGGCAGGGGGCAGCTGGGAGGCGGGCTGGGGGGGCAGCCGTGCGGGACAGGCAGGCGGGTGCCTCCCAGGAGCAGCTGGCGCAGGGGGGAGGCAGTGGTGGGACAGCATTGGGGGTTTCGGGGGCGAGGGTCACTCACCTTCGGGGGTGCTCTGTAGCTTGCTGAGCTGCGCGAGCACCTCTGGGTGCCAGCGCTCCTGGAGGTGGCAGTTGTTGAGCACCAGCCAGTGGCCCTGCTTGGGGCAGATGCGGAGGGCTTCGCCCACGTGGCGCATGCAGCCCGGGGAGCCCAAAGAGACGACGACGACGCCCCGCTGCAGAAGAAGCAGGTTTCACCGGCCTGGCCTCGGGGCCCTGTCCCCGGCCAGGCCCTGGGGGGTGTCAGGCCTGCTTGGGTCAGTCGCCCAGCAGCCAGCCCCCACTGTGCCCCAGTGCCCAGCCCCCTTAGCTGTTCTCTGCCTCCCGGCCCCCCACCTTGCTGCCCCCCCAGGCCACACCCGCACACGCACCAACCTCCCTCCATGGGGCCTGTGCACCAGGGTGCCCCCCAGGCCAGCCCACTGCCCTGCCCTCCCCGTGATGCCCTGCCCCCCGGGTGCCGCCCCGGCGGAGGCTGGCATTACGCAGTGCCGTTGCTTGGCCATTTGCCGGATCCAGTGCAGCGGGTGTGTGGCCGCGCCGGGCGAGCCCCAGGGCGGTGTGAGGAAGAGCAGGGGCAGGCGAGTTCGGCTGCAGGTGTAGAGGGTGGCCGCGCTGTAGCTGGCGTCCTCGGCGATGGGGCGGCCGAGCAGGCAGGTGGAGAGGTCATGGAACGTCCTGCACAGCTTCTCGGGGCACAGGATGCGCCACAGCAGGGCCCGCTGGAAGAGACTGAGGTGGGCATGGCTGGGGCTCAGGGCGGGGCCCACCACCGTGGCGGGCAGGCGGAAGTACTCCTGCCACTGGGCAGCCTGCCCAGCCAGGGAGGCCCGCAGGCCCTGGAAGCCAGGCAGGCACTCCAGCAGCCCGCATTCGCGCCAAGCTGCGGCGCGCACCCAGCCCGGCCTTGCCGCCCCGGCCGGCTGCAGCAGCTGCTCCGCTGCGGGCGCCTGCAGCCCCTGGCAGAAGCCCAGCCAGTCCAGCGGGCTGAGCTGGCCGGCCAGGCGGAGGGGCGCCAGGGCCCCCAGGAAGCTGAGGAGCAGGTTGTGCGGCTCCTGCAGGCGGGGCTGAGCATGGGCCAGCAGCTGGCGGGACAGGCCCTTGCTGAGCTCCACCAGCCGGGCCGCCAGCGCCTCCTGCTTGCAGGCGTCGGCGCGCTTGGTGGCGAGCAGGGCCCTGCGGGCGACGGCCAGGCAGCTCGCCGTGGAGCACTGGTACTGGGGGTGCAGCCGGCACACCTGCTGCAGGGCCTGGTGCAGCGCCGCCCCCAGGCACGCCACCTGCCGGTACTGGGCCCGCACGGCCAGGTGCTGCTGGCGCAGGGAGAGCAGGTGCTGGTGGCTGGCGTGCAGGGCCTCAAGCTGGGTTTGCAGCAGCCGCACGAGGGGCAGGAAGTCGTCCTCTGCCTCGAGCAGGGGGCACGAGGGCTGTGAGATCAGCTCCAGCAACTCCTCCTGCGCAGAGAACGGGGGGGTCACAGCGCGGCGGGGGGCACAGCGCAGCGGGGGGCTCAGGTGTCACGGGGGTCACAGCGCGGCGGGGAGCTCAGGGGTCACGGGGCTCAGGTGTCACGGGGGGTCACAGTGCGTCGGGGGGCTCAGGTGTCACGGGGGGGGCCAGTGAGTCGGGGGGCTCAGGTGTCACGGGGGGTGCCCAGTGGGGGGGGCTCAGGTGTCACGGGGGGTCACAGCGCGTCGGGGGGCTCAGGGGTCACGGGGGGGGCCAGCGAGTCGGGGGGCTCAGGTGTCACGGGGGGGGTCACAGCGCGTCGGGGGGCTCAGGTGTCACGGGGGGGTCACAGCGCGTCGGGGGGCTCAGGTGTCACGGGGGGGTCACAGCGCGTCGGGGGGCTCAGGTGTCACGGGGGGGTCACAGCGCATCGGGGGGCTCAGGTGTCACGGAGGGGGTCATAGCGAGTCAGGGGCTCAGGTGTCACGGGGGGCCCGGCGGGGGGCTCAGGTGTCACGGGGGGTCACAGCGCGTCGGGGGCTCAGGGGTCACGGGGCAGGGTTAGGGGCAGGTGGGGCTGGGGCTGTCCCGCGGTGCCCCAGGGCAGGGGCAGGGGCAGGTGGGGCTGTCCCGCGGTGCCCCAGGGCAGGTGGAGCTGGGGCTGTCCCGCGGTGCCCCAGGGCAGGGGCAGGTGGGGCTGGGGCTGTCCCACGATGCCCCAGGGCAGGGGCAGGTGGGGCTGGGGCTGTCCCGCGGTGCCCCGGGGCAGGGGCAGGTGGGGCTGGGGCTGTCCCGCGGTGCCCCAGGGCAGGGGCAGGTGGGGCTGGGGCTGTCCCACGATGCCCCAGGGCAGGGGCAGGTGGGGCTGGGGCTGTCCCGCGGTGCCCCGGGGCAGGGGCAGGTGGGGCTGGGGCTGTCCCGCGGTGCCCCAGGGCAGGGGCAGGTGGGGCTGGGGCTGTCCCGTGGTGCCCCAGCACACTCCAGGCAGGCTGGCGGACAGGAGGGGGAGCCGTGCGCCGGCCCCAGGAGGGAGGCGTGCACCGGGCCAGGGCAGGGGCAGGGGCAGGGGCAGGGGCAGGGGCAGGTGGGGCTGGGGCTGTCCCGCGGTGCCCCAGGGCAGGGGCAGGTGGGGCTGGGGCTGTCCCGCGGTGCCCCAGCACACTCCAGGCAGGCTGGCGGACAGGAGGGGGAGCCGTGCGCCGGCCCCAGGAGGGAGGCGTGCACCGGGCCAGGGCAGGGGCAGGGGCAGGTGGGGCTGGGGCTGTCCCGCGGTGCCCCAGGGCAGGGGCAGGTGGGGCTGGGGCTGTCCCGCGGTGCCCCAGCACACTCCAGGCAGGTTGGCGGACGGGAGGGGGAGGCATGAGCCGGCCCCAGGAGGGAGCCGTGCGCCGGGCCAGGGCAGTGGCGCCGTCTCACCTCCGTGTCCTCCAGCTTGTCCTCCAACTGCAGGATGCTGAGCTGCAGCATGCGCCAGTGGGTCTGGGCCTCCTGCCTCTCGGCGCGCAGCACCTCCCCCAGCAGCAGATCCTCCAGCGCTGACTGGCTGAGGCTCAAGTCAATCATCGTCAGGCCCTTCAGGAGGGCGTGGTCCAGCTCTGCACAGAAACAAGCCCAGGGCAGGCAGTGAGGGCACAGGGGGCTTGGGGCTGTGGGGCAGAGGCTCAAGGAGCAGCCCCACACCTCTGGGGGCTGCCGTGGGCTGAGCCGGCGTGTCTGGGCCACGCTGATGTTACAGCTGGGGAATGCTGGGCCGTGGGGGAAGAGGAGGGGCAGGGGCAGGGGCAGGGCCCTGTGGTGAGGGGGCTTAAGGCCCACCTCCGCTCCCCACTGGGAAGAGGCTGGCACTGGTAGCAGGAGCATCAGCTCCCCCACCATGCAACACAGCCACTGCCACTCCCTGCCCCAGGCTACTGTGCCCATGCTAAGAACTGGGGGTGGGGGGCTGGCCCCCCTGTTCCGGCACCCCTGGGCCTCTCGGGTGTGGGGGGCCCAACTGCTCTTTGTACCCAGGACCCCTAAATCTTAATCCGCCTCTGCTGAGGAGCAGCCTGAGGTAGCCAAGCCTCGGAGAGACGCCAGCCGTGCGCACCCGAACGTTTGTCCCATAGCGACATCCAGGGGGCAGTGCACGGGCCTTTGTGCTGCCAGCCCAGGGTCTAAAGGGCTGGCACGCTCTGACCCCGTCCAAGTCTTCCCACCAGAAGCCAATATTACAGTGAGCCTGTCATGGAGTATTGGGGGACTCAGGGCCCTGCACCCCCGGCTTCCTGCGATTCACCGGGACTCTCAGCCAGCCAGTAAAGCAGAAGGTTTATTTAGACGACAGGAACACAGTCCAAGACAGGTCTTGCCGACACAGACAACAGGACCCCCCTCAGTTAGGTCCATCTTGGGGTCCCAGAGCACCCCAGCCCCCTTGGGGGGGGTCAGAGCCCTGTCTGCCCCCCAGCCTTTCCACCAGCCAGCTCCTGAAACTCTCTTCAGCGACCCCTCCCACAGCCTTTGTTCAGTTTCCCGGGCCAAGGTGTCACCTGGCCTCCAACCCCTTCCTGGGTTCTCATGTTACGTGCTCAGGTGTTCTCCATCTGTCAGTCTCCCATCCCCCATTGCAGACTATCCTAGCCACACTCCCCTGTCAGCATTCACACACCACAATAGGAACAGTCCCAGTTTGTCACAGAGCCTGATGCAGGGGGGAAGGAGGTGGGGCGTGGTGAGTGCTTCCCAAGCAGTGTCAGCTGGAGGTGGGTATGGGAGCCCACCTAAACAAGGACTGTAGGCCTGCTCTCCCAGACCCAGCCCTGCCCTGGAGGCCAGGGAGAGACACAGCCAGGGTGACCGTATGACCCGGAGCCCGCGTAGCAGCCCTGCGAATGTCACTGATGGAACGGGACCCAGGAAAGCCGCCGCTGCTGCTGCTTGTGCCCATGGAGAATGTGGGATGATGCTCAGAGAGAGGAGTATTAGCAACGGGGCGAATGCCTGAAGAAATCCCAGGGAAGTCACAGCTTTTCCTTTCATTCTTTCAGCCAAGGAACTAGCTGTGGCGATAACTGAAACGCCGTAGTCCTGTCCACATAAAACGCTAGCGCCCTGCCCATCGAGGAGCCGTGTGAGGGGGAGGTTTGGGAAGAAAGGTGGCAGATAGATCCTTGTGGGAAACTCTCCCGGGAGGGTCGGCCAGCCAGGCCTGGGGCAGAGAAGTGATAGCTATTAAAACGCCAGCTGCACTGAGAGGAACCAACAAGCAGGGGGCAAAAGGAGGTCCTGGCACTGGATCTTCAACAGGAGGGGAAAGTCTGTGCAGACCTTTCAGAACCCTGGCTCTCCCCACAGACCTGCCCTCTGAGCTAGCAGCCAGGTGAACTCTAGTGAACTCATGGAAGGAAAGGCCTTGCTCTTTTAAGTGACCCGATAATACAGATAAACTGCATGGGAGCCTGTGAAGAGAGATTGCTTTGCTGGGACCATGGGCAAAGCCTGTTCCACGTCATGCGGCAAGCAGACCTGGTAGAGGACACGAACCACAGCCGAGCAGGCAGATATTGACGATCTAACCCTTGAGCAGCGAGGAGAGGGCTGGTCTGCAGAATCTGGCCATAGTCCTGAGAAATTTTGTTTGGTTCCTGAGGGAGAGGCCTTAGATCCCAACTGGGGAGGTTCAAAAGGTCGGCGAACCAGTGAGGCTGGGGCCAAGCCAGCAATAAAAACAGCACAATCTTGTGCGAGTCACAGATGTGTATCGTGCGCACCTAGGGACCTTTCAGAACCACTGGCTCAGGACCTGCCCCTCCTGGGCAGGGCACTTCAAGCTGGCTTACCAGTCAAGGGGTCTCCCTCACTGTGCATGTTGCTCCGTACAAGTGCTCGCAGATGACATTGTGGTGATGTTTTATCTCACAGGCAGGAAAGGGGCCAGGGCAGACCCCGCACACCAAGAGGTGTTGGCCCTCTGGCATCGCTGCATCAAGAACAGAATCCCCCTTTGAGCGTCTCGGCATGCCCTGGTGGACTGCCTCAGCAGGTCTTTCAGCAGAGCTCAGAGGGCCAAAGAAGGTAGAATTGGAGCAAATGGGAGCGCTGTGGCACATCGGCAGGGCTCATCCACCTGTTCAGGGAGGACCGAAGGGCCACACGTACGCGCCAGCATGTCCACAGATGATAGAGGGGCGCTAGACAGACATCAGTCACAGCTGCATGACTCAGGGGATGTTTGGCATGCGGAGTTACATAGGTGCGAACTGCCATGAGTCCGGTGGAGAGAAAGTGGTGTATCTGCAGGGACGGTGGGTGAGGCTACTTCCTCTTTACAGTGGTGCTCTAGCCCCCCAAAGACTTCAGGGCTGCCCTGAAATCGCTAGGAGTTTGCGGAGCCTGAGCTGGACCTGCCAAAGGCAGGTCCTCTGTTGTTCGTTGCACTTCAGCTTGCAGCTTGCAGCAAATGCCCCAAGCTTGCAGCAAATGCAGCATGATGCAGAACAACGGCCATGGCCATCACCTGAGCTGCTGAGTCCACCTCATCCAAAGCACATGTGGAGAGGAGCAGGCAGGCAGACAGCCCTCATGTCCTGCAAGTTCTTAGGTTGTAGGGACAAGTCTCTGATTCAGAAAGTTGAGGAAACAACTAGGGAGGCGTCCATTTTGGATCTGGTTTTGACCAACAGGGATGAATTAGTTGCAAAGCGAAGGTGGTTGGGAACTTGGGAGGAAGTGATCATGGTCTGATAGAATTCAAGGTCCTATGGAAAGGAAGACATGAGAACAGGAAAACAAGGACACTGGACTTCAGAAAGGTGGATTTCAACCGACTCAGAGAAGTAATAGGCACGGTCCCATGGAAAGACCAATTAGGAATAAAAGGAGTCAAAGGAGCTGGCAGGTCCGAAACGGAGTAATACTAGATGCTTAACATCAAGCTATTCCGACGCAGAGCAAAGATAAGAAGAGGCAGAGGAGGCCAATGTGGCTGCACAAGAAGCTTTTTAGCCATCTAAAACTCAAGAGGGATACATACAGGAAATGGAAGGTGGGGCATGTCATCAAAGAAGCGTACACGGGAATAGTGCGAACGTGTAGGGACAAAATCAGGAGAGCCATGGCAAAGAATGAGTTACAGCTGGCAAGGAATGTTAGAGACAACAAGAAGGGGTTCTTCAAATATGTCAGACAAAAAAGAAAGATCAGGGATGGTGTGGGAAGGCAGAGTTGCTGAATGCCGACGTTGCTTCAGTCTTCTCATTGTTTGAAGGCCAGCAGTGGGGGTTCAAGAGAAATTTATTTCCGGATGGGGTCATCCTTTGAAACATTTGTGGCCTCTCTGTCAGACTCCCCACTGGGGAACCAGCTCCTGGGATGGGGCAGGCAATGGCTGTAGCTGTTTGAGGATACCCTGTATGGGTTGCAGCCTGGGGTGGTAGATGATCACTAAGGGTGTGGGGGGGTTATTTCTGTATTGAAGCAGGTTCTCTCGGGGTATTTGGGTGGCCTGTTCCAAGTTGCATTCTACTTCTCTGGTAGAGTGTCCTTGTTTGGTGAAGGTGGTTTTGAGTGTGTTAAGGTATATAACTCACACTTTCTCCTCAGAGCATATACTGTGGTATCTGAGTGCCTGGCTGTAGATCACAGATTTCTTGGTGTGTTTGGGATGGTTACTGGATCTATGAAGGTAGGTGTCGTGATCCGTGGGTTTCTTGTAAGTGCGTCTGACGTATTCACCCACGAAAGCTTATGCTCCAATACTTCTGTTAGTCTATAAGGTGCCACAGGAGACTCTGTCACTTCTTGTAAATAATTGTCTGTAGGGTTCCATCATTGAAGCTGATTGTGGTGTCCAGGAAATTGAGTGGGAGCTCAATGGTGGGAGAGTGTTCCAGAGAGAGGTGGTGGTTGTTGGAGTTGTGGTGGAAATCCATGATGGAGTTTAAGCCGTGCGTCCAGAATATGAAAATGTCATCGACGTATCTCAGGTATATCATTGGTTTCTTGGTACATTTGTCCAAAAATTCTCCTTCAAGGTGGCCCATGATTATCATAGACTCATAGAATATCAGGGTTGGAAGGGACCTCAGGAGGCATCTAGTCCAACTCCCAGCTCAAAGCAGGACCAATCCCCAACTAAATCATCCCAGCCAGGGCTTTGTCAAGCCGGGCCTTAAAAACCTCTAAGGAAGGAGATTCCACCACCTCCCTAGGTAACCCATTCCAGTGCTTCACCACCCTCCTAGTGAAAAAGTTTTTCCTAATATCCAACTTAAACCTCCCCAACTGCAACTTGAGACCATTACTCCTTGTTCTGACATATGGTACCACTGAGAACAGTCTAGACCCTTTCTCTTTGGAACCCCCTTTCAGGTAGTTGAAAGTAGCTACCAAATCCCCACTCATTCTTTTCTTCTGCAGACTAAACAATCACAGTTCCCTCAGCCTCTCCTCATAAGTCATGTGCTCCAGCCCCCTAAACATTTTTGTTGCCCTCCGCTGGACTCTTTCCAATTTTTCCACATCCTTCTTGTACTGTGGGGCCCAAAACTGGACACAGTACTCCAGGTGTGGCCTCACCAATGCTGAATCGAGGGGAATAATTACGTCCTTCGATCTGCTGGCAATGCCCCTACTTATACAGCCCATAATGCCGTTAGCCTTCTTGGCAACAAGGGCACACTGTCGACTCATATCCAGCTTCTCATCCACTGTAACCCCTAGGTCCTTTTCTGTAGAACTGCTGCCTAGCCATTCGGTCCCTAGTCTGTAGCAGTGCATGGGATTCTTCCATCCTAAGTGCAGGACTCTGCACTTGTCCTTGTTGAACCTCATCAGATTTCTTTTGGCCCCAATTAGTGATAGTCGTTGAGGTATAGATTCGATAGTGGCATCAGAGACAGTTAACTCGTGGTTCAGGAGTGACTCAAAATGCTCCTTCCATCTGGCTTTGATGGCTTCGCTGTCCTTAAAACACATTGACCCATCTTGGGCTCGGTGTGGTGTGGGACCATGGTAGCATGGACCATAAATGGCTCTTATTGCCTGAAAAAAGCTCCTCATGTCATGTTTATCAGCATAAAGCTCAATCTCTTCGGCCTTTTCTCACCACCACTTATTTTTGATGTTGTGGATTTTCCTTTGGGCTTCAGCCTTGAGTTGCTTGTACGACTCTTTCTTCTGCTGGTGTGATATGTCGTTTTGCCACATGCAATAAGCTTTTCTTTTCTCGTCAAGCAGGCCCTGAATCTCAGCATCATTCTCAACAAACCAATCTTGGTGATGGTGGGTGACATAGTCAATGGACTCAGCACATGCCAAGAGAATGGCAGCCTTTGATCTCTTCCAGAAATTTTCATTATAATCATCAGCGGTAGGCATAGCGGCGAACCTCTCTTGGAGATACTGATGAAGTTTCTCCCAAGTCACTATATCTCGAAGGGACTTGATGCTGAATTTCTTTCGTACTGATTTTGCCTATTTGCGATGCCTTCAGGTGATCTGGAAAGTTATGATTGAGCTAACAAGGCAAAGGTCTGTCCAACAGTCATTGGTTCCATGCATGGCACTCGTGATGCAGACATCCTTCTGATCTCGAGCTCTGACAAGAACAGTCAAGAAGGTGCCAATGCCTGGAGTGAGGGTTTCTCCAGGTGGTCTTACACTTCTCACCTTGTCTAAAGAGGGTGTTTGTGATGATCAGGCCATGTTCTACGCAGTTCCTACTCCTTCTGTTCTGATAGAGCAATTCCAGAGATCTGACTCATGCCGGACTGTTGCGTTAAAATCTCTGGGGAGAATGATCTTGTCCTCCTTGGGAATGTTGGTTAAGACTCTGTCAAGATCTGTATAGAATTGTTCCTTGATATCCTTGACAGCATTGAGTGTTGGGGCATATGCGCTGATGACAGCAGCAGACTGGTTGTTGCTGAGCTTAAGACAAATAGACATAAGACGTTCATTGGTTCTTATAGGAAATTCTGTAAACTGAATGACAAACTTATTCCTAATAGCAAAACTGACACCATGAATGTGCCTGTCCTTGGCAGGTTTTCCTTTCCAGAAAAAGGTGAAGCCTCCACCTTCTCTCGGTTCACCTTCATCTGGGCACTTGTCTCACTCAGGGCAGCGACATCAATGTTATATCTTGCCAGTTCCCTGGCGACGATAGTTCTTCTTTCCAGCCATACATTATCTTTGTTACCCATCAGGGTGAGAACGTTCCATGTAGCAAAAGTCACCGTCTTTCTATAGCTTCAAACACAGGCAGATCCCGCTGGCCATGGTAATCCAGCCAGGAGTGGATGACACAGCCTAGGTTTAGGGCATCTTTTCTAGCCCTCTCCCAGTGCAGGGTGAGCAGAGGGGATCCTAAAGAGGACTGCTCAGTTGCAATAGCAGCTGCCGAATTGCATCCATCTCAGTCCAGGTGCCAGACGACCATCTAACTACCGCCACCTAAAGCAGATTCGTGGTTAGGAACTGCCAGATTCACTAATCCTGTCCCCGTCACCACTAGTCCATCGCCACAGGGCTGGGAATGTTGCAGAGATGTTATTTCCCGTGGTAGATGCCTGTGCGCGACTTCTTTTAGTATGGGGAAGCTGGTGCACCTACATGATCATGACAAGCTGGAGGTCTGGGGCCCCGTGGCAGGAAAAGTCTGAGACGACTGGAGATCTCTAACTTGCTGCAGCCTTCATCTGCTTTCACAGCCTTTGAGATCCGAAGACCTTCTTCTGCTTGATCCACCATTGAGGACTTGGGGGATTGGACCATGCTTTGTCTGGGACCTCCCCTCAGACCTGTTTGCCTTGGGAGACATAAAGCTCCCGACCATATAGCTCTAAGGATGGACCCCTGTGTACTCCTGTGCACGCTGCCAGCTGACATCAAGAAGTCTGTGGGTCACACCAGATGATCTAATGGTCCCTTCTGGCCTTAAGCACTATGAATCGCCCATGCCAGTCACAGCACTGAACAGCTGCTGGAGAGAGAACGGAAGTCAACACCGTGCCTCTCCACTGTCGCCGCCTTTCGACCTGTCAGACACAGGGTCCTTCTCCCCTGGCCAGGAGGCCAAAACCCAAGGGCCAGTTAGGTCCCAGCTCCTCTCAGAGCCACTGGGAACTCTGGACCATTCCTGGTAGGACTGAGCTACGTCTTTGGAGCAGGGATATCTCTGGGCAGCACTGGATGGCCCCTATGCTAAAGCCTATACAAAGAGCAGAGACTTGCCATGAAAAGCCGCTTCCTTTTACAGCCTGGGGACCCCGCACCAAGGGGCCCAGCGGACGCTGCTCTCCAGAGGAGCTCATGGGCCAGGGACTTACCCGGAATGGGGATCCCACCACAGAACAGCTCATCAGTGACTGTCCCTGGGGAAAGCTGCCAACCCTGACAGTGGGCACAAGCCAAGGGACCATCCCTAGCCAAAGGAGAGAGACCCAGACCCCCCAGCAAGCACTGGGGGGAGATGCCCGCAGAGCAGAAATGGCTGAAGCACATTCTAAGGCGCAGAGGGGCAGTGAATGGGGCTGGCATCTGCAATGGAAGATGGGGACTGCACTGGAGCAGGGAGATGGAGCCCCTCCAGCACCCTGTGCTCAGCCCTGCCCCTTCCTCCCTCCCTCCCCAAATGGCCCAGCCAGGCCAAGTCCTGGAAGAGAGGGGAAGAGCTAACCACGCTTCACCCAGCTCACTCTGGGGGCTGTCGCTGATCCCTGGTACGGAGCCCCAGGGGGAGGAGCAAGGGGGGAGTCTCATGGGAGCTTCCTGCAGGGAGACAGATTCAGAGAGGCAGTGTCCCTGGGGGGTGGGAATCATAGAATCATAGAATATCAGGGTTGGAAGGGACCTCAGGAGGTATCTAGTCCAACCCCCTGCTCAAAGCGGGACCAACCCCAACTAAATCATCCCAGCCAGGGCTTTGTCAAGCCTGACCTTAAAAACCTCTAAGGATGGAGATTCCACCACCTCCCTAGGGAACCCATTCCAGTGCTTCACCACCCTCCTAGTGAACAAGTGTTTCCTAATATCCAACTTAAACCTCCCCCACTGCAACTTGAGACCATTGCTCCTTGTTCTGTCATCTGGTACCACTGAGAACAGTCTAGATCCATCCTCTTTGGAACCCCCTTCAGATAATTGAAAGCAGCTATCAAATCCCCCCTCACTCTTCTCTTCTGCAGGTTAAACAATCCCAGTTCCCTCAGCCTCTCCTCATAAGTCATGTGCTCCAGACCCCTAATCATTTTTGTTGCCCTCTACTGGACTCTTTCCAATTTTTCCACATCCTTCTTGTAGTGTGGGGACCAAAACTGGACACAGTACTCCAGATGAGCCTCACCAGTGTCGAATAGAGGGGAATGATCACGTCCCTCAATCTGCTGGCAATGCCCCTACTTATGGAAGCCCCGGCGCTCGGTCCCTTACCTTTCCCCAAGGCACGGAGCGGCAGGGTGGTGCTCAGGTAGAGTCGGAAAGAGGGCAGCACCTGCACCTCCCCGAGCGATTCGGAGTGCAGGGTGCAACCCCCTGCCCCCAGCAACGTCTCCTTCTGCAGGAGCTGCAGGAGAGCCGGGCAGCAGGGGCTCCTCTCAAAGTCCAGGAGCAGGATGGGCAGCCCTGGGGAAACGGCCTCAGTTACCCCCTGGTGCGCCACCAGGGCCCAGCTACTGCCCCACCACCGGCCCAGCCCGACCCCCATCGCCTGCCCAGCCCCCCACAGCCTGACTGCCATTGCCTGCCCAGCTCCCTACAGCCTGCCCCCCACAGCCTGCCCAGCCTCCCACAGCCTGACCCCCATTGCCTCCCCAGCCCCCACCGCCTGCCCAGCCCCCCACAGCCTGCCCCCATCGCCTGCCCTGACCCCCATTGACTGCCCAGCCCCCCAGCCCCTCCCCACAGCTTGCCCCCCATTGCCTGCCCAGCCCCCAACTCTATCACCTGCCTAGCCCCCCACAGCCTGCCCCCATTGCCTCCCCAGCCCCCACCGCCTGACCCCCATTGACTACCCAGCCCTCCTCAGCTGCTCCCTACCTCCGCTCGGCGGAGGTGACAGGCCCTGGCCTGCAATAACCATCTGACTCAGAGAATGCATGCCTGGACCTGCCGTCTCTGGGGAGCTTTGCTGGGGCCCCAGCACGGTGGAGGCCAGTTGTCTGCAGGGGGTGTGTGCTGGGGACGCAGCCCCAGAGGCCAGGTCAGGCCCAGTGGCATGCTGGGGGCATGTAGTATCTACAGTGCACTCACACGCCCGCCCTTACCGGTGCTGGCTGCAGCCAGGAGGTTGTGCTCCAGCCTGGGGTCTGTAGCCGACAGCACCTGGAGATTTTTCTCAGGTGACTCTTCATTGCTCCCTGACTCCTCGGCACTGGACAGCGTGTCCGAGCCGGCGAAGAGCAGGGACTCATCTGGAGGAGACAGGAGAAGGTTCCTACTCCAGGGGAAAAAGGGAGGAGGTGTTGCCTTATATATTAAAAATGTACACACTTGGACTGAGGTGGAGATGGACATAGGAGACGGAAGTGTTGAGAGTCTCTGGGTTAGGCTAAAAGGGGTAAAAAACAAGGGAGATGTCATGCTAGGAGTCTACTACAGGCCACCTAACCAGGTGGAAGAGGTGGATGAGGCTTTTTTTAAACAACTAACAAAATTATCCAAAGCCCAAGATTTGGTGGTGATGGGGGACTTCAACTATCCGGATATATGTTGGGAAAATAACACAGCGGGGCACAGACTATCCAACAAATTCTTGGACTGCATTGCAGACAACTTTTTATTTCAGAAGGTTGAAAAAGCTACTAGGGGGGAAGCTGTTCTAGACTTGATTTTAACAAATAGGGAGGAACTCGTTGAGAATTTGAAAGTAGAAGGCAGCTTGGGTGAAAGTGATCATGAAATCATAGAGTTCGCAATTCTAAGGAAGGGTAGAAGGGAGTACAGCAAAATAGAGACAATGGATTTCAGGAAGGCAGATTTTGGTAAGCTCAGAGAGCTGATAGGTAAGGTCCCATGGGAATCAAGACTGAGGGGAAAAACAAGTGAGGAGAGTTGGCAGTTTTTCAAAGGGACACTATTAAGGGCCCAAAAGCAAGCTATTCCGCTGGTTAGGAAAGATAGAAAATGTGGCAAAAGACCACCTTGGCTTAACCACGAGATCTTGCATGATCTAAAAAATAAAAAGGAGTCATATAAAAAATGGAAACTAGGACAGATTATAAAGGATGAATATAGGCAAACAACACAGGAATGCAGGGGCAAGATTAGAAAGGCAAAGGCACAAAATGAGCTCAAACTAGCTATGGGAATAAAGGGAAACAAGAAGACTTTTTATCAATACATTAGAAGCAAGAGGAAGACCAAAGACAGGGTAGGCCCACTGCTTAGTGACGAGGGAGAAACAGTAACAGGAAACTTGGAAATGGAAAAGATGCTTAATGACTTCTTTTTTTCGGTCTTTACCGAGAAGTCTAAAGGAATGCCTAACATAGTGAATGCTAATGGGAAGGGGGTAGGTTTAGCAGATAAAATAAAAAAAGAACAAGTTAAAAATCACTTAGAAAAGTTAGATGCCTGCAAGTCACCAGGGCCTGATGAAATGCATCCTAGAATACTCAAGGAGCTAATAGAGGAGGTATCTGAGCCTCTAGCTATTATCTTTGGAAAATCATGGGAGACGGGAGAGATTCCAGAAGACTGGAAAAGGGCAAATATAGTGCCCATCTATAAAAAGGGAAATAAAAACAACCCAGGAAACTACAGACCAGTTAGTTTAACTTCTGTGCCAGGGAAGATAATGGAGCAAGTAATTAAGGAAATCATCTGCAAACACTTGGAAGGTGGTAAGGTGATAGGGAAAAGCCAGCATGGATTTGTAAAGAACAAATCATGTCAAACCAATCTGATAGCTTTCTTTGATAGGATAATGAGTCTTGTGGATAAGGGAGAAGCTGTGGATGTGGTATACCTAGACTTTAGTAAGGCATTTGATACTGTCTCGCACGATATTCTTATCGATAAACTAGGCAAATACAATTTAGATGGGGCTACTATAAGGTGGGTGCATAACTGGCTGGATAACTGTACTCAGAGAGTTGTTATTAATGGTTCCCAATCCTGCTGGAAAGGCATAACAAGTGGGGTTCCGCAGGGGTCTGTTTTGGGACCAGCTCTGTTCAATATCTTCATCAACGACTTAGATATTGGCATAGAAAGTACGCTTATTACGTTTGCGGATGATACCAAACTGGGAGGGATTGCAACTGCTTTGGAGGACAGGGTCATAATTCAAAATGATCTGGACAAATTGGAGAAATGGTCTGAGTTAAACAGGATGAAGTTTAACAAAGACAAATGCAAAGTGCTCCACTTCGGAAGGAAAAATCAGTTTCACACATACAGAATGGGAAGAGACGGTCTAGGAAGGAGTACAGCAGAAAGGGATCTAGGGGTTATAGTGGACCACAAGCTAACTATGAGTCAACAGTGTGATGCTGTTGCAAAAAAAGCAAACATGATTCTGGGATGTATTAACAGGTGTGTTGTGAGCAAGACACGAGAAGTCATTCTTCCGCTCTACTCTGCTCTGGTTAGGCCTCAGCTGGAGTATTGTGTCCAGTTCTGGGCACCGCATTTCAAGAAAGATGTGGAGAAATTGGAAAGGGTCCAGAGAAGAGCAACAAGAATGATTAAAGGTCTTGAGAACATGACCTATGAAGGAAGGCTGAAAGAATTGGGTTTGTTTAGTTTGGAAAAGAGAAGACTGAGAGGGGACATGATAGCAGTTTTCAGGTATCTAAAAGGGTGTCATAAGGAGGAGGGAGAAAACTTGTTCACCTTAGCCTCTAAGGATAGAACAAGAAGCAAGGGAGGTCTAGGTTGGACATTAGGAAAAAGTTCCTAACTGTCAGGGTGGTTAAACACTGGAATAAATTGCCCAGGGAGGTTGTGGAATCTCCATCTCTGGAGATATTTAAGAGTAGGTTAGATAAATGTCTATCAGGGATGGTCTAGACAGTATTTGGTCCTGCCATGCGGGCAGGGGACTGGACTCGATGACATCTCGAGGTCCCTTCCAGTCCTAGAATCTATGAATCCTGAAAAGGGGCTCCCAGAAGGGCCCTTCCTTCCCTAAGGCCCCGGTGGGGCTGGGGGAACTTTTCAGGAGACTCCAGGAACCTGAGCTGTGCAGAAGGAATAACCTCTCGCTCTAGAGCCGCTGGCACCTGATAGCAGAGGGTTCATTCACTCCCCACCCAAGCAGCTGGGGTGGGGGGACTGGTCCCAGGCCTGGCTTCTCATTCCCCTCACTCACCCTCATCCGCTTTCTGTGCCATGAGGAGCCAGGTGAGGGCCTGCTGGTCAGGGTCGAGCAGCAGGGGCCAGCAGCGGGAGCAGGCGTGAGTGTCTGTGCGGAGCAGCAGGGCGGCCTGGCGCCCGGCCAAGTCCTGAGGCTTCTGGTCCCTGTCCCAGGCACGCTGCTCCCTCTCTGAGCTCAGCAGGGCCAGCAAGCTGAAGTCCTGGCGCACAGGCAGCAGGGCTGGACCCCGGGGGGCTGGGCCAGGACAGGGCAGCTCCTTCTCCAGCAACCTCCGCACGTCGTCTGGCCCCAGGGAGCTTTGGCGCCTGGCACAGATATCCTGCCACTTCTCCAGCAGCTCCTGGCGCCGCGGCGGGGGGAAGGCGCCCATGTAGGAGAGAGCGGCTGCACAAAGGAGTGCGTCCCCCTGGGCCGTGCTGCAGTTCTGCTCCAAGTGCTGTCAGGAGACAAGGCAGGGTCAGCAGGGAACCCCACCCCTAGCGGAAGCCCTGCCCCCAGGCCCCGATCCCTGCCCCCTGGGGGAGAGCCCCACCCACAGACCCTGCCCCCATGGGGGAGCCCTGCTCCCAGACTCCACCCCCAGGGGAGCCCCACCCCCAGACCCTGATCCCCACCCTCAGGGGGAGCCCCATACCCAGACCCTACCCCTCGGGGAAGCCCTGTTCCCAGACCCCACCCTGGGGAGTCCTGCTCCCAGATCCTGTACACCCCAATCTCCACTCCTAGCAACCCCTGTATCCAGAGTCTATACCCCGATCTCCAACCCTCGCACCAAGATGGACTAACCCTACACACGGCCCCCTCCCTCCAGCCAGAGGGAGCAGATCCTAGATCCAAGAGGTGCCGCTGCCTGGCTCTGACTGCTTCAGCCCAGGGCAGCTCTGGATTTGGCCTACAGGAGCTCCAGAGTACAGGGTAAGGAGAGATGGGGAGTCCCAGAAATGGATGGGGAGAAACATCCCAGAATCCTTTGCACTGGCTCTTTGGCTTCCTGGGACGCCGGACGCCCCGGGCGTGGGGGAGGGGATGGGATGAGGCTGTCCTGGTCGTTACCGGGATGCCGACCGCCCCGGGCATCGGTGATGGGATGCGACGAGGCTGTCCTGGTCGTTACCTGGGACGCCGGCTGCCCCGGGCGTGGGGGATGCGACGAGGCTGTCCCGGTCGTTACCCAGGACGCCGGCTGCCCCAGGCGTGGGGGAGGGGACGGGATGAGGCTGTCCCGGTCGTTACCCAGGACGCCGGCTGCCCCGGGCGTGGGGGAGGGGACGGGATGAGGCTGTCCTGGTCGTTACCCAGGACGCCGGCTGCCCCGGGCATGGGAGAGGGGACGGGATGAGGCTGTCCCGGTCGTTACCCAGGACGCCGGCCGCCCCGGGCATGGGAGAGGGAACGGGATGAGGCTGTCCCGGCTGTTACCTGGGACGCCGGCTGCCCCGGGCGTGGGGGAGGGGACGGGACGAGGCTGTCCCGGTCATTACCTGGGACGCTGGCTGCCCCGGGCATGGGGACGGGATGCGATGAGTCTGTCCCGGTCGTTAGCTGGGACGCCGGCGGCCCCGGGTGTGGGGGAGGGGACGGGATGAGGCTGTCCCAGCTGTTACCTGGGACACCGGCTGCCCCGGGCGTCGGGGAGGGGACGGGATGACGCTGTCCCAGTCGTTACCTGGGATGCCGGCCGCCCCGGGCGTCGGGGATGGAATGCGACGAGGCTGTCCCGGTCGTTACCTGGGACACCGGCTGCCCCGGGCATCGGGGACGGGAGGAGACGAGGCTGTCCCGGTCATTACCTGGGACGCTGGCTGCCCCGGGCGTGGGGGAGGGGACGGGACGAGGCTGTCCCGGTCGTTACCTGGGACGCCGGCTGCCCCGGGCGTGGGGGAGGGGATGGGATGAGGCTGTCCCGGCCGTTACCTGGGAAGCCAGCTGCCCCGGGCGTCGGGGATGGGAGGGGATGAGGCTGTCCCGGCCGTTAACGAGACACCAGCCGCCCCGGGCGTCGGGGAGGGGACGAGACGAGGCTGTCCCGGCTGTTACCCAGGTTGCCGGCTACCCCGGGCGTGGGGGAGGGGACGGGATGAGGCTGTCCAAGTCGTTACCCAGGACGCCGGCCGCCCTGGGCGTGGGGGAGGGGACAGGATGAGGCTGTCCCGGTCGTTACCCAGGACGCCGGCTGCCCCGGGCGTCAGGGAGGGGACGGGACGAGGCTGTCCCGGCTGTTACCGGGGACGCTGGCTACCCCGGGCATCGGGGACGGGAGGGGACGAGGCTGTCCCGGTTGTTACCTGGGACGCCGGCTGCCCCGGGCGTCGGGGAGGGGACGGGACGAGGCTGTCCCGGTCGTTACCCAGGATGCCGGCCGCCCCGGGCGTGGGGATGGGATGCGACGAGGCTGTCCCGGTTGTTACCTCGGACGCCGGCTGCCCCGGGCGTCAGGGAGGGGACAGGACGAGGCTGTCCCTGCCGTTACCTTCACAGCCGCTGTCCAGTTGGCCACGTGCATTGCCACCGAGCTCTCAACGGTGTCAACCTTCTCCTTCTCCTGCAGGACGTGACTGAGTTTGCGGGCCAGGGCCTCCTGATGCTCGGTGGCCTGCAGCAGCTCCAAGCCCCAGCTCGAACTCAACTCTTTCAGCTTCTCAGCCTGCAGGCGCCGGTCGCCCAGCCGCCCCTTCTCCGCCCGAATCTGGAATTTGCAGTGCTGCAGCTGCATCAAGGTGGGCTCCCAAATGCGCAGAGCCCGGTGGTACCAGTAGATGGCGCAGATCCACTGGCACAGGGCAGCCGCGGCTTTGCTGACACTCTGCAGGGAGGCAGCGCAGAAGCTCTCCTCCGACACCACCTGGCCCAGAGCCTGGAACAGGTTGTTGGGGAGCTCGTCCTTCGGGTAGAAGAGCAGCTCCTGGAGAGCGGAGAGGAGAGGGGTGAGGCTGGGCTCGGGGAGGGGGACTCATGGCGCACCCCAAAGCCAGATCCTGACCCCACATAGTAGAGCCCCGGGTGGCCCAGCAAAACCAGCAGCTCCCAACTCCCGCAAGAGAGAGCGAGTCCCCCATCTATTAATACCCAAAGTGAAGCGTGGCCGGGTCAGACATGAGCTGCAGACACATGTTTTACATGGGAAACTGAGGAGGGATTTACTGTTTTCCTGCACGTTCCTGCCATGGGGTTGTTTTGCCGCCCACAAAGTGCATGTTATCCACCTCGACTATCATGGCAGGCAGGGTTGCCATAGATTCCAGGGCTTGTCCTGGAGTCTCCAGGAATTAAAGGTGACTCTTTAATTGAAGCTTATGTCATGGGATGGCCCCTCCAGGAATATGTCCAACCAAGACTGGCCACCCTAATGGAAGCGGGTCCAGCGGGCCCCCAGTCCCACTGCAGGGCTGTACCACAGAGCTCCCCGCAGAGCAGCGGGCTCTCCTCTGCCTCCGGCAGGTGAGGGACGTTGCACGGCATGCCCTAGAGACGTGGGGGATGTGATGAATGTGGGAATGGTTTTACGAACTATCCATCTGTCACGGACTCTTGTCTATGTCCTTGGGAGTCACCCAGGACCCACACAGCTCCATGGGGACAGGCCGGTGACCTTCAACACTCCAAAATTGGGCCTTCGGGTGCCAGCGACCCCTGTCTCCCGCCATGTTGCCTGCTGTGACAATGCGGTTCTGGCGGAACCCAACTGAGAGCGCCAACTCAGGACAAAATTGCTCAAACAGGGCAGTTACAGCCCAAGGCTGGGGTTTTTCCACCTCTAAGGCAAACCAAACCAGCCAGACTAGGAGGACTTCGGTCTCATCCCACTGGCTAACCGCAAGTCTCACAAGCAATCTCCTTAGACACTCCAGTTTCCCAGTATTACCACCAGTGCCGCACGTTATGGGGACAAATGGTTATGAAAACCAATACCCCAGTAAAAGAAAAAGGTTCTCCTGATCCCAAAGGACCAAGCCCCAGACCCAGGTCAATATACAAGTCAGATCTTACCCACAAATCACGCTGCTGCCAATCCTTTAGAATCTAAAATCTAAAGGTTTATTCATAAAAGGAAAAAGATAGAGATGAGAGTTAGAATTGGTTAAATGGAATCAATTACATACAGTAATGGCAAAGTTCTTGGTTCAGGCTTGCAGAAGCGATGGAATAAACTGCAGGTTCAAATCAAGTCTCTGGAATACATCCCCAGCTGGGATGGGTCATTCAGTCCTTTGTTCAGAGCTTCAGCTTGTAGCAAAGTCCCTCCAGAGGTAAGAAGCAGGATTGAAGACGAGATGGAGATGAGGCATCAGCCTTATATAGTCTTTTCCAGGTGTAAGAACACCTCTTTGTTCTTACTGTGGAAAATTACAGCAAAATGGAGTCTGGAGTCACATGGGCCAGTCCCTGCATACTTTGCTGAGTTACAAGGCGTATCTGCCTTCTCTCAATGGGTCCATTGTATAGCTGATGGTCCTTAATGGGCCATCAAGCAGGCTAGGCAGAGCTCATCTCAGCTTGTCTGGGATGTCACCCAGAAGCATAGCATAAGTTTGCCATACAGACAGTATAGAGCCAATATTCATAACTTTAACTACAAAACTGATACACACATATAGACTGCATAATCATAACCAGTAAACCATAACCTTGTCCTAGACACCCCATTTGACCCCCTTTATACCAGATTTGGGTGCCACTACAGGACCTTGGTTGCAACAATGATCTATACGGTCCCAATTTATGTCAATAACGTCACACCCCCAACGCAAAATTGATGCAGGAAGGGATGACACAAACATCACTGACTGCATCCCAAGAGCTCCCCATCCTGGGTTCTGTCCCACTACAGCTAGTATTGGGTTAGAAGCCGTACCAGTGTATAACAGAAATGGTTTATCAAAATCATGTTCAACCACATGATTGAACCTCTTTACAAACTCAAGGTAACACTTAGTTAGAACAATAGTGGCTTGGATCTGCTCTGGCAGCATGGTTCCTGTATGTGCCATGTGATCTTGCCAAGAGCTAAAGAAAACCGCTACTTTATCCATACAAGCTCGGGCAAATGTTTGGAACCCAATTAACATCGAATAAATGCAAATATTAATGTTCTTCATAGTCCAGGAATCTTGGCATTTAGCCATGAAAGCAATATGGTAGTGTGCCTCAGTCTTCCTTTTCATACAGCACATTAGGTCTGGAATGTCTTTTCCCCTGTGAAAAGTTCCCATATTGTTTATAGGCATGAACTGTGAAACCCCCGTGTAACAAGGCCTTTTAACATAACGTGTGTTCTCATGTATTCCTTTTAACACGTTCAAGGGATTCTCCAAAAGATTAGTCACATTGTACATTTTTACAGTCTGTGGCAATAGCAACACATTCATTACAAAATTTAGCAATAACAACAAGTTCATTGCAAGTGTCCATCTACAATCATGTTTGTCATGCCACACCTTTGGCTCAATACCATTGGAGTTTGGGCATTTTAGGGTTAACCTGTGGCTTTCCTTTGCAAAATTCATTTTTCTCTTTCCCCCTTGTCCAGCAGGATCAAACCCTGATTTTTCTTGCTTAACCGAATTCACTGGCTGATGGGGTGGGCTCTCTGTGCTAACAGCTATTAGCAAGTCCTCCCTTTCCCAGCCAGGCAAGTAATTTGCACTATCCCAGACCAGAGCCAGTCCACCAGTTTTCATATTCGTAACTGCTATAATTTGCAAGGCTGGACTCCGTCTTAAAGAGATACCACACAAATCCAAAGAGTTTGCGGGTGAGAGTTTGCTTGCTCTCCCCTGCATCCTCAAGCATTTCGCCATAAAACTGCTCTGCTCTGACACATAAGTAACCAAATCTGTCCTCAAACCCTGAAGCACAAACTGCTCATTTAAAGAATCAGAGTGGCGACATTCCTGTTCCAACACCATTATCTCCCCAACATGTTGGCCCCACACAGCCACTTGGTTATAGGGCTGCCTCAATTCCTTAACAACTTTTACTTCCTCTGAGACCTTCTCAAAGCTACCCACACTGGATCTTTTAAAAAGAAAGTCAGTGGATCCATTCACAACAGACAATTTTTGTCTGCTAGGAACTGAAACTTCCTTGATTAAATCACTCTCACACCCTTCAGTTGCAGGGAACTGCTTGCACCGATTACCATGAGGATTCTTTTCTCCAGGAGCTTTTCTAAGCAGCAATTCACCCCTCACAGAAATTCTGCCCTTACCCTCTTCACCTAGGGCTTGCTCTAAAGGAACACTTTCCTGAGCAACAACAGACTCTGTCTGGGTCTTACTTACATTCAGGATCACCTTTGGCCCATCAAGCAGATCTCTACACAATCCCCTTTCAGGCAAACGCATAGACTTCCTAGATAAAAGGTTAGAAATATTTCCCTTCTCTTTGCCACACACCAGCTTAGGAATTTTTTCCTTTTTGCTACAAGTTGTTAAACTGTCCGTAGGTACCACAACCAAATTACCTTTCTGCTCTCCTTGTGCCCTGGCTAGGGTATCACCCTGATCAGACAGAGTTGTTACACCCTTCTCCAACCACACATGAGCAACAGGCAAAATACAAGCACCAGAATTGTCTGGTCTCTGGGATTTTGCTAAGACACTAACTGGATGCAACCTAGTTACGGTGCCATTCTCCCCAGCAGATGCAAACTTAGGACCATTCCCTTCCTGGGCTTTAGTTGAATCCAGAACCAACTCTGAGACAACTAAATTACTCTCAACCATCACAGGCCGAAAGGCACCTTCTGTCTGCTCCACAGACAAAAAAGAGTTGGAGACGCATTTTCCTTTACTAGACATACAGTTTGGGATTTCATTTCCCTTGTCCCAGCACACCGGGCTGTTCACAGACAACTGCTTGGAGACTGGGGTAGCTTCCTCCATAGGCAAGTCAATACCCCTGATAGACACAGGCACATTTCCTTCACTGTCACTATTCTTCGCACAGGAAACAGATAAGGAATAGGGACACTCATCTTCCACTCTCCTTGCCTCCCCAAACTGCTGACTAGATAAAGCCATCAGCTCACAAGACTGCCTAGGCTCATCCAAAATCTCCTTGTTCTCCTCTCCTTTCGCTTGATCTAACTCCAGATTTACTTCTGAGACATTAGATAGATATTCAGAAACTTCATTCACAGCCAAACAGCTACTTTCCAAAGACAAACTTTTGGAGAAACCCTCCATAGGCACAACCTTAGGATCAATCCTCTCCTGTGCCTGGTTTGTATTAATTTGACTGACCATAGCTTTAATATCATTTCCAATCATAATATCCTTAGGGATTATGTCTTTTACTCCCACAACCATGGTGCCCTCCAATCCCTTCCATTTCAGATGGATTTTAGCCAAAGGAACCCTGACAAAATACTTAGATAAGGCTACAACAGTTACATCTTCACCTGGCAAATAATCTTCCTTCCTGACAAGACTTGCTTTAACCAGAGTAATATCTGCTGCGGTGTCCCTCCATGCCATACACCTCACTCCATTCACTTCTGCACTGCTAATAAACTCTGCGTTATTTCCCCCATATTTAGCTTTAATGTGAGTTTTAAGGTCAAATCCTTCAGAGACCACAGAAACAGCATTTGCACACAGGGCACCAATGCTGGGCTCTGTGTAGCTTGCCTGTGAGTTTACAACAACAGGGTTAGCACTGGCCGTGGCATTTGGGGTTGCTGGTTTTGGGCTGCCCTTCCGTGTCGGGCAGTCTGGTCTCATGTGGCCCAGCATACCACAGTGATAGCATGTAACCTGTTCCGTCCTGGGATGTGAGTTCCTACCCTCCGGGCCCCCTTGAACTCCTTTAGAAGAGTCAGGTTTATTTTTAAATCCTTCCCTCCTCTTGAACTGGGGAGAATGGTGATTAGTTTTCCCCGGGGTTTTACACCCTTCTCGAGCCCTGTTTTGGGTATGGGCATCTGCAATCTCTGCTGCCCGTAGGACTGACTCAGGGTCCCTGTCACACACAGCTGCTCTCACATGGTCAGGCACAATATCTAAGAACTGTTCCAAAGTTATTAAATCCAGCAGTTTTTCAAAACTCCCATGCGCCTTGGCTCCCATAACCCACTTTTTAACAAAACCCATCAGCTTATGAGCACATTCTACAAAAGTACAATCCTTAGACATTTTAAACTCTCTAAACTTAACTCTGTAAGATTCAGGAGTAACCTTGAACCGCCTTAACACAGAATCCTTAAACCGCTCATTATCTAAGGCTTCTTGTTCCCCCAAGTCATTGAATACCTCCCTGGCTTTTCCAGTCAGTCTGGTCAGCAGGACAGGCATTCGCTGACCCTCAGGGATCTGGTACAGATTGCAGAGGCGTTCAAAGGTAGACAAAAACTCCTCTATATCCTCAGTATCACTGTAAATGGGACACATCCTTTCCCAGTTTTTCTCATGGCGGGGGGGGAAGTGGAGTACCAGGTGGGGATGACTTTCTCCGCTCTTCCATTACTTGGAGCTGAAGTCTGGCCGTCTCCTGTTCCATCCTGTGAGTCTCCTGTTCCATCTTGTGAGTCTCCTGCTCAGCAGCGAGCAGCTCTAGACGCCCCTTACGAGCTCTCTCTTCTCTCTCATCAGCCTCTTTCTCTCTCTCTCTAACTCTGCTATTTTTTGCTTCTCCAGCAATCGAAGATCTGCTAGCTTCTGTTCATGCTCAAATTGCAGTTTACTTGTTGCCTTTTGCATCCTAATTTTTTCTGCATCTTCTGCAGCCTCAGGTAAGGGCTGTGCTCTTGCCCCCTGATCACTGGCTATTAACAGATTTCTCAGTTCTTCCTTTGTAGCTTTCTTTCTAAAGCTTATCGTCTTTTCAGAACACAAATTTTCCAGGGCTTTTTTGCCAAGTCCCTCATATGCTCTTTGCTCAGCCATTGCAGCAGCTCTTTAACCAACAAAACTCTCAATCCCAAAATTCAAATTTGGACAGCGTGGGGTTCTGACCCAAAGCTTAATTGACCTGGTTCTGTGGATCCAAGCACGACTACGCCACTGTGACAATGCGGTTCTGGCGGAACCCAACTGAGAGCGCCAACTCAGGACAAAATTGCTCAAACAGGGCAGTTACAGCCCAAGGCTGGGGTTTTTCCACCTCTAAGGCAAACCAAACCAGCCAGACTAGGAGGACTTCGGTCTCATCCCACTGGCTAACCGCAAGTCTCACAAGCAATCTCCTTAGACACTCCAGTTTCCCAGTATTACCACCAGTGCCGCACGTTATGGGGACAAATGATTATGAAAACCAATACCCCAGTAAAAGAAAAAGGTTCTCCTGATCCCAAAAGACCAAGCCCCAGACCCAGGTCAATATACAAGTCAGATCTTACCCACAAATCACGCTGCTGCCAATCCTTTAGAATCTAAAATCTAAAGGTTTATTCATAAAAGGAAAAAGATAGAGATGAGAGTTAGAATTGGTTAAATGGAATCAATTACATACAGTAATGGCAAAGTTCTTGGTTCAGGCTTGCAGCAGCGATGGAATAAACTGCAGGTTCAAATCAAGTCTCTGGAATACATCCCCAGCTGGGATGGGTCATTCAGTCCTTTGTTCAGAGCTTCAGCTTGTAGCAAAGTTCCTCCAGAGGTAAGAAGCAGGATTGAAGACGAGATGGAGATGAGGCATCAGCCTTATATAGTCTTTCCCAGGTGTAAGATCACCTCTTTGTTCTTACTGTGGAAAATTACAGCAAAATGGAGTCTGGAGTCACATGGGCCAGTCCCTGCATACTTTGCTGAGTTACAAGGCGTATCTGCCTTCTCTCAATGGGTCCATTGTATAGCTGATGGTCCTTAATGGGCCATCAAGCAGGCTAGGCAGAGCTCATCTCAGCTTGTCTGGGATGTCACCCAGAAGCATAGCATAAGTTTGCCATACAGACAGTATAGAGCCAATATTCATAACTTCGACTACAAAACTGATACACACATATAGACAGCATAATCATAACCAGTAAACCATAACCTTGTCCTAGACACCCCATTTGACCCCCTTTATACAAGATTTGGGTGCCACTACAGGACCTTGGTTGCAACAATGATCTATACGGTCCCAATTTATGTCAATAACGTCACACCTGCAGAGAATCCGGCCAAGCCAGAATCCAGTGGGAGACTTATACTGTCCCCTTCAGGGTGCAATGCTCGTGTTGGGGGGTGTTGGCCCCTCACTGACACTGAGGGGGGGTTGATTGGCCCTCTCCCAGCACCAAAAGGAAGGGGGGGGGGTTGATGGGAAGCCAGGCCCCTGAGACTGACAGACCCCACGGGCAATGGGGAGAGGCCAACACTTCCAGTCAGCCTGATTGACAGGGCGGGTAGGCCAAGGGGGGGCCTGAGCCAGAGGAGCCAAGCTAAGGGGGGAGCAGGGGCCTGGGCTGAGCTGGGAGCAGAGCCGCAGCCAGAGACAGGGGGGCCAGAGCCAGAGGGGCAGCCCAGGGAGCTGGAGGCAGAGCAGCAGTGGGGCTGGGAGCTGGATCTGGTGGGGGGCGGTGGGGGGGGCCTGGGGACTGGGAGCTGGGGGTGGGGCTGGGGCTGCAGCCGTCCGGAGCCGAGTGCCTGAGCCGCCGGCTGGGCAGAGTGAGAGAGACCCTGGGCAGAGGGCCCAGCGCAGGGAGATGCCCCCAGGCCAAGAGGCCTTGCAGCCCAGACTGGGAGGGGGCTTGTAACCCCCACGGGCGGGGGGGGGCTGCCCCCTAGAGCCTGAGGGCGTGTGGCCACCACCAGAGAGAGTGTCCGACCTGCGGCACAGCGAGGGCCTGGGCAGGGCCTGGGCCGGGTGAGGAACAGACTGTGCACTGCCCTGGCATTCCCTGCCACAGAGCGGGGTGACGGCTTTTCCCTCCACCTTTCCCAGTTTCTACTTCTTTTTAAGGACTTGCTGTGTAATAAATCGTGTTTGCTTTGAACTGTATGCAATGATCAGTGGGTCAGGACAGAGCCCCCCGGAGTGGGGACACCCAAGCCCTGTCCTAAGTACGACAGCCGGATTGGGGGTCGAGCCCCAGGAATCCTGGGCCCAGCCTGGTCAGGGGTCCGAGTCAGGCAGGCCGCTGGGTAAGGGAGCGGGAGCGGGAGCGGGAGCGAGGACTCGGCTCCTTTGGTGTATAAGCCAGGAAAGCTCCTCACAATAGCAGGACCATTCCCCTGATTACACTCTTAATGAGTCTGTGCAGCACCACCAGGCAGCCTTCCCAAACAAGGTAACAATTTATCAGTCACCTGAAAGTCCTTAGGCCATCACAGAGAGGCAAAGGGTGAGAGTTCAGACTGGCCCACGCCAGGGCTCCCTGGAGCCAGGCTCCTGCAGGTACCATCTTCCCTTCCTCTGTCTTGGTCCCTTTCTCTGTCTGTAGCCAGCCCCCCCGTGTCTCTGAGAGCTGGCCCTGACCCCTTGCCTTGTTTCTCCAGCTTGGGGCCTTTGCCCTGCTTTCCTGCCGAGAGGTGGGGGAAATGGCCGTCCTCTTGGCTGTTGGTTGCTGGGGTGACTGTCCCAGCTATTGGGGTTTCTATTGTCTCTTCAGAGCTTCCATTCACGTGTGTAGACTTTATTCAATTTGTTATTGACTTGGGTTTCCAATCAGGCTGCTGCTTGAGTCAAACCACCTCATTCCTGCCAGTTCCATGCCGGGCTTGTCTTCACAGAACCATCGAATCGTAGGACTGGAAGGGACCTCGAGAGGTTGGCTAGTCCAGTCCCCGGCACCCATGGCAGGACTCAGTATTATCTAGACCATCCCTGACAGGTGTTTGTCCAGCCTGCTCTTAAAAATCCCCAATGACGGAGATTCCACAACCTCCCTGGGCAATTTATTCCAATGCTTAATCACCCTGACAGTCAGGAAGTTTTTCTAATGTCCAACCTAGACCTCCCTTGCTGCATTTTAAGCCCATTGCTTCTTGTCCTGTCCTCAGAGGTTAAGAAAAAATTTTTTTCTCCCTCCTCCTTGAAACAACCTTTTACGTACTTGAAAACTGTTATCATGTCCCCTCTCAGTCTTCTCTTCTCCAGACTAAACAAACCAAATTTTTTCACTCTTCCCTCATAGGTCATGATTTCTAGACCTTTAATCATTTTTGTTGCTCTTCTCTGGACTTTCTCCAATTTGTCCAAATCCTTCCTGAAATGTGTCACCCAGAACTGGACACAATACTCCAGTTGAGGGTGTGACGTTATTGATATAATCTGGGACCATATAGATCATTGTTGCAACCAAGGTCCTGTAGTGGCACGCAAATCTTGTATAAAGGGGGTCAAATGGGGTGTCTAAGACAAGGTTATGGTTTACTGGTTATGATTATGCTGTCTATAGGTGTGTATCAAGTTTGTAGTTGAAGTTATAAATATTGGCTCTATACTGTCTGTATTTCAAACTTATGCTATGCTGCTGGGTGACATCCCAGACAAACTGGTGTTAGCTCTGCCTAGCCTGCTTGATGGCCCATTAAGGACCGTCAGCTATACAATGGACCCATTGAGAGAAGGCAAATATGCCTTGAGACAAAGCAAAGTATGCAGGAACTTGCCCATGTGACTCCAGACTCTATTTTGCTGTAATTTTCCACAGTAAGAACAAAGAGGTGTGCTTACACCTGGAAAAGACTATATAAGGCTGATGCCTCATCTCCATCTTGTCTTCAATCCTGCTTCATACCTCTGGAGGAACTTTGCTACAAGCTGAAGCTTTGAACAAAGGACTGAGGACCCATCGCAGCGGGGGATGTATTCCAGAGACTTGATTTGAACCTGCAGTTTATTCCATCACTGCTGCAAGCCTGAACCAAGAACTTTGCCATTACTGTATGTAATTGATTCCATTTAACCAATTCTAACTCTCATCTCTATCTTTTTCCTTTTATGAATAAACCTTTAGATTTTAGATTCTAAAGGATTGGCAACAGCGTGATTTGTGGGTAAGATCTGATTTGTATATTGACCTGGGTCTGGGGCTTGGTCCTTTGGGATCAGGAGAACCTTTTTCTTTTACTGGGGTATTGGTTTTCATAACCATTTGTCCCCATAACGAGTGGCACTGGTGGTAATACTGGGAAACTGGAGTGTCTAAGGAGATTGCTTGAGAGACTTGCGGTTAGCCAGTGGGGTGAGACCGAAGTCCTCTTAGTCTGGCTGGTTTGGTTTGCCTTAGAGGTGGAAAAAACCCCAGCCTTGGGCTGTAACTGCCCTGTTTGAGCAATTTGTCCTGAGTTGGCACTCTCAGTTGGGTTCCGCCAGAACCGCATTGTCACAGTGGCGTAGTCGGCAGGATCCACAGAACCAGGTCAATTAAGCTTTGGATCAGAACCCCACGTTATCCAAATTTGAATTTTGGGATTGAGAGTTTGGTTGGTTAAAGAGCAGTTGCAATGGGTGAGCAAAGAGCATATGAGGGCCTTGACAAAAAAGCCCTGAAAGATTTGTGTTCAGAAAAGGGGATAAGCTTTAGAAAGAAAGCTACAAATCAAGAACTGAGAGATCTGTTAATGGCCAGTGATCAGAAGGCAGAAGCAATTGAAAAGCAAAAGGCAGCAAGTAAACTGCAACTTGAGCATGAACAAAGACTGGCAGAAATTCGATTGCAGGAACTAGAAGCTGAGGCAAAAGTGCAAAGATTTCAGCTCCCAGTCAAAAAAGCAAGGGAAGAAAAGCAGAAATTGTATCCTCTTGAAAGTCCAGTTTATAACAATGTTGGTATGTTGTATAACTCTGAGCAGTTGTCTGGGTGTAACCAAATGTACCCCAATTCTGCCACCTTTTATGTAAATGCTTTTACTGTGTGTTCAGTAAAGAGTGGCTCCATAACTTATGCCAATGCTCTGTATGGGAGTGGTAATGAAAAATTCACAGAGAATGTAAAAATCAATGGTAAAAGCTGTTTAGGGCAAATGATGGCTTCTAACATCACTCTGGTTAAAGCAGATCTTGTCAAAGAGGAAGATTATTTACCAAATCAGAGTGTGAATGTTGTAGTCCTCTATGAGTTTACTGTCCGTGTGCCTTTAGCCAGAATCCACCTTGAATGGAATGGTGCTAAGCATGAAGTTATAGCTGGTGTAAAAAAGTTATTGCCTAAGGATCTTTTGATTGGGGAAAATGTTAAAGCTTTGTTCAGTCCAGGTAGTCAGTCACAGGACAGGAATGATCTTAAACCTGTGTCTATTGTGGGCAATGATTTGCCTGGGGAGGGTTGCTCCAAAGGTTTGTCTGAGAAGAGCTATTTGTCTGTAAATGAAGTTTCTGAATGTCGGTCTAGTGTCTCAGAAGTGAATCTGGAGTTAAATCAAGAGCAGCAAAATCTTATTGGGCAGGAAAATGTTTCTCTGGAGCAGATTAAAGTGGCTGGTCAGGTGGAAGCCCTAACTGAGGAAGGAAAGGGTGGATTTTGGATGGGTGATGCATTGGTGGCTAGTACAGCTTGCAAAAGTGAACCTGAAAAGGGTAACTGTGATTTGATGGCAGTGGCTCAGTGTAGTAAGAAGAGCAGTTTATCTGTTGGGAGTGGCAAGGTGCCTGGTAAGGAAGCTGCCCCACTCTCCCAGTCTTTGTCTGTAATCAGCCCTGTGTGCTGGGACAAAGGAGGGGAAGGCAGGAAAAGTTTGGAGGAGCCTGGGCAGCCTTGTGAGCGGATGGCTTTGTCTAGTCAGCAGTTTGGGAAGGCAGGGATAGTGGAAAATGAATGTCCCTATACCTTACCTGTTTCCTGTGTGGAGAATAGTGACAGTGAAGGAAATGTGCCTGTATCTGTCAGGGGAATTGACTTGCCTATGGAGGAAGCTACCTCATTCTCCAAGCAGTTGTCTGTGAACAGCCCTGTGTGCTGGGACAAGGGAAATGAAATCCCGAGCTGTGTGTCTGGTAGAAAGGGTGTCTCCAGCTCTTCTTTGTCTGTGGAGCAGACAGAAGGTGCCTTTCAGCCTGTGATGGTTGAGAATAGTGCAGTTATCTCAGAATTGGTTCTGAATTCAACTAAAGCCCAGGAAGGGAATGATCCTAAGTCTGTGTCTGCTGGGGAGAATGGCACCGTAACTAGGTTGCATCCAGTTAGTGTCTTAGCAAAATCCCAGAGACCAGACAATTCTGGTGCTTATATTTTGCCTGTTGCTAGTGTATGGTTGGTAAAGGGTGTAGCAACTCTGTCTAATCAGGGTAATACCCTAGCCAGGGCACAAGGAGAGCAGGAAGGTAATTTGGTTGTGTTATCTACTGATGGTGTGGAAACTTGTAGCAAGAAGGAAAGAATTCCTGAACTTGTGTGTGGCAAAGGAAAGGGAAATGTTTCTAACCTTTTATCTAGGAAGTCTATGGGTTTGCCTGAAAGGGGATTGTGTAGAGATCTGCCTGATGGGCCAAAGGTGATCCTGGATGTAAGTAAGACCCAGAAAAAGTCTGTTATTGCTCAGGGAAGTGTTCCTTTAGAGCAAGCCCTAGGTGAAGAGGGTAAGGGCAAAATTTCTGTGAGGGGTGATTTGCTGCTTAGAAAAGCTCCTGGGGAAAGGAATCCTCAGGGTAAGCTGTGCAAGCAGTTCCCTGTAACTGAAGGATGTGAGAGTGATTTAATCAAGGAAGTTTCAGTTCCTAACAGCCAGAAATTTTCTGTTGTGAATGGATCCACTGACTTTCCTTTCGAAAGATCCAGTGTGGGTAGCTTTGAGAAGGTCTCAGATGGAGTAAGAGCTGTTAAGAAAGTTGAGCAACCCTATAACCAAGTGGCTGTGTGTGGCCAGCTTGTTGGGAAGACAATGGTGTTGGAACAGGACTGTCTCCATGCTAATTCTTTAAGTGAGCAGTCTGTGCTTCAGGGTCTGAGGACAGATTTGGTTACTGGTGTTTCAAAGCAGAACAGTTTTATGGCTAAATGCTTGGGGATGCAGGGGAGAGCAGGCAAACTCTCACCCTCAAACTCTTTGGATTTGTGTGGTATCTCTTTAAGACAGAGTCCAGTCTTGGAAATGATAGCAGTTAAGGATATGAAAACTGGTGGACTGGCTTCTGTCTGTGGTAATGCAAATTACTTGTCTGGCTGGGAGGGGAAGGACTTGCTAATAGCTGTTAGCACAGAGAGCCCACCCCATCAGCCAGTGAATTCTGGTAAGCAAGAAAAATCAGGGTTTGATCCTGCAGGACAAGGAGGAAAGAGAAAACTGCATTTTGCAAAGGGAAGCAACAGGTTAACCCTAAAATGTCCGAACTCCAATGGTATTGAGCCAAAGGTGTGGCATGACAACCATAAATGTAGATGGACACTTGCAATGGATTTGTTGTTAATGCTAATAGTGATTTTGTAACTAAGGTGTTGCTATTACCAAGAACTGTAAGAATGTACAATGTTCCTAATCGGTTGGAAAATCCCTTGAACATGTTAAAAGGAATACATGAGAACACACTTTATGTTAAAAGGCCTTGTTATACTGATGTTTCACAGTTGATGCCTATAAACAGTATTGGAACTTTTCACAGGAGAAAAGACATTCCAGACCTAATGTGCTGTATGAGAAGGGAAACTAAGGCACACTACCATATTGCTTTCACGGCTAAATGCCAAGATTCCTGTACTATGAACATCATTAATATCTGCATTTATTTGATGTTAATTGGGTTCCAAACATTTGCCCGAGCTCGTGTGGATAAAGTAGCTGTTTTCTTTAGCTCTTGGCAAGGTCACATGAGACATACAGGAACCATGCTGCAAGAGCAGATCCAATCCACTATTGTTCTAACCAAGTTTTACCTTGAGTTTGTAAAGAGGTTCAATCATGTTGTTGAACACAATTTTGATAAACCATTTCTGTTATACTCTGATATGGCTTCTAACCCCAATACTAGCCGTAGTGAGATAAACCCAAGGATGGGGAGCTCTTGGGATGCAGTCAGTGATGTTTGTGTCATCCCTTCCTGCATCAATTTTGCGTTGGGGGTGTGACGTTATTGATATAATCTGGGACCATATAGATCATTGTTGCAACCAAGGTCCTGTAGTGGCACGCAAATCTTGTATAAAGGGGGTCAAATGGGGTGTCTAAGACAAGGTTATGGTTTACTGGTTATGATTATGCTGTCTATAGGTGTGTATCAAGTTTGTAGTTGAAGTTATAAATATTGGCTCTATACTGTCTGTATTTCAAACTTATGCTATGCTGCTGGGTGACATCCCAGACAAACTGGTGTTAGCTCTGCCTAGCCTGCTTGATGGCCCATTAAGGACCGTCAGCTATACAATGGACCCATTGAGAGAAGGCAAATATGCCTTGAGACAAAGCAAAGTATGCAGGAACTTGCCCATGTGACTCCAGACTCCATTTTGCTGTAATTTTCCACAGTAAGAACAAAGAGGTGTGCTTACACCTGGAAAAGACTATATAAGGCTGATGCCTCATCTCCATCTTGTCTTCAATCCTGCTTCATACCTCTGGAGGAACTTTGCTACAAGCTGAAGCTTTGAACAAAGGACTGAGGACCCATCGCAGCGGGGGATGTATTCCAGAGACTTGATTTGAACCTGCAGTTTATTCCATCACTGCTGCAAGCCTGAACCAAGAACTTTGCCATTACTGTATGTAATTGATTCCATTTAACCAATTCTAACTCTCATCTCTATCTTTTTCCTTTTATGAATAAACCTTTAGATTTTAGATTCTAAAGGATTGGCAACAGCGTGATTTGTGGGTAAGATCTGATTTGTATATTGACCTGGGTCTGGGGCTTGGTCCTTTGGGATCAGGAGAACCTTTTTCTTTTACTGGGGTATTGGTTTTCATAACCATTTGTCCCCATAACGAGTGGCACTGGTGGTAATACTGGGAAACTGGAGTGTCTAAGGAGATTGCTTGTGAGACTTGCAGTTAGCCAGTGGGGTGAGACCGAAGTCTTAGTCTGGCTGGATTGGTTTGCCTTAGAGGTGGAAAAACCCCAGCCTTGGGCTGTAACTGCCCTATTTGAGCAATTTGTCCTGAGTTGGCACTCTCAGTTGGGTTCCGCCAGAGCCGCATTGTCACAGAGGGATGTGGGGCAAAATCAGTATTTGGTCCTGCTAATGAAGGCAGGGGGCTGGACTCATATGACCTTTCAAGGTCCCTTCCAGTTCTAGGAGATAGGATATCTCCATTAATTTTCTATTTTCATTTTTTCTAGTCAGAGGCAGAAGAATTACTTCTTGTGTCTTGCTTATAATACCCCTGCTAATACATCCCAGAATGATGTTTGCTTTTTTTGCAGCAGTGTTACACTGTTGACTCATATTTAGCTTGTGATCCACTCTGACCCCCAGATCTGTTTCCGCAGTACTCCTTCCTAGGCAGTCATTTCCCATTGTGTATGTGTGCAGCACTACAGTGGTGCATGCATCATTGGCACCAGAGATCAGCGAGCAGTGTCCGCTCGTCACACCTGCTCCCCTGATGACCTCAAGCCTCTACTTCCTCGAGTGTATGAAGGAGGCTGAGTGACCAACCAACCCTCAGCGCCTGCTCCACTATCAAGTCCAGGCGATAAGCCTTGGCAGTAGCAGGGAAAGGAGAATGGCTTGTGGAAAAACATGTAGACACCACACCTCAGAGAACTCCAGTTACTAACAGTAACTTTCCTTTTCTCTGAGTGCTTCTTTACATGTGTTCTCTTCCGGTGGCTCCCAAGCAGGATAGAGTAGATGGAGGAGGATACTCCAAGTCTAATTAGACAAAGACTGCAAACACAGCCCTCCCAAATTGGGCATAGGAACAAGATGCATGACCAAAGAGCAACAGTGAAAGTATGTGTACTACTCAAATAGCAGCCCTCCATAGATCAGTGATGGGCATTCCCCTAAGAGAGGCTGCAGAAGTGGCCTGGCTCTGGGAGAATGTGACCTAACATGACCTGGGAGTTCTAAATTGGCCACATCACATAAAGAGTCTCTGAGTCAGACTGCCTGACCCTTGGCTCTCTCGGCAATATGAATAGCCTAGGGGACTCTGCCTGACTCGTTTTATTCCAGGCAAATAACATGACAGCTCAGAAAGCAACGACAGTAGGTAAGGCAGCACCTCCGTGGATTAAACGAGGCTTCAGGAAAAAGGAGGTAAGTGAATGGTCTGACTGACGTGAAGAGCAGCGATTACTTTGGGAGAAATGTAGGGTGTGGCCAGAGTGTAACTTTATGCTTGGAAAAGTCAGACATGAAGTTCCCCCGTGGACAGCTTCCAGTCCACAGACCCTCCATGCTAATGTCATGGCAATGAGCAATGCCATCTTCACAGAAAAAGGCCAATGTCACGAATGGGGGTCCCATCAGACCTGTACGTACCACGTTCAGATTCCACAAGGGAGGGGGTTAGCTTATCAGAGGGGAAACTCTCACAAGAGCTTTCTCAAACTCTTTGACTGAAGGATGAGAAACAACAGCATGATCCTGAATTGATGAATGACAGCCAGAGAGAGCAGCCAAATGAACACACAATGTGCTTTGTGACAAAGAGGAGGTTTTTTAAAGGTAATAGACACTCAAGGATATAAAAAGCAACAGAGGGTCCTGTGGCACCTTTAAGACTAACAGAAGTATTGGGAGCATAAGCTTTCTGGTGTCTCTCTTGGGGAACGATCATGTTGTGAAGCCCTGGATGAAAAACAAATGCTTTTTTCTGCAGTACAAATTGTCCTTGCGGACTGCTTTCTGTGCTGAATCCATAGGCTCTGTACATCAACAGAACAATTCTTCTCCATGCCGTGACAATACATCTGGATGAAATGTTCCCATTGTTCTGAGTAATCAAGTCTGACAGAAACGTGTCGATACTGGAGGTGTCACACAGAGATTTCTGAGTTCCATGAACCAGTGCTGAGGCCCTGTACCGTTTGACCTTCCTTCACACATGGAACTGGGGGATAAGCATACAACAGGCCCTGAGCCCACGAGATTAAGAAGGCATCTCTTTGAGAACTTGGACTCTGTCCTCTCTTGGAACAAAATACTTGGCTTTCCTGTTCTGTTCAGCTATAAAAAGATCTATGTGGGGCGCACACTCTGATTGACAGTGGACTTGACACCTGAATCCTTTGTGAACCATTTGTGATTCTGAAAATGCTGCTTAGATGGTCTGCGAACATGTTGTGTAGGCCTGGAAGATGAACTGCCATTAGTGTTACATTGTGCATTGCTTTCCTGCACCAGAGCATTGACCTGGTTCCTCCCTGTTTACATAAAACATGGCAGTGGTATTGTTGGTTCTTACGTGCACACTCAGATCTTTGATAGGAGGTAGAAAGGTTACTCCTGGGGGGATTCTGTACCACTGAGCATGTGCAGAATTCATGTCGCCCCCAGATTTTTTTTCTCTGCAGAAAATACACTCTGCCAGAGAGGCACTGCAGTTTCGCCTTTCGCCCACCAGGGGCTACTGTGGCACCAGAACAGAGGGCAGCCGGATCACCAGCCGTAGCAGCCAGCTGCAGAGAAGGAAGAGGAGAGGCTGCGTTCCTTACAGCACCCTGCCTGCGGGGCCAGGGGAGGAGACACTGGATATGGGGGGGGAGGGGGCGACAGAGCAGGGCACATGGGGCTGCTGGGGGGGGTGTCACAGACTGAGTTTCAGAAGGGCTAGTGGAGGGGACAGACTGGGGAGGGAGCGGAATGGGAGTGGGGGTGAAATACCACATGGGGCAGGCACATGCATGGTCACATGGGGATGGGCTGGCTAACTGAGGGGGTACAGGGCCACATGGGAACTAGGGGCAGCGGGGGGTACATGGGGGTGGCTGAGTGGGGTGCAGAGACACATGGGACTCGGGA
Organism: Malaclemys terrapin pileata; assembly: GCF_027887155.1. NCBI lineage: Eukaryota > Metazoa > Chordata > Testudines > Emydidae > Malaclemys > Malaclemys terrapin. Next base: position 355,600,121 of record NC_071505.1, on the reverse strand, counting down.
GTCAGGGGATACTGGTCCACATGGGGATGGGGGCAGATATGTCTCACTGATTGGGAGAGGCTAGGGGTCAGCCAGGGTCTTCCATACTTCTCCCACCCACACCCAACAACCCTCCAGGTTCACACTCAGGCTCCTTCCCAGCAATTTACTTCCCTCCCCTTCAGCTCCTCAGTTATTCCGACTCCCCCAAGGCGGGAAATCCAGTTCTGTATTAATATGCCTAGTAAGGAATCTATTTCTCAAAAACATTTAATTTTTGTTGTCTGTATTGTTACAAACTTGCTGACAGGTATTTTGAAATAAATTACCCAAATAATTGAAACTGACGCGATGATATGCTGTTATTTTAACCAAATAAAATATATCGAATTTTGCAGAATTTAAAAATATTGTGTGCAGAATTTTGTATTTGGTGGAGCAGAATTGCCCCAGGAGTAAAATGCCACGCAGGTAAGTTGTATCATTTTGAATTTCAGGACGTTGCTATGAAGCCAAGCCTCTCTTCGAAACCACTGTCACTGTACTGCAGTGGTTCCCAAACTGTGGGTTGTGACCCCATAGGGTCTTGAGCGCATCCTGAACGTCATCCTTTTTCTTTCTGATTGGGGATTGGCTTTCTTTGGTTCCAGTCAATGTATTGGTGATTGTGAAACGAGTTTGAGCTATGCATTGGTCGAGCCTATGACAATGGATCTAATATGGCTGGGAAGTACAAAGGTGTACAAGCAGTTCTGCTTGAGCATAATTCAAACTGTATTTTCTCCAGCTGTGGAAACCACACACTAAACCTTGTAGGTGTTGACTGTGCTGAATCATGCAAGGAGGCAATTACTTACTTTGGAACTGTTCAGCAAATGTACAATCTCTTCAGTAGCAGTCCACAAAGGTGGGAAATTCTGAAGCAATATCTTCCTGTTTCACTGCATGGGAGGTCCAAAACTAGATGGTCTGCACGGATTGATGGTGTTCAACCAATAGCGCAACATTTGAATTCAGCGAGAAAGGCTTTAAATGAGCTTGAATCTCTCAATCTCACTGCACAGGCTCGAACTGAACTTCAGTCTATTCAGAAACACATGTCCAAATTTGAATGCATTCTGATGTCATCTTTGTGGATGAAGCTACACCTCTACCCCGATATAACGCGACCCGATATAACAAGAATTCGGATATAACGCGGTAAAACAGCGCTCCGGGGGGGCGGGGCTGCGCACTCCGGTGGATCAAAGCAAGTTCAATATAATGCGGTTTCACCTATAACGCGGTAAGATTTTTTGGTTCCCAAGGACAGCGTTATATCGAGGTAGAGGTGTAATTATAAACTCATGTTCCCTTGCACTTGCTTTTATCTGAAGCATTTTCACTCAATAAACTCCAGTCTGGTGTTCCTATAAACCTGTCTAGTGCCTTGTGCTGAGGAGCCTGGGAACTGGGGTGTACTGTCACCCCGTTGCCGGGGTGCAGAAGGCATGGGAATATAACTCCAGGACTGGGTTAAAATCATGCTTGGTAAAAATCAGATGACGTGGAACTGGAAATTAATCAATTAAAATTGGTGTGCTGGATATTAGGCCTGATTGGTGGACAAAATAATGAGGGGGTGGGCTATTCTGCCATCACTGCCTTTTGGGGTCCTTAGAGAGACTTTGGTGGAGGAGGAGAACAGATGGAGGCTACTCGAGCAAATGTCACCAGCATCTGCCGCGCCCACCATCTCCTGGGACCCGGGGCCTTCTCTACTAGGCCTGAGGGATGTCCTGACCAACCTGGGACAAAAAGGACCCAGCTACATCCTCTCCCCCACACCACCCTGGCTCCAGCTGGATCCTGGCCACCACCTGAGCTGAAATGGGCTGGGACTGTACAGCAGCAGCAGCTCCAGCCCCTCTCAGCTCACATCCTTGCTTTCCCCCTGTGACGTTATTGATCAATATTCGATCTGGGACCATATAGATCATTGTTGCAACCAAGGTCCTGTAGTGGCACCAAACCTGGTATAAAGGGGGTCAAATAAGGTGTCTAAGACAAGGTTATGGCTTGGTGATTATGATTATGCTATCAGTATGCACATCTCATTTTTGTATTTAAAGTTATAAGTACTGACTATACTTTCTGTATTTCAAAATTATGCTATGCTTCTGGGTGACACTCCAGACAAGTTGGTGTCAGCTCTGCCTAGCCGGTTTGATGGCCCATTAAGGACCATCAGCTATACAATTGACCCATTGAGAGAAGGCAGATACGCCTTGTAACTCAGCAAAGTGTGCAGGGACTTGCCCATGTGACTCCAGACTCCATTTTGCTGTAATTTTCCACAGTAATAAATAAATAAATAAATAAATTAAAGTAAGGACAAAGAGGTGTTCTTACACCTGGAAAAGACTATAAAAGGCTGATGCCTCATCTCCATCTTGTCTTCAATCCTGCTTCTTACCTCTGAAGCTCTGAACAAAGGACTGAATGACCCATCCCAGCTGGGGATGTTCCAGAGACTTGATTTAAACCTGCAGTTTATTCCATCACTGCTGAAAGCCTGAACCAAGAACTTTGCCATTACTGTATGTAATTGATTCCATTTAACCAATTCTAGCTCTCATTTAGATCTTTTTCCTTTTATGAATAAACCTTTAGATTTTAGATTCTAAAGGACTGGCAACAGCGTGATTTGTGGGTAAAATCTGATTTGTATATTGACCTGGGTCTGGGGCTTGATCTTTTGGGATCGAGAGAACCTTTTTTCTTTTACTGGGGTATTGGTTTTTATAACCATTTGTCCCCATAATGAGTGGCACTGGTGGTGATACTGGGAAACTGGAGTGCCTAAGGGAATTGCTTGTGAGACTTGTGGTTAGCCAGTGGGGTGAGACCGAAGTCCTCTTAGTCTGGCTGGTTTGGTGCCTTAGAGGTGGAAAAACCCCAGCCGTGGGCTGTAACTGCCCTGTTTTAAGCGATTTGTCCTGAATTGGCACTCTCAGTTGGGTCCCGCCAGAACCGCATCGTCACACCCCCAAAAGCAGCGTTATCAGCATCTCTGATACATCTGAAGGCCTGCTGAACCAGGGGGTTCCTGCTGAAACTTGCTCAACTACAGGCAAAGGGGAAGGGAAGCCACTCAAACAAAAGCCTCATTCACTGCTGTACAGGTGAGGGTCAGCTCCCTCCCCTCTCGTCCGTATCGCTACTAACGGGCTACAGGGATGTTTGCTGGTGTGCTGCCTGTGGTGCCAGGCAGGGAGAGGGCTCCGCCCGCCAGCCCTCACACTTGTTTAACGCTGCTCAATGCTGGACAGCAACTGGGCCCACCGACTCCATCTAAATCAATACAACAGCCCCTCCCGGCACCTGGTAGAAGTCCTCTTGGCCCAGCAGCTGCTTGGCACTCTCCCAGCCAGGCTCCTTGCTGAACATCATGCACAGGGTATCCGTCACCCTGAGGATGGATGCTGGTGGTAACCGGTAGCTCCGCAACTCCTCAATGTCCTGCACCTGCAGTCCAGCCAGTGCCGCCTTGTACTCCGTGTTCATCTGAGGGAAGGGACAGATAAGCTGGACTGGGACACCCCGCATACTGCCTGAATCATAGAATATCAGGGTTGGAAGGGACCCCAGGAGGTATCTAGTCCCACCCCCTGCTCAAAGCGGGACCAACCCCAACTAAATCAGGCAGGGATTTAGTTTAATAAGGCCCAAACCGGGCCTACTGGGGCACCCCATGTATTTTAGGGCTACCATATGTTCGGATTTCCCCAGACATGTCCGGCTTTTCGATCTATAAAGAGCCGTCCGGGGGGGATTTCTAAAAATCTAAAAATGTCCGGGATTTCCCCCCGGTCGGCTATTTATAGATCGAAAAGCGGTGCTGCTTGGCAGCCAAAGCCCCTTCTCGGCTCCCCCCACCCCCTGCAGCCTTAGTATGCCCCCGGCCCTGCAGCTGTCTTCCCCCTCCTCCCGTCCCCTGAACGCTCCGCCCCCTGCTCTTCCCCCTCCCCTGCTTCCCGCCAATCAGATTTTTGCGAGCAGCAGCAGATAAACTGGGGCAGGGGGGACACGAGGAGGAGGGCTCTGGGGAGGCGCAACGTGGCCCGGCCCCAGCGGCTTCGGTTCCGGCCGAGCGCGCCGGCCCTGATCCCAGCAGCTCCAGCCCGGCTCGGGCCCCAGGGCGGCCGGCCCGGCCCAGCCCCGGCCAAGCACCTCCGGCCCGGCCGGCCCCAGCGGCTCCAGCCTGGCCCGGCTCGGGCCCTGGGGCACCTGCCCCAGTTCCGGCCAAGCGGCGCCAGCTGAGCACCCCCGGCCCCAGCGGCTCCGGTTCCGGCCGAGCGCGCCGGCCCTGACCCCAGTGACTCTGGCCCGGCTTGGGCCCCAGGGCAGCTGGCCCGGGCCCGGTCGAGCATCTCCAGCCTGGCCCCAAACCCCGCGACTCCGGCCGGAGCGCAGCCCAATTCCTGGGCTCTTGTTAAAGCCGGCCTTGGTCGGGGGACAGGGAGCGGGGCGGGGGGTTGGATGGGTCGGGAGTTCGGGGGGGCGGCTGTCGGGGGGCAGGGGTGTGGAGAGGGGTTGTGACAGTCAGGGACAGGGAGCAGGGGGGGTTAGATGGGTTGGGGGTTCTGGGGGGGCTGTCAGGGGGGCAGGGGTGTGGAGAGGGGTCGAGGCAGGCAGGGAGCAGAGGGGGTGGAATGAGTCAGGAGTTCTGGGGGTCCTGTCAGTGGGCAGAGAGCAGTTGGATAGGGCATGGGAGTCCCAGGGGTCTGTCTGGGGGTGGGGTTGTGAATATGGGGTGGGGGTGTGGATAAGGGTCGGGGCAGTCAGGGGACAGGTAAGGTCCTAGGGGGGCAGTTAGTGGCAGGGGTCCCAGGAGGGGGCAGTCAGGGGACAAGGAGCAGGGGGGAGTTGGGAGTTCTGAGGGGGGCAGTCAGGGGGTGGGAGGGAGTGATTGGGGGCGGGGCAGGACTAGAGCGGGGCTCCTCCCCCCCGTGTCCTCTTTTTTGACTGTGCAAATATGGTAACCCTAACGTATTTCCCTCCCATGATGGATGGGGACCAGGGCAGCCGGGCCTCACTGGGGCACCCCACGTGCCCCCTCCCCCACCGGGCCTCACTGGGGCATCCCATGTACTCCCCTCCCCCAACAGGTGGGGATGGGGGCAGGCCGGGCCTCACAGGGGCACCCCACATACTCCTCTCCCCCGATGGATAGGGACCGAGGCAGGCCAGGCCTCATTGGGGCACCCCACATGCCCCCTCCCCCAACATGCAGGGACCAGGGCAGGCCAGGCCTCACTGGGGCACCCCCTGTGACGCTGCGGAAATTCTCTAACAGGTTTATGAATGACAGGCATGGCAGTGACTGGACTAGGTGTTGCTACCCAGTGGCAGCCAAAGGGTCACCCGCTGCTCTCAGGGCAAGGCAGGTCCTGGAGCTTGTGTCAGGAACGCTCTGGGGTGGGATGATGGGTGTTAGGCCTGGCTGAATCTGACCCAGCTCAAGGGAGGATGCTCAGCCAGGGGAAGCGGCCAGGACGAACTCGGGCAGGGGACTGAACTCCAGGACAATGGCGCGAGAGGTGACAGGAGGCTGGGATAAAAGCAGCCTTTGCAGAGGCCTGGGAGCTCACTTGGGCCTCAGAGACAAAGGGACAGAAATGGCTTGGCCAGCACGGACAACGTCCAAACCGCAGCTCCCTGGGGCTGACCTAGGGCTTCCCCAGGCTGTGTTCCAGGTGCCTGCTTTGCACAGGCGGCTGGTGTCGCTGCAGACCCTGTCTGAGGTGCCTGGATCCCTGAAGAGTGTAGAAGTCTCTGACCAGGAGCGTCTGGCAGCTGCACTCACTGGGCAGAGCTCAGGGCAGGACCCAGGAGGCTGGGAACCCAGTGGTTCTGTCTAGTAGGTGTTGAGGTCGCATGGCCTGACCTTAAGGGAGAGCAGGACCCTTTGAGGTCTGGCCCACTGAAGGGGTTCCCCCAAGGGACTGTTTAAAAGCGGAGGGGTGGCACAGATCCTGTGGATCAGTGACTTCACTGCCCCTGATGGACAGGTATCACTAGGGAATCCCATGTTTCAGAGTAACAGCCGTGTTAGTCTGTATCCGCAAAAAGAAGAACAGGAGTACTTGTGGCACCTTAGAGACTAACAAATTTATTAGAGCATAAGCTTTCGTGGACTACAGCCCACTTCTTCGGATGCATATAGAATGGAACATATAATGAGGAGATATATATACACACATACAGAGAGCATAAACAGGTGGGAGTTGTCTTACCAACTCTGAGAGGCCAATTAATTAAGAGAAAAAAAAAAAAAAAAAAACTTTTGAAGTGATAATCAAGCTAGCCGAGTACAGACAGTGTGATAAGAAGTGTGAGAGTACTTACAAGGGGAGATAGCCCTTGTAAGTACTCTCACACTTCTTATCACACTGTCTGTACTCGGCTAGCTTGATTATCACTTCAAAAGTTTTTTTTTTTTTTTTTTTCTCTTAATTAATTGGCCTCTCAGAGTTGGTAAGACAACTCCCACCTGTTTATGCTCTCTGTATGTGTGTATATATATCTCCTCATTATATGTTCCATTCTATATGCATCCGAAGAAGTGGGCTGTAGTCCACGAAAGCTTATGCTCTAATAAATTTGTTAGTCTCTAAGGTGCCACAAGTACTCCTGTTCTTCTTTTTAGGGAATCCCATGTATCTGCCTGACCACCACGCACAGGGCCTGTTCCTACCCATCTCCCACCTGTTGTCCCTGATGCCAACCAGCTGGGAAGCAATAACGTACCCTGACCCACACCAGCTCCCTCCCATGTGAGGCTCACCCCTACTGATGGGCCTTGCCCCCAAGTCCCTGCCTCTCCGCAGGCTCAGCCAGGCCGGGGTGCCCGTCCCTGCCTCTCCGCAGGCTCAGCCAGGCAGCCGGCCGGGGGGCGTCCCTGCCTCTCCGCAGGCTCAGCCGGGCAGCCGGCCGGGGGGCGTCCCTGCCTCTCCGCAGGCTCAGCCGGGCAGCCGGCCGGGGGGCGTCCCTGCTGTTCCAGGGCCTCAGGTCCATGCACACCTTTCTCGTGGCAGACTCCTTGCTCTGCTCCAACAGGTTCTGTTCCTGTGTAAGGATCTCGATGCGTGCCTCGCGGTGCTGACAGTCCTGCTCCTGCTGCTTCTGCACCACCTCTTCGCGCTCCGCCCGCCGCTGGCACCTGGCCACTTGCTGAGGGCAGGAAGGGAGCAGACATGGCACCAGCCGCCCACACAGCTCAGTCCCTCCCAGTCCCCCAGCATCAAATCGAGCCATTGCCCCAGGCTGCGAGTGTCCGACTCAACCCCCTCCATCTGTGGAGAGCCCCCCCGCCTTCTCCCTGTGTGACGAACTGGGACTGTTCTTGCTGGGGTGTGTGAATGCTGACAGGGGAGTGTGACTAGGATGGTCTGCATCGGAGGATGGGAGTCGGCCCGAGGGAACATACCTGAGCTTGTAACATGAGAACCCAGGAGGGGGTTGGAGGTCAGGTGACTCCGGGGCCCGGGAAACTGAAGAAAGGCTGTGGGAGGGGTCGCTGAAAGCAGAGGGCTGGAAGCAGGCTGGAGAGATGGCTGGGAGGCAGAGATGGCTCTGACCCCCCAAGGGGGGTGGGCTGGCATGCCCTGGGACCCCAAGCTGGACCTAACTGAGGGGGGCCCTGTTGTCTGTGCCTGCAAGACCTGTCTTGGACTGTATTCCTGTCATCCAAATAAACCTTCTGCTTTACTGGCTGGCTGAGAGTCATGGTGAATCGCAGGAAGCCGGGGGTGCAGGGCCCTGAGTCCCCCAATACTCCGTGACAACTGGTGGCAGCGGCGGGATCTACTGCACCCCGTGGACGGCGCTTCCTGCAGTAAGTGACTGGGGAGCAGTAAAACAAAGGGGGATTGACGGGGACCAGGCCTGCTGAAGAGTGGGAGAGAGACGGTTATTACCCCTGGGAGTGTGTGACCAGAGAGAAGGACTTTTGCAGTAACAGGGTCCCCCGGGGGGATCGCAGCGAGTGGTCCCAGGGGCGGAGGAGTCTGCAGCTCGACCCTGGCAGAGAGGTGGTGACCTCGAGAAGAGCTGGCACACTAGGGGTCCCCCTGGGAACTGTGGGGAGCTGTGAGCACACAGGCCGGTGAGTGGCCAGCAGGAAGATGTATGCCAAGCGGCTTAAGAGCGACCTGGTGGAGCTGTGCAAGCAGAGGCGGCTGCGCATTGGGAGGCTCACCAAAGAACAGCTCATTGCCCAGCTGGAGGCGGAAGATCGCGCGAATGAACTGATCCCTGTGTCTCAGGGAAGCAGCCTGGCAAATGCAGCGCAGGCACCAGTGTCTGTCCCAGCTGGGAGTGGTCAGCCGGCTGCTGAGGGCTTCCCGAGACCCCTCCTTCCTATGCCTAGGGGAAGTGTGGGGAGGAGCCCAGCAAATACCGAAGGCGCCGTGACCCCCCCGGCCAGCAGAGGATCCTCCCGGCGACGTTCGGCATCCGTGGAGCGGAAATGGCTGGAATGGGAGAAAGAGCTAAAACTGAGAGAGCTGGAGGATCGTGAACGACAGAGACAGCATGAACGGGAGGAGAAAGAGAGACAGCATCAGCGTGAACGGGAGGGGAAAGAGAGACAGAGACAGCATGAACGGGAGGAGAATGAGAGACAGAGACAGCATGAAGAGAGACAGAGACAGGAGAATGAGAGACAGCGTCAGCATGACCTGGAACTGGCGAGATTGAAGGGCGGCGAACCCCCGGCTGCGGTGAGTGAGGGGGGACCCAGGACTGCACGGAGCTTTGATAAGTGCATCATGGCCCCATACAAGGAGGGGGAGGACATGGATGACTTCCTGGAGGCCTTTGAGACGGGCTGCGAGCTGCACCGGGTTGATCCCGCGGACAGACTCCGGGTCCTTACCCCCTTACTGGACCCCAAAGCCGTGGCATTGTACCGCCAACTGGGAGAGGCAGAGAAAGGGGACTACGAACTATTCAAAAAGGCCCTGCTACGAGAGTTTGGGCTGACTCCTGAGATGTACCGGGAAAGGTTCCGGAGTCAAGATAAAACCCCTGAGATCTCATATCTGCAACTAGCCGCCCGCATGGAAAGATACGCCAGCAAGTGGGCTGGTGGGGCCCAGACGAAGGAGGACCTGATTAAACTGCTGGTACTGGAGCAACTGTATGAGCGGTGCCCATCCGACCTGAGGCTGTGGTTGGTGGACAGAAAGCCAGAGAACCCGCGACATGCCGGGCAGCTGGCTGATGAGTTTGTAAAGAGCCGGTCAGGGGGTGGCAGGGAGGAGCCCCAAAGGAACAGGCCCGCCGCGATGCAGAGAGAGAGTCACCCTGGGACCTCCCAAAGGGGGAATATGGGGAATCCCCTCCCACGGGGAATGCCCAGCGTCAGGGACAACCGACCGGCTCAAGGGGACCCACAGGACATGAGCTGCTATTACTGCAGCCGAAGAGGCCACGTTCGGGCCCAGTGCCCCAAGCTCAAGGACAGACTGAGCAGACCGAACCCGCATAGGGTTAACTTGGTAGAGGCCCAGACGGACGAGGGGCAGGCTTCTCACGCAAGAGGGGCTGGCAGCTTATCAACTGCTCGAGAGGGAAGGGCCCCAGGCCAGCTCCTCTAGGGGGCTGGATGCCCCAGACTCAGGGTTTTTGGTTTATACGGTGGGCGCGGGGCTGTCCCTCCGGAGAGAGTACCTTGTTCCCCTGGAGGTGGATGGGAGGAAGGTCAATGGATACTGGGATACGGGCGCAGAGGTGACGCTGGCCCGGCCCGAGGTGGTGGCCCCAGATCAGGTGGTGCCCAACTCCTACCTGACCCTGACGGGGGTGGGCGGAACAGCAGTCAAAGTGCCCGTGGCAAGGGTACACCTGAAGTGGGGGGCCAAGGAGGGCCCCAAGGATGTGGGGGTACACCCGTATTTGCCCACTGAGGTATTGATGGGGGGGGACCTGGAGAACTGGCCAAGCAACCCCCAAAAGGCACTGGTTGTGACCCGCAGTCAGAGCCGGCGAGGGGCCCTGCGCCCTGGCCTTGGGGGGGTGCCTTGCCTGAGGCGCAGGACCCTAACCTGGTGGGGAGGGAACGCCCAGGGACACGGCTCAGGGAGGCTGCAGCTTCAGACCCAGCGGGCGAGAAAGAGCAGGTGGCCATCCCTGTCCCAGCTGCTGAGTTCCAGGCCGAGTTGCAGAGAGATCCCTCCTTGCGGAAGATAAGGGACGTGGCCGACCTCAATGCGGTACAGACCATGGGACGAGGTGGCCGGAAAAGGTTCCTGTGGGAGAAGGGGTTCCTGTACCGAGAATGGGCTCCCCCAGGGAAAATGGAGTCAGGGGGGATCAGGAGGCAGCTGGTGGTACCCCAGAAGTATCGCCGCCAGCTGCTGTGCCGGGCCCATGACATTCCCCTCTCAGGGCACCAGGGACCCTGGCGTACCCAGCAGAGGCTGCTACGGAGCTTTTACTGGCCTGGGGTCTTTGTTACTGTCCGACAGTACTGCGGATCCTGTGACCCCTGTCAGAGGGGGAGGAAGGCCTGGGACAAGGGGAAAACAGCTTTAGGACCCTTGCCCAGCAATAAGGATCCTTTCCAGAGGGTGGCCAAGGTTAAAAGGGCGGCTCTAAACCAAGAGAGCCCAAAGCACAGACCTCCAGACTGGAGCGCTGGGAGAAGACCACAGCCCAGTTGGAACCCCAGAGGTATGGGGGTGGGAAAAGAGCACAGGCCGCATAAACCTTCCCACATGCGAACTGCGAGTGCCATCAAGCACCCCGACCTAAGGGGGGGCGTGAAACTGAAGGGGCCTGGTGTAATTCCCACCAAGGAACTGGAGGGATGCGGGGGCATCCATGGGAACGGGGGTAGGTTCGAACTTCCCCAGGTCACTGGCTAAAGTGACCCCGCTCAGTTCGGTCTCGAAGGGGGGAGAGATGTGACGAACTGGGACTGTTCTTGCTGGGGTGTGTGAATGCTGACAGGGGAGTGTGACTAGGATGGTCTGCATCGGAGGATGGGAGTCGGCCCGAGGGAACATACCTGAGCTTGTAACATGAGAACCCAGGAGGGGGTTGGAGGTCAGGTGACTCCGGGGCCCGGGAAACTGAAGAAAGGCTGTGGGAGGGTCGCTAAAAGCAGAGGGCTGGAAGCAGGCTGGAGGGAGGCTGGAGAGATGGCTGGGAGGCAGAGATGGCTCTGACCCCCCAAGGGGGGTGGGCTGGCATGCCCTGGGACCCCAAGCTGGACCTAACTGAGGGGGGCCCTGTTGTCTGTGCCTGCAAGACCTGTCTTGGACTGTATTCCTGTCATCCAAATAAACCTTCTGCTTTACTGGCTGGCTGAGAGTCATGGTGAATCGCAGGAAGCCGGGGGTGCAGGGCCCTGAGTCCCCCAATACTCCGTGACACCCTGCAGCTGTGCTGGGGCTTGGGGAGTCCCCACTGCAGCCCAGCGCCACTAGCACCACGCTGGCTGAGCTGGTCTGATGGGTGACAGCACCAGGCTCTCCCGGAGGCGACCCTCTCACCTCCTTGGCCAGGCGAAGTTTCTCCTGCAGGTACTTGATGTCCCGGCTGTGCTCCCGCTGCTTCTCACTCACTGCCTGCATCTTGGTCAGAGCAAGCTTCATCCTGCCCCAAGGAAAGCAGCGTGAGGCTCCCCCATCCCCCGCACACATTCAGATCCAGGGCACTAGGGGCACTTCAATCTGGGGGTGCAGCCCAGGGGCCCCTCCAGCTGGATCCTTCTGTTCCAGGCCAGGAGCCCCTAGTGGGCAGCTCTGGGATAACCTGACCCCGGCAAGGAGAGGTGGCTTGTGTCCTGGGCAGGGGGCCAGACCCTGCTCCTCACCCATGTTCCTGGGGCAGAGAGGGGAAAGGAGGCGCCCGATCCCCATTCTCTCCCTCAGCCACGTCTCTTTAGTCACAGCAGCCAGGCACACACAAGACTGGAGCTGTGGTTGCACGGGCCCCCAGACCACTGCTGCCAGCTGTTAGAATGGGGGCAGCTTGAAGGCCCTCTTGCTGTGTGTCTAGACCCCTCAGTCCAGCCGTTACTGACATGGGAAGTTTACCCTGCTTAGCACTGATGGACCGGCCCACAGGCTGTGGGGCATGACACACTGCCCATGGGCAGGCAGAGCAATGTGGGCGCACCATGGGGCCGTGGGGGTCAGAGTTAAGGTTGTGATGGGGAGCAGGTTTGGCCTCATTCCTCACCGATCAGCCTGAGTCCGGCTCTGCCTCTGCAACTGTGCTGAGAGCATGAGGAAAGCGTCAAGGAAATCTAGGAAGGTCTTTGGGGTGATGAGGGGTGTGCCGGGGGCCAGGTGGGTGGCATAGCAGCTGGCAGACCGGTGAATCAGTGCCATGGCTGAGGCAATGCTGGCAAGCGAATTCTCCAGGGCCTGCAATGACGCTGGGACTGACAGACAAACAAGTGGACACCATGAGAGACTGTGGAGAGGAGGCAGCCGGGCCCATGGGTTGGAGCTGGCCAGCACGAAGGGCCAGGCACTTGGTGCCTGTATTCTGTGCTGAACCCAGATGGGCCTGGCCCTTTGCCGGCTGCACGGCCGCCATGATCCAGGAGAGGCTGAGACCCCAGAGGCAGACCAAGCCCTCACCTGGGCTCTTCAGGGGCTGTTGGCTGAGGGCATCTTCCAGGTGCTGGGTAGCCACCTGCACCAGGGACTCCTGGCTCCAGGGCTGGTACACGTCAATGCTGCAGGGGAGGGTGAGCAGGGCTGTGGCCATGGCTGGGGGGTAACCCAAGGGCCCCCTGCCCTGTGCCCAGCCCTTGCGCCCATCCAGCAGAAGCAGCATGTGCAGATTGTTCCTCACAAATTGGTAGAACCTGAAAGAGACGGCAAAGGGTCTGAGGGAAGAGAGGGGGATCCCCAAGATATGGGGTGACACCAAACCTCTCCCTCCCAGTCCAGTTTGAGGGGGACTGACACTAACCTCTCCCCCCCCCCCCGCATGGGGAGTGCCCCCTGCCACCTGTGGACAGCCCCAGCCCAGCAGGGTCTCAGGGCAGGCCCAGCTGGAATTTCCTTCTCACCAAATATCCCTGACAAAAGAGAGGATGCCCCCAGTGTGGGGGCAGGGCCAGTGTGATTTCCCCTCCAGGGCAGGCAAGGTCTGGAGCCTCTGTGCACCCCCCAATACAGAGGTGGGGGGCAGGATATTCCCCCCCCCCGAGGGTCACCCCCGTTAGACTGCCCAGCTCAGGGATTCCATTCCCCTCCCCCCACCCACGGTCACTCCTGTTAGACCTGCCCGGCTCAGGGCATCCCCCGCTTTCCTTGGCCATGGTCTCCGTCACTCCCTCCCTGACCTTTGCAGGACCATGTTAGGCCTCATCGTTCTTTTGATGTTCTGGTTCTCCTGCAGCAGTTCCTTCACGATGTGTGCAGTGTCTTCAGCGGTGTACAGGCCAGGGTAGGTGCCCTCTCTCATCAGATCCACCAGCTTCTGCATGGTACCCAGCCCCACCCCCTGGTGCACCAGCACCACGGTTCTCGTGTCCAGGATCCCAGCCTGCCAGCTGGCTTTCCTGATCAGCTCCCTCACCTCCCACTCCCCCGCCTGCCCTGTCAGCTCAAAGAGCTGGGAGGCAGTGGCATGGGCAGCCACGGCCACCAGGGACCTCCTGCCGGTGGAGAGGTGCAGGGAGAGGAGGGCGCCGTGCCCCTCTGGGAAGCACAGCACCCGCAGCAGGCGCACCAGGTGCTGGGTGACTTCTCTGCACAGCACAAAGCCCCTGGGGAGGAAGGTGCTGAGTTGCTGCTGGATGGTGTCCCAGCACCTCTCGTGGTAGAGGCTCTCCCGGCTGGAGGAGGCCGGCACCAGCTCCCTGCTGAAGAGGAGGTTGCGCACGTCCTCCCCTGGCAGCAGCAGGAGGTGGGAGGGCAGCAGGGGCTTGATGTTCTCCTTCTTGGTGGAGGGCCTGCGCTTGCTCTTGAGAGGGGTGGTTCGGCGGGTGCTGGTGCGGCGCCCCATGGCCAGGTGCTGCTCCTGGAAGCGAGGGCGCAGGGCTGGAGAGGGCTGGATGGAAGCCATTCTCCTTATCCCAGTCGCCTCTGCCCCCTCGGGCTCCAGTGCGCCTAGGGCAGAGTCCCCAGAGGGCGCTGCGTCCGGCCGGTCCAGGGCCAGGGCGGGGGCCTGGTCTATGGGATCGAAGGCGTCTGGGCAGTCCCCGTCGCTGCTGCTCTGCGAGGAAGGCTCCTCGTGGCTCTCAGCTCCCAGCTCCATGGCAGTGTCTTGCCCGGCAGGCTCCGTGACGCTCCTGGTTCGCTCGCGCTGCTGCGGCTCCCTGTCGCTGGTGGAGATCACCCTCAGCACGCTCCTCTTGGTGCAGAAGGTGCTGGTAGCCACGTCCAGCAGCAGCTGGCCGCTCTCCTGCCGCTCGCTCTCCGACAGCAGCGGGTCGCAGAAGGTGCGCAGCGACTCGTGCAGCCACAGGCGGACGATGACCCGGGTGCTTAGCGTGAGGCTAAGGCTTATCCCCGGCTGGCCTCGCTTTGCAGCCTTGGGCGTGCTGGGCTCCTCCAAGGGGCTGGTGAGGTGGATCCCAGGGCAGGGCCGCAGAAGGAAGAGTCCCCTGAGAACCTTCTCAATGTGATGGTAGGAGAAGTGGTAGGGGGAGCAGGCGGGGGAGGGGCGGAACTTGGCCTTCACGGCCTCGTACATGTCCACAGTGGCCCCCACCAGCGCAGTGGCCAGCTCACTGTGCCTGGCCAGCAGCGGGAACTTCTCCAGCCAGGCCAGGACCAGGGGGCTGTGCATGCAGATCAGAGACTCCCTGCAGACGCTGGGGAGTGAGAGGATGCTGCAGAGCCGAGTGAAGCGAGGGGAGAGGGGGTGCACGCCAATCGCTGGGGCAGCCACCAAGCCAAAGCAATTGAACTCTGCTGAAGGGATGTGTCGGAGCTCCAGGCTCTCAGCGCCGTAGACCTCCTGGTGGGAGAGGGCCTGGCGCAGGGTCTCCACCACGGGGCGACTCCCCTGCCTGGCATCTGGGAGAGAAAGGACCATCACGCCTTGGAGCAGCCTGTCTAGCCCACCCACAGGAGCCAAGTGCCAGGGGCAGGACGGCACTAACACACACAGCCCCGGGACTTAGCCACCCCTGGGTGACTGAGCCGAGCCAGGAGGAGCCGGGCCTTGCAGAGCCCTGGGGTAGGGAGTGGCCAGGCCCAGACAGGGGGTTCCAGACCTAATGATGGGGAGCTGGGCCCCGTACAGCCCTGAGGGTTGGGGCGTCCGGGAGGGTTGCCAAATTTCTAATCACACAAAACTAAACACCCCTGCCTTGCCCCTTCCCCAAGATCCTGCCCCTTCCCTGAGACCCCCCACTCACTCCACCACCACTCCTGTCGCTCACTCTCCCCCACTCTCACTCACTCATTTTCACCGGGCTGGGGCAGGGGGTTCCGGGAGAGGGTGAGAGCTCCAAGGTGAGGCCAGAAATGAGGGATTCGGGGGGAGGGGGGAAAGGGGCTCCTGGCTAGGGCGGGGGGGTGAGGGCTCTGGCTGGGGGTGCGGGCTCTGGGGTGGACCTGGGACTGAGGAGTTTGGGGTGTAGGAGGGGGCTCTGGCCCGGGGCAAAGGGGGTCAGAGTGCAGACAGGGCTCTGGGCTGAGGCAGGTGGCTGGGGTGCGGGAGGGAGTTTGGGTGCAGAAGGGAGCTGAGCGCTGGGGCAGGGAGTTTGGGGTGCAGGTTCCGGGCGGTGCTGACCTCAGGTGGCTCCCAGAAGAGATGATGTCTCCCTCGGCTCCTAGGCACAGGGGTGGTTCCCGACCAATGGGAGCTGTGGAGGTGGCGCTCAAGGTGGGAGGCAGCACGGAGCCCCCATGGCTGCCCCTTTGCCTAGGAGCCAAGGGATATGTCACCACTTCCGGGAGCCGTGAGGAGCCGGGCAGGGAGCCTGCCTGCCCCACTGCACTGCCAACTGGAGCCCTGGGGCAGGGGGTGTCTGGCCTCAGCCAGGGGATGTCTGGCTCCAGCAATCTGGAGCCAGGCCAAGGCAGGGGAAGCCGGGCCCCGCAGAGCCCTGGGGCAGGCGGTGTCTGGGCCAAGGAGCGGGAGCCAGGCCCCACAGAAGATACGTGGCCATTTCCAGCTCGGCCCAGGGCACTGTCTGACGTGAGGCGGGGGCTCACTCAGCTCGGCGGCGTGCAGGTCATCCAGCAGGAGCAGGTAGCAGCTCCTCCCGCCCCTGACGCCAGGGGGCCGGGACCCAGGGAGGCCGGTGAACAGGGCTTTGTCCCGCATGCTGCTCAGGATGTGGCTCTCCAGCAGCCGGCGCACGTGGTCCGCGCCGAGGGCAGGCGAGATGGCGACACGATGGTAGGAGTGATTGGGTTGGATCAGCTGCTCCGCGAAGGACGACTTGCCACAGCTGGGCTCCCCAGCCAGGAGCACTGGCTGCCTCGAGCCCAGGAGCAGGTCCAGCACGTAGAGGAGTCGCTCGTACTGCAGAGCAGAGAGACCGTGCCAGGGAGGGGGCCCTGTGACTGTGTAGCACTTGACCAGAGGGGAGCTGTGACGAGCAGGGAGCGGGGCGGATTTGACCTGGGAATGTTGCAGGGGGGTTGCATTGGGGATGGGGGACTTCCCTTGAGGGAAGCTACCTGAGCTGTAACCTGAGCCAGGAGGGGGTGGGGAGAATTAACACCTTCTGCCCGGGAGACTGAACAAAGGAGAGGAGCAGGAGAGGGAAGACGGGAGAGAGCTGGTGGAGGAGTTTTTTTGTTTTCAGTCTTGGGCTGGGTGGTGCAACACAGGGAACCCCAAGCTGGGGTCTAAGCTCCCTGAACCCCCCAGAAGGACTTGATTGAGGGGTTCTGGTTGTACCTACACGCTCTGCTTGAGACTGTGTTCCTATCACCTAATAAACCTTCTGGCTGAGAGTCATGGTGAATCTCAGGAAGAGGGGTGCAGGGCCCTGACTCCCCCACACTCGTAACAGGAGCACCATAGAGCAGGGGATCAAAGGCGAGGAGCCACGTCTCCGGCTGCATGGGGCTCTTGGAAGAGCTCCCAGCCTTGCCCCCTCTGTGCCTCTAGCATCTGACCTCTCCTCTGGCATCCAGCAGCTCTGGCTGTTGCCAGTGGGAATGTTACAGTGTGTGATGGTCCTGGGTGAATCTAGGGCAGAACAGGGCAGCTCCCGGGAACCCCCTGGGGGCCAGTCATACCTGGGACAGCTCACAGGGACCCCCAGAGCCTGGCTATACCTGGGGCATGACAGGGCCTGTCATGGGGACCACTGGGACCTGGCTGTATATGGGGCAGAAGGGGGGAGCTCCTGGGGACCCCTGGGACCTGGACATACCTGGGGGAGGATGGGGGCAGCACACAGGGCCTGACTGTACCTGGGGCAGGATGGGGCAGCTCCTGGGGACCCCTGGGGCCTGGCCGTACCTGGGGCAGAATGGTGAAACTCTCAGGAACTGCCTTGATTCTGCCGGACAGATACTTCCCATCAAAAACCTCCAGTTTCCCATCCTCTGGCTGGGGATAGAGGTCAAAGACAGAATCGGCTGAAGGCAGCTCTATGGTGTAGCTGCTGCTGTACAGGACTCTACGAGCAAAGCTGTCAAAGATGGCCCAGTTTCTGCAAAAAATAGAGTCAGAGAGATGGACAGTGCCCTGAGCTGGCCCCAAAGAGTCCCTGCTGTAACAACTAGACCCACTTTGCTCCCAGAGCCAGGCTAGAACCCAGGAGTTCTGGCTCCCTGTTCTGCTCCATAGACCCTCCTCCCCTCCCCTCCCCAGGAGTCCTGGCTCCCTGCTCTGCTATAGACCCCACTC
Organism: Malaclemys terrapin pileata; assembly: GCF_027887155.1. Classification (NCBI taxonomy): domain Eukaryota; kingdom Metazoa; phylum Chordata; order Testudines; family Emydidae; genus Malaclemys; species Malaclemys terrapin. Next base: position 355,582,307 of record NC_071505.1, on the reverse strand, counting down.
CCCTCCCCTCCCCTCCCGAGGAGTCCTGGCTCCCTGTTCTGCTCCATAGACCCCACTCCCCTCCCCTCCCCAGGAGTCCTGGCTCCCTGCTCTGCTATAGACCCCACTCCCCTCCCCAGGAGTCCTGGCTCCCTGTTCTGCTGTTCTAACCCATAGACCCCACTCCCGTTCCCTCCCCCCAGGAGTCCTGGCTTCCAGCCTCCAACCCCATCCTCGGAGTCCACATTCCACTGCTTCCGCCTCCCGGTGCTGCTCACTCATCATCCCCGCCGTTGTGGCTAGAGGGAGAAGGGCCATGAATGGCCCAGCCCCAGGGAACCCCTGGCTGGTACCTGGGGTGCAGGTGGCCACTGAAGCCCCAGATGTAGGCAAACACGAAGATGCTGCGGACAAGCAGGTGGTGATGGGGTGGGACAGCTTCATCCAAGCCCCAGTGTGAAGGGGCAGCTGAGACCCCAGCACCGCAGTTCTCAGCCACTGGGGAGAGAAAGTCAGTCACCCGGAGGCAGGGGACCCCAGCCTGGCCTGGCCTAGTGATAGCAGACCCCAGCCTGGACCTGGCAGGTGCTGCAGAGCTCCGAGTAGGCCCAGGTTCCAGACTGGCCCTGTCACAAGCATTCATGGGCAATGACCCGCCAAGGAGGATCCGTGCCAGTCACCCAGGACTCCCTGGATGGTGAGATCCTGCCCACCCAACAGAGAGCCCCGGGCAGCCTCCGCCATCAGGCCCCTTCCCTGGGGCTCTGCCCCTGCTCAGACCCCGGGGTGCCCAGAATGGGGGAACTCGGCTGGTCAGGATCAGCAGCACTGGGGACTGGTTCTAATCTGGACCCTGTAAGAGCAGGGGGGCACAAGGTCATTGGTCCTGCTGGGATTTCCCTCACCTGCCTGGTCCTCCCTTCTCAGGGGCTGGGCCTTCGCCTTGTCATGGCTCAGGTGTTGGTCCAGCAGAGCCTTCAGGAGCCTGGTGAAGGCTGTGGTCTCTGGGATGCCCCAGGCCACGGGGCTGCGCAGGTCGGCGTGAGGCTGCAGCACAGAGCTGCAATGCTGCTGCAGGAAGGTGAGCGTGGGAGGGAAGACATCCTCAGCGAGGCCACGCAGCATGACCACGCTCTCCTGGCTCACTCTGTACGTGTGGTAGATGGGGGCTAGGGATGACGCCAGCAGTGCTCGCCAGACACACGAGCCCCCACAGTGCAGGAGGGCGCAGTGTGTGGAGATGGATGGTGAGATGCTGGAGGCATCAGGCAGCTCAAAGAGGAACTTCACGCCCTCTGGGGGATGGAGCTGCTGCCCGTTTGGCAGGCTGAGAGTGGGCTCTGCGCTGAACAGCGACGAGATGGGATCCAGCCACTCGGAGCTGGCAAACCCGTCCAGCACCAGCCATTGCTGGGTGCCTGACACGCCCAGCCCAGCCGCAGGGGCTGAGGAAGCCATTCTCTGCAGGAGCCTGGAGAAAACGCCCTCCCTCCAGATGCCTCCCTCAAGCCTGCCCAGGAATTCAGCGGTGCTGAGGCTGTTGGGGCAGAGGCAGACAGTGCTGATGGGCAGGTATGCCACGTCCTTCCAAGTGCCTGGCCTGCCCGCTCCTGGCGCCAGCTCCAAGGACGCACTCACAGCCAGCCTGCTCAGCACCTTAGCCAGGGTCTTCCAGGCTGTGGTCTTGCCGCTGCCAGAGGGCCCCACCAGCAGGACCCCCGGTGAGCCCAGCAGGGCCTGGCAAAGCTGCACTATGGTGCTGGTGAGCTCGGGGTCTGCGTGGAGCTTGTCCTCATGTAGCTGTGCTATCACAGCACTCAGCAGCCGGGGGGGCGCCTGGGCCTCGGGGACCAGGGAGCAGGAGGCCGGGAAGACCCCTCGGAGCAGCTCCCACACTCTACTCCGCCGGGGGTCCTCCAGGGCAGACAAGAAGGGCGAGAGGCAGAGAGCTTGGATGAGGGCAGGCTCCTCCGCCAGGCTCTCAAAGGGTGACTGCTGGGCTGGGAGCTGCTCCCCGGGCTCGGGCTCTGGCTCTGGCCTCACCACAGGCGGATACACAATGCCAATGGCTGCCTCAATGACCCCCTTGAACAGGGCCAGCCGGCTGGGTGCAGGGCCCGGGCCCAGCTCCCCCTCCAGCCAGAAGAAATAGCTCAGCTTCTTGGCCAGGTGTGCTGCTTCCCGGAAGCCAGCTGCCAGCAAGGTCACCTCGGCCACCTGGTGCAGGTCGGGGGGCAGCAGGGCCACGGGGCGCACGGCCAGGCGCAGGAGCTCAGGGAGACGCTGCAGGGTGGCCAGGCAGCCGTAGGTCTCCCTGACCCGCAACAGCCGCTCCCCGAAGAGGATGTTGCCCAGCACGCGGGGCTGGTACGGCTCATCTTCATTCAGGCCCAGCTCTCGCAGGGCCCTTGCCGGCTGCTCCTGCCCTTCCCCGTCCCTGCTCTTGGATTTGTGGCTGGGGCTCACCTGGCCCGTCTCCGCCTGCAGGCCCAGGCAAAGCATCCGCAGGTCTGACAGGAGCTGGCTGAACCCTGACAGGACACCGGGCCCCAGCTGGTCCACAGCCTCCAGCAGCAGCCAGGCCCCGGCCTGCACAGCCCCACTCAGGTGTTGGCGGAGGCAGCCCAGGCCCATCTGCTGGGAGCAGTGCAGGGTGACGAGCTGGCGCCCCAGAGCCCTGGCCAGGTGCTGCATGGTGGCCGTCTTCCCGACCCCGTGGCAGCCCAGAGCCGCGCCACAGCGGAACTCCTCCAGGGCAAGCAGTAAGCCGAGGAAGCTCCTCTCCAGCTGAGGGCCCCCCACCAGGTGGGGGCAGTTCCCCACATACTCATAGCCATAGTGCAGGCGGATGTCGAGGACCTCGGCCCAGCAGCCGGGGGGGCTGGCGGCCCAGCTCTCAAGGGGGGCCCCGACTGCCCTGGCACTCTCGGGGTGCAGGACCAGCCGGTACTTGAGCAGCTGGGCCCAAGCAAAGGCAGTGGGTGAGTCGACCTTGCGCTGCAGCAGGTGGGCCAGCACGTCGCGCTGGCGCACGGTGACCGTGAGCAGGGCCCCCAGCAGCGTGCTGAGCTGGCCGCTGCCCGGCTGCCCAGCCTGGCTGCTGCGGTAGTTCCGGACATAGTGGGCCAGGGCCTCCAGCTTGAGTCGGTGTTTGAGCTTGAGGCCAGGCCTGCGCACAGGGCCGAAGAGCCGCTCCTGCACATCCGCAAACCACAAGGCCTCCTCGGCCAGCAGCACGCACTGGGCCGGGAAGCCTGTTGCCAGCTGCCCCCAGTGCTCCACCAGCAGGTGCAGCGGCAGCTCGGTGGGACCTGGGTGGTGCTCAAAGGCCACGTCGAGCTGGGGCCGCAGGGCCAGGCGCTGGGCCATGCATGCCTGCAGCAGGTGGAAGAGGGCCTCCTTCATGCACTGCTCCAGGGCGCACAGCCATTTAGTGACCTTCTGGTTGAGGAGCAACGGGGAACACAACGGCACCATCTCCCCACAGGCTCCCACCAGGCCCGTGGCCTCTGCCATGGGCAGCAGGACAGCATAGGTGGCAGGGTCTCGAGTGGCCGAGGGCTCACGGAAGGCCAGCTGGTGCACAGTTGGGAAGCAGCGGCGGGCCCAGGTGGTCACCTCCATGGGCTCCGCAGGTGAGGCCATCATAGCCACCACCTCTGTGTTGCTGAGGAAGAAGAGGCGGGGGAAGCCCATGCGCGTAGCCTCCAGCACGTACTCCAGTCCGTGGATGATGAGCTGCAGGTCCTCAACACCCTCGCTCAGCATGGTCTGCAGGGGCACACCCATAAAGCGGCTCTCCCGGTTGGCGGTGGCCGTAGGCATCATGCTGGATAGCACCAGGGGGTGCTTGGATGTCACCTGCATGAGCTCCCGGAACCTGCTGTCCAGCTTCTGGAACAGGCAATCCTGGCGCGAGGAAAGCAAGCATCAGCCCCGCAGAAGGGAAGCCCCAAGAGGCAGGGAACTGGAGGCAGTGAGGAGGGGAGGGAGGACTCACTGGCTTGGGACAGGGGCATGTGGTGGGGCAGACGACTCACCAGCTCGCTGCTGGGCAGGCTGATGTCCATCTCATACAGCACTATATTCAGAAAAATCCACTTCTGCTGGAAACTGACCCAGACATCCAGCAGGGCTCCTGTGGAGAGAGGAGTCTGGGGGTGAGCATTCCTGGGGTGCCCTCCAGGGCACTGGCCCAGGTACCCTGTGAGAGTATACAAACCCCACACTGGAGAGGAAGGGGCTAAGGAGCTGCTCTCTGCCCAGGTAGCCCTACCCCACCGCACCTGCAAAGCCGACACAGGCTGGAGGTGAAGCTTACAAAGCTTACAGTGGCAGGCAGACAGTTGAGAGGAACCTGCACCGGAGCTCTTGGGAAGGAACACCACAGGAGCTCTTGCTACCTGAGGCCTGGCACTAGTGGCCTGTCCAAGCCCACAGAGGAGGGACTGGTGACTCTCTGAAGGCACAGACTTTATCTTGGTGGTTAGTTATTTACTTTAACCAACGGGAAGAGACAGGACTTGTAGGGAGGGAGCCGCACAGCACCTGAGGGTGCAGGACTTAGCTGCCTACTGTGATGAAGTGGGACTGTTCTTAATGTTTCCTCTGAATACTGTGTGGGTGCCTCAGTTTCCCCTATGCATTTCTTAAGTCTCTAGGTGGTGGGGAAAGGCCAGTGTGCATAAATCACTGACACTCTGTCTCCCTGGCAACTAATGGCCAGGCCCTTCCCCCCTGCAAGGAGATGCTAAAGGTGTGGGAGAACAAAGAGGTCAGGTGACCTCCTGGCCCAGGAAAGGAACTCAGCAGAGAAGGAGGGGCTGGAGGGGGTTTCAGTTTGGAGCTGGCTGGGGACGGGGAGTGAGGGCAAACGGGAGTGTCTGGCTCGCGGAACCTCAGAATGGACCCGGCTGAGGGATCCGGTTCTCTGGACCTACAAGCTCTGTTTTAGCCCGTGTTCCTGTCATCTAATAAACCTCTGTTTTACTAGCTGGCTGAGAGTCAGGTCCGACTGCGAAGTGGGGGTGCAGGACCCTCTGGCTTCCCCAGGACCCCGCCTGGGCGGACTCGCTGTGAGAAGTGCACGGAGGGGCAGAGGATGCTGAATGCTCCAAGGTCAGACCCAGGAGGTGAAGCCATGTGAGCTTCTTGCCCTGAAGACGGTCTGCTCCGAGGGAGAGGAGGCTCCCCAAAGTCCTGACTGGCTTTGTGGGGAGCAGCTCCAGAGCATCGCCCAGGGACTTCGTGACACCTACCACTGGCATTGGACCAGAGACGGGTGGGTCTGGGCTCCCCTACTAACCCCTAAAAAGTGATAACAATGGAAGTCTATCCCTCAGTGGGGAACCGAGATGGGGAAGGACATTGAAGGTACAAGGGTCTGGACCATGAGACCCCAACCCAAAGGGGAAACCCTGAATCCCTCACTTGCCCAATACTGGGCTTTGTATATATACACCCCGAAAAGCATGGAACTGAAAACAAGACCTGGCCGCAGGGCTGACTCACTGAGGTATGTTGCAATGTGCGCCCAGGCTCAGATAAGATCTCAGGATAAACTTCCTCACTGTAAGACAAGGGACCAGAGGCCTAGGGAGGTTGTGGAAGCTCCTTCACTGGAGGTTTTCCAAAGGAGGCTGGAGCCGTCTGTCTTGGATGGTTTAGCCAATAAATCCTGCATCTTGACAGGGATTAGACTAACTGACCCTTGCGCCGTGGCCCCGTCTAACCTTATGATTCTATAAAACCACTGCCAACTGCACACTCCTGGATGTCGACTTACCACGCCACACTGGAACCCATACCGGGTATCATCAAATAATTACAACCCATACTCGATGGGACCACATCCTGAAAGAAATCTTTCCTGAACCCCCTCTTCTGATTAGGCCCCAACTGGAGTAGTGTGTTCAGTTCTGGGCGACACATTTCAGGAAGGATGTGGACAAATTGGAGAAAGTCCAGAGAAGAGCAACAAAAATGATTAAAAGTCTAAAAAAGATGACCTATGAGGGAAGATTGAAAAAACTGGGTTTGTTTAATCTGGAGAAGAGAAGTCTGAGAGGGGACATAACAGTTTTCAAGTACGTAAAAGGTTGTTACAAGGAGGAGAGAGAGAAAAAAAAATTCTTAACCTCTGAGGATAGGACAAGAAGCAATGGGCTTAAATTGCAGCAAGGGAGGTTTAGGTTGGACATTAGGAAAAACTTCCCAACTGTCAGGGTGGTTAAGCACTGGAATAAATTGCCCAGGGAGGTTGTGGAATCTCCGTCATTGGGGATTTTTAAGAGCAGGACAAACACCTGTCAGGGATGGTCTAGATAATACTTAGTCCTGCCTTGAGTGCAGGGGACTGGACTAGATAACCTCTTGAAGTCCCTTCCAGTTCTATGATTCTATGATTCTGGCCTTCAAACAACCTCACAACCTCTCCAAGCATCAGCAGCAAGTTCCTCATAGATCAGGACACACAACTCAATGCGGCAGCAAACCGTGCCAGAACAATAGATGCAAAACCTGGAGACACATCTCCACTGCTATGATGATCAACATCCGCCCCCTCCCCGCAACACATCTTTTAAGATCCATGGGCCCTACACATAAATGCCCCAATAACAACTATGTGGGTGAAACCAGGCAACCAATACATCTTGAATGAAGTCACACAGGAAAATGATAAAAAACAAAAACACCCTATCACCTGTGGGTGAACACTTTTCACGAAGTGGTCACTCTTTATCTGACCTCTCAGTCCTCAGCCTCAAAGGAAACCTGCACAACACCTTCCAAAGACAAGCCTGGGAGCTTAATTCATAACTTTGCTAGATATTAAAAATCATGGACTGAACAGACACTGGATTTATGACATATCACAGTGGATATATGTCTACAATCTATAACCCCCTAACCTCCACCCAGCTTCCGCCACCACACACCACTGGAGAGATGTTAACGGGCCACTTCACCTTGAATGGTCCCTTGAAATGTGTGTTAACTCCTTACACTAAACAATCTGTTCTACCTTATATTTAGCTGTGATGCTCTTAGCACTTTTTCCAGCCCTGAAGAAGAGCTCTGTGTACGCTCCAGATGACTGGAAGCTAGCTAATGTAACGTCAATTTTTAAAAAGTGCTCCAGAGGCAATCCTGGCAATTACAAGGCTGTGAGCCTAACTTCAGTACCGGGCAAGCTGGTAGAAACTGTAGTGAAGAACAGAATGATCAGACACCTTGGGGAAGAGTCAACATGGTTTTTGTAAAGGGGAATTATGCTTCACTAATCTACTAGAATTTTATGGATAAGGGTGATCAAGTCATACTGTGTACCTGAATTTTCAGAAAGCCTTTGACAAGGTCTCTCACGCTCTTAGTTTCTTTAAGTGGTCATGGGAGTTGCCTGAGTTGCCCTGAACAGACTTCAGACCCTTGCAGGCAGAATCTACCCTGAATCACAGTGTGGCTTCAGAGCTGAAAGGTCTGCTATCGACACGATCTTCTCGCTGAGACAACTACAAGAGAAATGCAGAGAACAAAAAAGCCCCTCTACATAACCTTAATTGATCTCACAATGGCTTTTGACCTTGTCAGTAGAAGTGGACTATTCGCACTTCCAGAAAAGATTGGATGTCCCGATGTGACGAACTGGGACTGTTCTTACTGTGGTCTGTGAATGCTGACAGGGGAGTGTGGCTAGGATAGTCTGCATTGGGGGATGGTAGACTGCCCAGAGGAGAATACCTGAGCGTGTAACATGAGAACCCAGGAAGGGGTTGGAGGCCAGGTGACACCTTAGCCCGGGAAACTGAACAAAGGATGCGGGAGGGGTCGCTGAAGGCAGAGTCTTGGAAGCTGGGTGGTGAGATGGCTGGGAGGCAGAGATTGCTCTGACCTCCCAAGGGGGGCTGGGATGCCCTGGGACCCCCAGATGGACCTAACTGAGGGGGGCCCTGTTGTCTGTGCCTGCAAGACCTGTCTTGGACTGTATTCCTGTCATCCAAATAAACCTTCTGCTTTACTGGCTGGCTGAGAGTCATGGTGAATCACAGGAAGCCGGGGGTGCAGGGCCCTGAGTTCCCCAATACTCCGTGACACCCCCCAGGCTCTAAAGAGGGAGGTGGGGAAGAGGGGGAACGCGGCATGCTCGAGGAAGAGGCGGGGCGGGGGCGGGGATTTGGGGAAGGGATCCAATAGGGGCAGGGAGGGAGCGGAGACTTTGGGGAAGGGTTGGAATGGGGGCGTGGCAGGGGCGGGGAGGGTGAGGCAGGGGTGGAGTTGGGGTGGGGACAGGGGGGGAGGGGGTTGAGCACCCACCAGCACTGGGAAAAGTTGGCGCCTATGCAGCCAATGTAAACAAAATATCTCTCGGCCCGCCAGCAGATTACCCTGATGGGCCACGTGCGGAAGGTTGCCGACCCCTGCTCTAAGTAGAGGAAGGACATTTCAACTGGTGTTGCAGACTGCTCATAGTTCTAGGAGATTGATGTTTAGGGTGGATTCTGTGAACAACCATCTGCCCTGCACTGTGTGATCGTGGAGATGCGCTCCCCAACCGATTAGGGAGGCATCGGTTGATAGGATCATAGTCGATGTAGACTTCTACACAGACATTGTTGGGCTGTGTCCATCACAGTAGTGAGTCCTTGACTTGCATCAGCATGGATAAGAGTTTGTGGAGGCTGTGTTTGTGGGGAAGATATACTGTACGGAACCATGCCTGACGACATTGCATGTGTAGTCTTGCGTGCCTGACCACAAACGTGGCCATGTGACCTAGAAGTTGGAGACAAGTTCTGGCAGCGATCTGAGGGCAGACCCGTGCATTGGATACCAGATCTGTTATAGCCGAGAATCTATGAAGTGGTAGGAAGGCTCTGGCTTGTATGGCATCCAATAGTGTGACGATGAATTCCAGCTGTTGTACTGGCATTAAAGTGGACTCTTCTAGATTCACGAGAAGGCCTAGTTTCATGACCAGGTCCATCGTTAGGTGGACAGCTTGGAGAGTGTCGGTTTCAGATGGGGCCTTGAGGAGCCAGTTGCCCAAGTATGGAAAAATGATGACTCCTTGTTTTCTGAGGTAGGCAGCAACTACCGCCACGAGCTTGGAGAACACCCGAGGCACTGTGGACAGCCCGAAGGGTAATACTTTGTACTGGTAGTGGTCATCGCCCATGATGAATCAGAGAAATCATCTGTGGGCAGGGTGTATTGTAATATGAAAGTATATGTCTTGGAGGTCGAGGGCTGAGAACCAGTCTCCCTGTTCTAGTGCTGGGATAATAGTGGAAACTATCTTAAAATGTTGCAGTTTGACAAACTTGTTTAGATTGCGAAGGTCCAGGATGGGTCGCCAGCCACTGAATTTCTTCTGGATCAGGAAATAGTGGGAGCAGAAACCCTGTCCCACATGCTGGGAGGGGACCAGTTCTATGGCTCCCAGGTGCAGAAAAGGATTTATTTCTTCCCATAGAATGGAGTTGTGAGAGGGGTCCCTGAAGAGGGATGGGGAGGGAGGGTGGCAGGTGGGATAGATAGGAAGGGGATGGAGTATTCTTCCTTGATTATTTCTAGGATCCACTTGTCTGAGGTGATGAGTCTCCAAGATGGGGAAAATGGAGCTAAACAGTCGCCAAACTGCTGGGATGTCGAAGCTGGTGAGAATGACTGGAAGAGAGGAAGGCTTCTCAGGGCCTTGACCACACCTTCAAAATTGCTGCTTCGGTGGGGATGTGTGAGAGGTAGCCCCTTGAAGAGTGGGTTGTCTCCATTTGGTAGGAGACCTCTGTCTTTGGCACTGGGTGTCATAGTGCTGTTGAGGAGTGTACTGCTGTGTTTGGGATCGTGGCGGGAGTTGGTACTTCCATGAGCGTCTCTTTGGCGCTGGTGTGTAGATGCCAAGAGATCGGAGTCCTTAAGGGAGTACAGAGAATCGTCCATGTGCTCCGAGAATAGTTTCTGGCCCTCAAAAGGTAAGTCCTCTACCGTGTTTTGTACCTCCTTAGGAAAACCCGATAGGTGGAGCCAGGATGTATGCCTCTTAATCACAGCAGTCGCGATGGATCAGATAGAAGTATCTACAAAATCTAACGAGGCTTGTAGGGCTGTTCGAGCTGGGAGGTGCCCTTCTGATATCAGGAACTGGAATTGCTCTTTCTTGGCCTTCGGTAGGTCCTGGCAGAGTTCCTCCAATTTGCCAGAAGCTGGGAATGGATGACGGGGATGGATCAATTGATGATTACCTGTTCTGTTCATTCCCTCTGAAGCACCTGGCATTGGCCACTGTCGGAAGACAGGATACTGAGCTAGATGGACCTTTGGTCTGACCCAGTATGGCCGTTCTTATGTTCTTATGGAGTAGTTTAAGTAGTTATACTTAGCCATAAGGGCTTTGTAGTTTGAGATTCTAAATTGGAGCATGGCTGATTACTATGCTTTGCATCCAAACAAGTCTAGGCATTTCCAATCTCTGTCTGGATGACTAGACTGAGATTGATGTTGACAGCCTCTCTCTTGCACCACATTGACTACCAAAGAATTTGGGTGGGCGTGTGCAAGAACAGAAATTCTATGTCCTTCACCGGAACATAGTATTTCTTGTTGGTGCTTTGCAGATCGGAGGGATGGATGCCGGGGTCTGCCACAACACCTTTGTAGGGTCAAGAAGAGCCTGGTTGGTGGGTAGAGTTATCTTGGAGGAAGAGGATGTGTGGAGGATATCCAGCAGTTTATGCTGCTGGTCCTTGACATCCTCCAAAAGGATCTGTAGGGAGTCTGCAATCCTGTGGAATAGATCTTGAAAGTGCCTGAGGTTGTCGGCAGATATAGGGGTGGAGGCACGATAGCCTCATCGGAGGAGGAAAAACCTAGTGTTGGTGGAGCCTCCTCCTCCTGTTCTTCCTCTTCAGTTGGTACTAGCGGGGGTTCAGCTTCCGGAGGGCGAGAGACTGATGGAGAAGGGAGAGGTGTAGGTCTCCGGCTTTGCTCTCTAGGAGGGCTCCCGAACTGTGCCCTGCACATGACCCAAGGATCCCAATATGGCCAGTTTGGAGGGAGTGGCACATGTGGCTGCATCCATGGTGGTTCCTGCCAGGACTGAGGACCAGAGGTAGACTATGGGTAGTGAGGATGAGCAGATGTGATTGGTCTAGTAGATGAGGAAGTGATGGAGCCTTTGTCTTCCTCCTCCTCTTCAGCCTCGTCACTGGGGAAAGGAGGTGCCATCCAAGGCAGAGAGAGGGGGAAGTGTCATGAGTTTGGAGAGGAGGGTGAAAGTGGGGGGAGGTCAGGTAGAAGGAGTGTCTGATACTAACAGGTCTTTAGAGTATCTAAAGTCTTGTGGAGGGGGAAAAAGCATCATCGGTGGTAGTGTAAGATGGTGCCAAAGGAAGGGTGTTTGCCCCTGAGGTGTCAGTAGATGGCACCAGAAACTTGGTTGGCACTGACGATTTGGTCGGTGCCAATGGCTTGGTTGGCATCAAAGACTTGGCCAGTGCCGATGATTTTGATGGTGCCAAGGGCTTACTCGGTGCCGACGGGTTCATTGGTATAGGAAAGGGCACTAGTGCCGTAACTCCTGCAGTTGGCCTGTCTCATTCCCCAGAGCTGTAGATTTGCCCGATTAGGGTCTGTAGACCTTTTCCTTGTGTCAGTACCAGCGGTACTTGGATGGGCCCTGGAGCTGTGTCCCCTGTCAGATGAGGTTGAGGCCACAGACCTGGCCAGGGATGGTGTTCCGATGGGCTGCGCCCCAGAGTGTGAGGAGGGAGCCCGTTTCTTTTTGTTGAAGCAAGAAAAGGATGACTTTCTCTTCACGGGATGTGGGAAGTGAAGGTTAGCAGATGACCTGGCAGAGTGTGGGGGCCTCTCCAGGGAGGAGTCTAGGCCCAGATCTGATGCCAGTTGCAGTGATTTCTCCATGAGGAGAAGTTTTAATCTGATGTCCTGGTCCTTTCTGGCTCTGGGTTTCAGGCCGAAGCAGTGGGAACACTTTTGCAGGATGTGTCCCCTCTCCCAGACAGTGGACGCACTTAGGTTGGCCGTCCATTACTGGAAAAGTAGCCCTGCAGGAAACACACCTCTTAAACCCGGGGGATTCAGGCATAAGGATGACAGAAAAAGGCTTCCCAGGCAGGAAGTAGGAAAAAACAGAAACCTAAGTTATGAGATAACTGTAGATGTAAAGTTAAACAAAACCAAAAGAAAAACCTTTTGGTGGGGGGGGGGGGAGGAGAAGAAAAGAGAAGAAGAAAATACTAACTATGCTACGCTAGCAGGTAAGATACTATCTATTGAAGGAATAGGAGAAGCAGGTTCTGCTGTGGATTCTGTCCCAGACCAAAGGCGGTACAGAAGGAATTAGGGGTGGTTGGACCGCTCAGTGCTATATATACGTCCTGCACACAGCACGAGATGGGAGAAGTCCAATGGCCACTGCTGATGAAGATTTTCAATATCAGGCGCAGGGGGCCCTGCCGCACCTACAAGTGGAGCACTCATAAGGACATCACTCAAAGAAGAACCAGGTAAGTTCATGGAGTCATTCAACCAAGGAGGTGCACTGCCTCCGGGTGCCAGACTGCATGCTGTGGTGTGACTGTTATGCTTATAAGCAGCACACGGGATGTTTTTTAGGGGAAAAGGCAATATGCTGTGCTTACTGAAGATATAACAATTAGCATATGCATTTAATTACACACACACACACACACACTGTCCTGCCAGTCAGTATTATAGTTGCTAGTTTTATGGCAAGGCACCCTGTTTATATAGTGATTTTTTTACTGGGACCAATGAGTTTTCTACCGTTCTATAATTAATTGTTGTTTGGTTTCTTTTATTTGTTTTTAATTTTTTAATTTTGTTTTTTTTATTAATTTTTTTAGGGAGTTATTTTATGCTGGTTTTGATTACAGCGATATTGTTTTTATTGATAGGAGCTTGTTTTATTTTTAGAGTTGTTAATTTGCTTTTTATTGATATTTTAATAGGGACGTGTTGCAATCCTTTGGCACCTTTGTGTTTGTTTTGGGGTTTTTTTTAGAATATTTGGTTTAGTGATGGCTTTTATACTTATTTTTTAATATTTATTTTCTATTTATATACAAAACAGAATTAATTTACACAAAATATTTTGAACAGGAACATCAAATTTGCAATGTAGAAGAAAAACAATTATGGCATTTTTTACTTGTTTTAAAATGCTAAGCCTATAACGAAGTGGTGATCCTCAAAGGTCTGTTACTGCCTTGAAATCAGTTCAGACACAAAGAAATTTTGGCTGATGCATTTTTACCAATGGCCCTTTAGGCCTTTTTTTTTTTTGCTATTTAAAAAGGATGGCTGGCAGGATATGGTCAAATTATACATTAATACATTTAATACATGCAGTGCAATATTATTTTTAATTTTTTAATTTAAATTATACAAAATACAAACATAAAATGTTATTACTACATGACAGCCCCGGGAGTCTCTTGCTTCGCTGAGCCAAAGAGGACGGCACAGTGGAACAGGATGGCGTTCAGTGGCACTGGTACCAGTCGAGAACCCCGCCCGAGGCTCATTGTGCACCAGGCAGCGCCTTGGCACCAAGCGCACTGTACTCTGCTTCCCAGCTTGACTGCTGGACAGTCTCTGTGGTGCCTGAGATCTCGAGCTCCTGGATGATGGGTCCCTCGATGCCATCTTCCAGTGTTTCTTCTTTGGTATCAGAGATCAGTGCCGAAACTCTGCCCCAACAGGAGGAGCATTCCTAATGCAAGTGGCAGTGGTCGGTGACTGCCCTGAGCAGGAAGGTTGCAAGGCTGGGTGCAGGGCTGTGTCCATAAGGAGGGGCTTTAGCCTGACTCACAGATCACTAAGGCCAGAAGGGACTATCATGATCATCAAGTCTGACCTCCTGCACATCACAGGCCAGAGAATCTCACCTGTCCACTTCTGCAGTAGGCCCATAACCTCTAGCTGAGTTACTAAAGTCCTCAAATCTGACCTCCTGGTCCTTTTAGGTTATGGGCTTAAAGTCCCTGCAAATCTGGCAATCGTCGCTGATGTGAGCTTCTCCTAGGCACTTCATGCACCTGGAGTGGGGGTCACTGACTGGTATTGGCTTCTTGCATCCATTGCAAGGTTTGAAGCCCATGAACCAAGGTGTGCCCCAGCACTGGGCATCAGTACCCAGAATCAGCAGGAAATGAAGCACAAAGGAAGTACACTAGTAAAAGAAAAAGGAACCTTACTGCTAAAACGCTCCACTAAGACTGCTAACAAATACCAACTATGTAAACTACACAAGACTAAGAAAGACGGAAACACTTGCAGTAGCACGCTCTGACAGCCATCACAGATGGTAAGAAGGAACTGAGGGAGGGCGGGGATGACTCTGCCCTTTAGACCACAAGCAGCAGCAGCACGAGCATATGCTGCCCAATACGTATCACTTAGGAAATCTCTGACGCTGGTGCACTGGGTGTGCATACAGCTGAAGTGGAATGGACACGGCAATCACTTGAAAAACTTCGTTTACTGTAAAAATTGCTCTACAAAGATCCTATTCTCCCTGCTCTGCTGGTCCGTGCAAGTCCAGCATGTGGGCACACAAAGCGTCTCTGGTTTCCGTTCCCATGTGTGTCCTGCTGTAGCTGTGACAGGTGCACTTGCTGGCTCAGTGTACCAGTTCAGCCACCCGGGGCAAACGGCCCACCTTTGGATTCACAAAGATTGTGAAGGGCACAGCAAGACATAGTGATGCGGTCAGCATTAATCACACTGGGATTGAAACAGCTCTGTAAACAGTGCCAGCAAGATTTCAATCTGCCAATCGCACATTCACCCCCTCTACACCCACGCCAGGCCCTCGGAAAGCAGGAGATGGGTTCATAAGCCAAGACAAAAGGGGGTATGCAGGGTCCCCTAGAATAACAGTGAGGACAGTAACTCCCATTATGTCATTTGGTATCATTTGGTGGGAATAGCGTCCATGAATGTAGACCCCTGATCAGTGGAAAGCCCTCACATCATGAACTTTTCCAGTGCAGGCCACACTGGTGTCCATAAATCGGCTTCTGTGGCCCAAAAGGGCCTGCATAACAATGGAGTAGTGCCCTGCAAGGAGGGCAAGCTGTGGGCTGCAAGAACTTCCTCTCCAGTGCCGTGGGATGGACAGTCACCTCAAACAAGGCTACAGAGGCTACAGCTGGGGAGGGCACGAGGAAGCCTGGAAGAAGCTGGTTGGACTCATCTCTGCGTCATGCAGTGTGGACATGTGAGCGTGGGTATGAGTCCCAGGTCCAGAAATGCTAACCCTAGGGTCAGGGTTCAGTGTGGACATGTGAGCGTGGGTATGAGTCCCAGGTCCAGAAATGCTAACCCTAGGGTCAGGGTTCAGTGTGGACATGTGAGCGTGGTATGAGTCCCAGGTCCAGAAATGCTAACCCTAGGGTCAGGGTTCAGTGTGGACGCTCAATCCCAGGCCTACAAACACCAGTTCCCACAGAGCCCGGGCTCAGATTGTAGTGCAGGCACACCATGAAAGGAGAAGCCGCCACCAAGCAAAACAGCTGTAAGAAAGGGGAACACCCAGGTAGAAATCAACTTGTCACACACCCCCACACACCCCGCCAAACCAGTGCCAAGTGCCCCAGAGGGAATGACCAGAACAGGGAATCATCGAGTGACCCATCCCTGTTGCCCACTCCCAGCTTCCAGCCAAGGATTCCCCTTCACACCCCCAGGCCCGCACCAAAGCCACGCAAGGTACTGGTCCAGCTCTCTGCCTCCTCCCGGAGCTCCATGGCGTGGGGTGAAAGGATGATGTTCTTCAAGGTTAGCAGGCTTTTCTCTGTCAGGGCCTTGAGTTCTGCTGTGTCTGGATTCAGGGAGAGAAGAGGTGAAGACTCTGGCAACCCTGAGGGGCCCAAAGAGGTGCTGGAGCCAGGGCTGAGGCCTCGCACACACGTGCATGCATGGGGGCAATTGGCCCAGCATAAGCCCTGTACCTTGGTGATGGAGATGCTCTGAGCTTTGGACACTCCTGGGACACTGCTGCCCCAGCCCTGGACTCTGGAACAGTGGGTGGGACAGGTGAGTTTCCCCCAAACCTGGAGCCTGAAACTTCCAGTGAGGATGGGAACCAGCCAGGGCCACAGCAGCTCAAGTCCTACACTCCCTGGAGAGACTCCTGGGAACTCTGGGTAGCTGCACTGGACAGGGCGGAGTCCATGTCCCAAGGGGACGCGGAGCCATGGTCTGGCTAGTCTCATGGTCTGAAAGGAGCGGGTAGTCAGAGGGCAACAGCCACCCCATGTCTCCCTGGGAGGCAGAGTGCTGGCTCTGGTCCCAGCTCTGCTCAGACCCACCTTCCCCCCGCCCCCGTGCAGCCTGTGACAAAGTGGGAATTTGGGGTAATATTTTCATTATTCCTACACGTCCTTCAGTTTCCTCTGTACTTTGCATTGCTACCCCTGGGGGACGCGGTGCTGCCTGCATGGAATAAACAGGGTAGTTAAGGAGCTGGTTGAAAGCGACCCAGATTAACACAGGCCCAGAGAGACATTAGGAAGTCCCAACAACGGAACGCCCGACACTCAGCAGTGGGGAACTCTGGCAGGTGGGATTGTGAACTCCACACGCCCTGCCTGGAGACAAAGGACTGGAGATGGCCAGCAGGGGTTTCTGAAGAAGCTGGCTGCTCTCCCCTGGGACTGGGTCAGGACACAGACAGACACTTGGCTGGCGTTTTGCACTGGCTTGGCCAGGGTGGATGTGGCTTCACCTTTGCCTCTCTGAGCTAGCCAAGGACTTTTGGATTCTGTAGCCAGGTGACTAATAAAACGTTACCTTGTTTGCAAAGGCTCCCTGAGAGCTTGGTGCCCTGACGGGGCCTGTACCAGCCTCCCACAGGCACCTGGCTGGGCTGGAGTCACTGCAGGGAGCCATGGGGAGAGGCAGGTTTGCTGGTGCCCAAAGGCCAAGTCGCAGAGTCTTGGCGGCTGCAGGCCTGCCCTGTGTGGCTCTTTGCAGCCCAGCACACTAAAGGGGTCGCTCCCAAGGGACTGGTTACAGGCTGGGGCATAGCCCAGACCCGTGAATCTCTGATACACCCCACTGGCCAATCTGGGCCCCCACTCATGCAGCACTCACCAGCCAGCACGAAGGTGCCGCTGTCCTTGGAGATGTACTCCTGCTTGGGTGGGCGGTAACGCCTGCTGGGCGGCCGGCGGGCACGGTCGGGCAGTGGGGCCTGGTAGGGCACGCTCAGGATGAAGTTGACCAAACGGAACTGCCTCTCAGCCCAGGCCTTCTGCAGCCGGCGCAGGATGTCCAGGGAGCGGCAACGGCCTCGCTCACTTGACCAGATCTGGGGGCATCAAACACAGGCTGAGTGAGAGCAGCAGGACCTGTGCGCGTTCAGGCTGGCAGCAGCTCCGTGAGAGCCAGGTGGCCCCGCTGCACAGGGCAGTGCCGCCACGGGCTGGAGCCTTTCCAGCTAGTCCAGCTGTTTTCAAAGCTTTTGAGCTGAGCCCCCTTTGATTTACACTTTTTGGTTGCGCCCCCATACCCCAGACAAAAATAGACACAATACCCGCCCCTCCCCCCTCAGCTTTTCAGGGTGAGGGAAGGCATGTGCGACAGTCTCTGGGGGCAGAGCCAGTACTGGGCAGGGAGGCTGCCAGGAGCAGATGTTGACACTGACCCGCTGTGACAATGCAGTTCTGGCGGAACCCAACTGAGAGTGCCAACTCAGGACAAATTGCTCAAACAGGGCAGTTACAGCCCAAGGCTGGGGTTTCTCCACCTCTAAGGCAAACCAAACCAGCCAGACTAAGAGGACTTCGGTCTCATCCCACTGGCTAACCGCAAGTCTCACAAGCAATCTCCTTAGACACTCCAGTTTCCCAGTATCACCACCAGTGCCACTCGTTATGGGGACAAATGGTTATGAAAACCAATACCCCAGTAAAAGAAAAAAGGTTCTCCTGATCCCAAAGGACCAAGCCCCAGACCCAGGTCAATATACAAATCAGATCTTACCCACAAATCACGCTGCTGCCAATCCTTCAGAATCTAAAATCTAAAGGTTTATTCATAAAAGGAAAAAGATAGAGATGAGAGTTAGAATTGGTTAAATGGAATCAATTACATACAGTAATGGCAAAGTTCTTGGTTCAGGCTTGCAGCAGTGATGGAATAAACTGCAGGTTCAAATTAAGTCTCTGGAATACATCCCCTGCTGGGATGGGTCCTCAGTCCTTTGTTCAAAGCTTCAGTTTGTAGCAAAGTCCCTCCAGAGGTATGAAGCAGGATTGAAGACCAGATGGAGATGAGGCATCAGCCTTATATAGTCTTTTCCAGCTACAAACTGAAGCTCTGAACAAAGGACTGAGGACCCATCCCAGCGGGGGATGTATTCCAGAGACTTGATTTGAACCTGCAGTTTATTCTATTGCTGCTGCAAGCCTGAACCAAGAACTTTGCCATTACTGTATGTCATTGATTCCATTTAACCAATTCTAACTCTCATCTCTATCTTTTTCCTTTTATGAATAAACCTTTAGATTTTAGATTCTGAAGGATTGGCAACAGCGTGATTTGTGGGAAAGATCTGAGTTGTATATTGAACTGGGTCTGGGGCTTGGTCCTTTGGGATCGAGAGAACCTTTTTGTGTATATTGGGATATTGGTTTTCATAACCATTTGTCCCCATAACGAGCGGCACTGGTGGTGATACTGGAAAACTGAAGTGTCTAAGGGAATTGTTTGTGCGACTTGTGGTTAGCCAGTGGGGTGAGACCGAAGTCCTCTTAGTCTGGCTGGTTTGGTTTGCCTTAGAGGTGGAGAAACCCCAGCCTTGGGCTGTAACTGCCCTGTTTGAGCAATTTGTCCTGAGTTGGCACTCTCAGTTGGGTTCCGCCAGAACTGCATTGTCACAGCGGGTCAGTGTCAACATCTGCTCCTGGCAGCCTCCCTGCCCAGTACTGGCTCTGCCCCCAGAGACTGTCGCACATGCCTTCCCTCACCCTGAAAAGCTGAGGTGAAACCAAAGTCCTCTTAGTCTGGCTGGTTTGGTTTGCCTTAGAGGTGGAGAAACCCCAGCCTTGGGCTGTAACTGCCCTGTTTTAGCAATTTGTCCTGAACTGGCACTCTCAGTTGGGCTCCGCCAGAACCGCATTGTCACAAGACCTACCCCTGGAGTCCAACGCCAGAAGGGACCATTGTCACCATCTAATCTGACCTCCTGTATAGCAGCCTGCAGATCTTCCCCAAAATCAGTCCTAGAGCTGAGTTTTCAGGGACACATCCAATGGCCGGGGATGGAGACTCCATCGCGACCCTTGGTAAGCTGCTCCAGTGGCTAGTTACCCTCACGGTTAGAAACACACACCTTGTTTCTAGTCTGAATTGGCCTAACAGACAGGCCAGTTTGAGAGGGCGAGAGGGAAAGCCTGTGCTGAAGAAGACACGAGCACTCATTTTTGGGGTGAGTGATCTTGTTTGTGGCTTGCTTAAAGCTCGCAGCATGGTCTGTTGGGGACTGGGTATTTGGGGACAGTGTGGGATTGGAGGCCAGGGGCTGACTAGCTGCTAGCTGAGTGGGCACTAGCAAGGCTCCAGTCTCTTGTCCTTTGATCCTCAAACGCCCTTCCCCCAGGTGTTAAGAGGGGGGGCAGGGCTGACCTAGGAGAGAAGGCTTAAAAGACAGAGGCTAAGTAACCAGCAGGCAGCAAACAGGAGAATCGGAGAGGGAATCTATAGGAGGGAGAAAGAGCAAGATCACCATGGTTCAAAAAGGCCACGTCACCAAAGCTAACACTGCTCCTGTCTCCTCCTGTGTCGAGCCAGGGAACCTGCTCATGGAGGCCTCTGCCCAGACCCCAGGGTGGATCTGCAGAGAATGCCCGCCGTTTCCCCATCACAGAAAGCTAGGCTGGGGGGACCGTCCAGTGTGAGAGGTGCCTGCTGGTGGAATCTCTCAGGAAGCAGGCGGGAGAGCTGCAGGAGGAGGTGGCTAGGCTGAGGAGCATCGGTGCCTAGGAGGAATTAATTGAAAACGTGCATATAGGGACCTCCAAGGCTGAGGAAGCAATTTGGCTGGAGAGCACTGTATGAGTGCCACGAGGGCAGGAGGAAACGGCGCCTGCACACGGAGGAAGCTGGCTGCTGGCTACTTGTGGCAGCAGGCAGTGCTCCCAACCCCCTCCACAAGATAACAAACCAGTATGCTGCCCTGGCAATGGGGGATGAGGAATTGCCCCCAAAGGTGGAGGAGGAGAAGCCATGTACCCCCATGGCTGCAAGGATTGTGGCCACCCCCCCAAGAGGAAACGGAGGGTGGGGGTGGTCGGTGACCCCCTTCTAAGGGGAACAGACGCATTTGTCTGCACGCCTGACATGGCATCTCGGAAGGTGCTGCCTGCCAGGGGCCGTATCTGAGACGGAGGGATTGTCGAGGATCATCCGGCCCTGTGACTACTACCCCATGCTGCTCCTCCACATGGGCACTAACGATACTGTGAGGTCTGACCCTGAGCAGATCAGGAGTGACTACAGGGCTCTGGGTACAGGTGGTGTTCTCACTGATCCTTCTGGTCAAGGGCAAGGACCCAGGCAAAGACAGACACCATATTTATGAATACGTTGAATAGGACTGGTCCCCGTACAGACCCCTGGGTGACACCATTATTTACCTCTCTCCATTCTGAAAAAAG
This sequence comes from Malaclemys terrapin pileata, assembly GCF_027887155.1. Taxonomy (NCBI): domain Eukaryota; kingdom Metazoa; phylum Chordata; order Testudines; family Emydidae; genus Malaclemys; species Malaclemys terrapin. The sequence continues at coordinate 355,561,623 of NC_071505.1, read as the reverse complement.
ACGGTTACTCACCTTTGTAACTGTTGTTCTTCAAGATGTGTTGCTCATATTCATTCCAATTAGGATTCTAATTGGAATCGATATGAGCAAGCACTCGAAGAAGAACTGACCATTTATTCCTACCCTCTGTTTCCTGTCTTTTAACCAGTTACCAATCCATGAGAGAACCTTCCCTCTTATCTCATGACAGCTTACTTTGCTTAAGAGCCTTTGGTGAGGGACCTTGTCAAAGGCTTTCTGAAAACCCTAAGTACACTATATCCACTGGATCCCCTTTGTCCACATGCTTGTTTTCCCCTCAAAGAATTCTAGTAGATTGGTGAATCATGGTTTCCCTTTACAAAAACCATGTTGACTTTTCCCCAACAAATTATGTTCATTTATATGTGACAATTCTGTTCTTTACTATAGTTTCAACCAGTTTGCCCAGTACTAACGTCAGACTTACTGGCCTGTAATTGCCGGAATCACCTCTGGATCCCTTTTTAAAAATTGGCATCACGTTAGCTATCCTCCAGTCATTTGGTGCAGAAGCTGATTTAAGCAATAGGTTACCTACCACAGTTAGTAGTTCTGCAATTTCACATTTGAGTTCCTTCAGAACTCTTGGGTGAATCCCATCTGGTCCTGGTGACTTACTGCTGTTTAATTTATCAATTTGTTCCAAAACCTCCTCTAATAACACTTCAATCTGGGACAGTTCCGCAGATTTGTCACCTAAAAAGGACGGCTCAGGTTTGAGAATCTCTCTAACATCCTTAACCGTGAAGACCGATGCAAAGAATTCATTTAGTTTCTCTGCAATGGCCTTATTGTCCTTGAGTGCTCCTTTACCATCTTGTATCAGAAGGGTAGCCGTGTTAGTCTGGATCTGTAAACAGCAACAGAGAGTCCGGTGGCACCTTATAGACTAACAGACGTATTGGAGCATAAGCTTTCCTGCGTCTGACGAAGTGGGTATTCACCCACGAAAGCTTATGCTCCAATACGTCTGTTAGTCTATAAGGTGCCACAGGACTCTTTGTCGCTGTTTACCATCTTGATCGTCCAGGGGCCCCACTGGTTGTTTAGCAGCTTCCTGATTCTGATGTACTTAAAAAACATTTTGCTGTTACTTTTTGAGTCTTTGGCTAGTTGTTCTTCACATTCTTTTTTGGCCATCCTAATTATATTTTTACACTTCATCTGCCAGAGTTTATGCTTCTTTCTATTTTCCTCACTAGGATTTAACTTCCACTTTTCAAAGAATCCTTTTTGTCTCTCACTGCTTCTTTTACTTTGTTGTTTAGCCACGGTGGAACTTTTTGGGTTCTTTTACTGTGTTTTTTAATTTGGGGGATACATTTAAGCTGAGCCTCTATTATGGTGTCTTTAAAAAGTTTCCATGCAGCTTGCAGGGATTTCACTTTTGGCGCTGTACCTTTTAATTTCTCTTTAATTAACCTGCTCATTTTTGTGTAGTTCCCCTTTCTGAAATTAAATGCTACAGTGTTGAGCTGCTGTGGTGTTTTACCTGCCACAGGGATGTTAAATTTCATTATATTATGGTCACTATTACCAAGCGGTTCAGCTATATTCACCTCTTGGACCAGATCCTGTGCTCCACATAGGACTAAATCGAGAATTCCCTCTCCTCTGGTGGGTTCCAGGACCAGCTGCTTCAAGAATCAGTTATTTACAGTGTCAAGAAACGTTATCTCTGCATCCCGTGCTGAGGTGACATGTACCCAGTCAATATGGGGATAGTTGACATCCCCCATTGTTATTATTGAGTTTTTTATTTTAATAGCCTCTCTAATCTCCCTGAGCATTTCACAGTCACTATTGCCATCCTGGTCAGCTGGATGGTAATATATCCCTACTGCGTTATTCTTATTATTAGAGCATGGAATTACTATCCATAGAGTTTCTAGGCTGGGGCGCCCCATATGGAGCCCAACCTGCCCATGCCGAACCCAGGCTGTCTCTGATCCTGACCTCCCACCATCAAGAGTCACACTGCACACTGCGCCTGCCCATGGATCCAGTCCTGCAGTGATGGGTGCCAGCATCCCCCCACAGCCGTTTGGCCCCCGCCAAGCCCCAGTCTGTCCCCAGGGCAGCATGGGCCTCGCTCACCTTGAGGATGGTGTCGCTGTGCTCCAGTAGCGGGTAGGACAGCAGCTGGCCCAGCGTGAACTGCAGGTTGACAGGGCACTTCACTCCCATTGCTGCAAGAGAACACAAGGGGTTACTGTCAACACCCCAGTGCCCAGATCCTCTCGCAGAGGCTGCAGGGTCCTGGGCTCCAGCAGGTACAGGCAAAGCTGGGGGTTCCAGGCCCCAGATGTCTTAATAGATTTCAAGGCCTGAAGGGACCATTAGCTCCTGACTCTTGTGTCCAGCGGGTACCTAACGGCTGAGCCAGAGCCAGGCTTTTAGAAAGAGCCTCTCCAAATCCCAGCGATGGGGAACCTGCCCAATCCCTGGGGGAGCTGCTCCATGGCTCACTCCACAAGTGTTGGTTAAAAGATCAATATACAGACAGACTTGAATTCAATTCTTGAGGTTCAGATACATAGCAGAGGTGAGCCTGTAGTTGCCAAAAGTCCTTTTAGAAATAGTCCATAGGTTATAGCCCAATGTCCATGTTCAGGGTGACTCCAGTCAGTGACTGGGGATCTCAATCCTTGTGGCTTAAGGTTTCTCCCTCTTAAAACCCAAAGCAGATCTGAGATGAAGTAGGATCATGTCCCGGGGTTCTTATACATTTCCAGCAGCCTTTTGCCCTGAGAAAACATTAGGCTTAACTTTCCTTCTCCTAAACATCCTGGCAATTAGCACAGGGTAATTTATCCATTAAACAGTTCAGATACAGGTTACCACAACCTTCAAAGAGACATAGAGACAATAATACTATTTTACTCAAGTATCATCATAAATGTTAATATTCCTTTTTTGATCTTTGAATTAAAGCTATAGCAATAGACAAGACTTGTTTGCTTACATCACAAGACCTGAGCAAACACCTCCCCTTCTACCTCTAACAATGCAGGCTGCATTTCAAAGCTCTGTTCATTTACAGATCTTCCTAACCAGTCTCTAAAGTTCGGCCATGGGTCAGGTCAGTTGGTGAGTTAATTAACTCTTTCTGGCCCTGTCACCTTTCAATGAGCTATTATATCACACTCAGAACGTCACCCCCTCCCTGACATATCAATTCCCCAGCTCTGACACAGCACTTTTCATCAATCCATCTCAAAACACTTTACCTCACCCCACCCTGGGGGGGGGCAGGGCTATCCCCACTGTACAGATGGGACCAAGACCCACAGAAGCTAAGTGACTTGCCCAAGGTCACACAAAAATCTATGGCAGAGTAGGGAACTGACCCCAAGTCTCTGGCTGGTGCCCTGACCACCGGACCATCCTTCTCATCATCATGAGACAATGCGTCCCCATTCCTGATTACCTTCTGGGCTCTCTCCGGTAGCCAGCTTTTAATCCATTTGGGCCACACGGATTTGGTATAGTGCCAATTTTTACTCAGCATGTCGTGCAGAACTGAGGCAAAGAGCCAACAGTCTTTTACATCAGCCCAGGTCCCTATGCCCCCCAGACCTGCCATTGGGTCACCTTTGCCTGCCAAGCTCTGGTGCATGAAGCCATGCTCCAGGCACTGATACTGCTCCAGCAGGACAGACCCTTTCACTTGCTGGGCCATGCTTGAACCAAGTTCCCTCGTGTCCAGGTTACTGTACCATAAACCCCAGGCGCTCTCCCCAGACTGATCGTCCCTCGCCCCTCTCAGAGCCAGCACGGCACATATGGCTCCTTCCATTTCTCCCACAGCTCTGCCTCTCCAGCCCTGCTGGGGCTGCCTGGAGCTCCCTCCACTTTGTCAAGGCCTTTCTGGGCCTGAAGGTGCCAGAGCCGAATGCAGGGCCCAGGGATACGAGTCTCCACAGAACTGTCCCCCTCCGCTATGGATTTCCCCTCCCATCGCTCCCTGCAGGGCTCACCCGTGAAGAACTCCCTCCAGCAGCTACTCTTCATGAGTGGGCTGGCCAGCTTCTGAAGCAGGGGCAGAAACTGCTGGAAACTAGTGATCATGTGCACACAGGCCTGCAGGATGGGGTGATTGGCAGGCAGGGACTTTTCCATGTGGGACGCTTCCCTCTGCCACTCAGCCATCTTCTCCGTGGCCAGGGGGGTGTTGAACTGGTAGGACAGAAAGACCAGCGGGTGCTCAGATAGCCCTGCAGGGGGGTGCATCCCTCAGGCAAAACCATCCACACTCAGGAGAGCCCTATGGAATAGCAGGGGCGGCTGCAGGTGGGAATCAGCAGAGCTGTGAATGTGTGGGAGGAGGCCAAGTTTGGGATAACAAGGGAGATTGTAGGTCAGGATTGGGGGCACCGGCAGAGCTGGGGTGGGCGGAGCTCACTGCTGGAATAGCTGTGGGCCAGGAGTGAGGGGCACCAGCAGAGCTGTGGGAGAGCCCAGGGCTGGGCTAGCAGGGCCTGCGGGTTGAAGGGAGGGAGCCCAGGGTTGGGCTAGCAGGGGCTGCGGTTCAGGAGGGAGGGAGCCCAGGGCTGGGCTAGCAGGGGTTTTGGGTCAGGAGGGAGCCCAGGGCTGGGCTAGCAGGGGCTGCGGGTTGGGAGGGAGGGGCACAGTCCGGGCTAACAGGGGCTGCGGGTTGGGAGGGAGGGAGCCCAGGGCTGGGCTAGCAGGGGCTGCAGGTCAGGAGGGAGGGGCACAGGCCGGGCTGGGAGGGGGCGAGGGCTGCGCTAGCAGGGGCTGTGGGGTTGGGAGGGAGGGAACCCAGGGCTGGGCTAGCAGGGGCTGCGGGTCGGGAGGGAGGGAGCCCAGGCCAGGTGGGGGCGGGCAGGGCTGGGTTAGCAGGAGCTCCGGGTCGGGAGGGAGGGAACCCAGGGCTGGGCTAGCAGGGCCTGCAAGTCGGGCGGGAGGGGCACAGGCCGGGCTGGGGGGGGCAGGACTGCGCTAGCAGGGGCTGTGGGTTGGGAGGGAGGGGCACAGTCCGGGCTAGCAGGGGCTGCGGGTTGGGAGGGAGGGAGCCCAGGGCTGGGCTAGCAGGGGCTGCGGGTCGGGAGGGAGGGAGCCCAGGGCTGGGCTAGCAGGGGCTGCGGGTCAGGAGGGAGGGGCACAGGCTGGGCTAGCTGCGGGTTGGGAGGGAGGGGCACAGGCCGGGCTGGGGGGGGCATTACTGCGCTAGCAGGGGCTGTGGGTTGGGAGGGAGGGGCACAGGCCGGGCTAGCAGGGGCTTTGGGTCAGGAGGATGGAGCCCAGGGCTGCGCTAGCTGTGGGACAGGCGCCGGTCATTACCTTGCTGAAGGCGAGGCACCTCCATTCAGTGATCTGCTCGGAGATGGTGCGTAGCAGCCTCCAGACGTGCTCATGGGCTTCAATGAGCCCCCGGCTCCTGGCTACGAAGGAGACGTCTGTCTGCTCCCCTGGGAAGAGGAAGGACAGGACGTTCACTCGGGAGGAGTCTCGCCCACACCCCAGCCAGGCGGCAGCACAGGATGACCTAGCACTCCCGCTGCTGTTCACATTGCAGGCAGTGGTGTAGCCAGGATCTAAGAGCATGGGGAGCAAACATAAAAAAGGCGCCTCCCCCGGCTCCTCCTTTGGCCACGCCTCCCTTGGCTGGCTCCTCCGGCTGTGCCGCCCCCCCCCATTGGCTGCTGGCTGCCATACTGCGCCCCCCCTTGCTCCTCCGGCCACGGCTGCGGGCCGCCTTGCTGCACCCCCCCCTCGCTCTGCCTCCTCCAGCCACGCCCGCCGCCCCGGCCCATTGGCTGCGGGCCACCCTGCTGCGCCCCCCTTCGCTCCTCCGGCCGCAGCTGCTGGCCGCCCTGCTGTGCCCCCCCTCGCTCCTCTGGCCGCGGCTGCTGGCCGCCCTGCTGTGCCCCCCCTCGCTCCTCCGGTTGTGCCGCCCCCTCCCCATGGCTCCTCTGGCCGTGCTGCCCCCCTTGCTTGCAGGAGGTCAGTGCCGGCCGGCAGGCGTGCCGCTTTTTGAAAGCATGCTGAGGGGAAGCGGCTGCTTCCCCTGCACCCCACTAGCTACGCTACTGATTGCAGGCTCTCTCTCTCCTAGGTTGGAGGAGACCTGAGTGCAGAGTCCCTGGGACACAGGGAGGTGAGGGGAGTCACGGGGGCATTTCCCTGGGGATGCGAGGGAAGTAACAGGGACAAGTAGGGAGCCCTGGGGTTCTGTCTCCCCAGCAGATGCAGGCCGGGGCCCCGTTGCTCTCATGCCTGTGAGGATCCTCTGGGAGCGGCACAGCTCAGCCACCCGGGTGGCCATGGCCTGGAAGCGGCGGTACAGCTCTCGCAGCTCTTGCTCCATTGCACGCGGGCTCTGGGAGGGGTCCAGGAACTGCCCTGTGGTGGCCGTGGTCAGCAACTCCTGCAGCTCCTGTCTGGCTCTCTGCAGCGAGTCTACCAGCTCAGCAATGATGCTGAGGCGCCGTGAGACAATGAAGTCCGAGGCCTCCTGCTGCTGGTACACGAAGGCCTCCCAGGTGTCCAGGAGCTGGGGACAGAGGCAGACCCCAATCAGGGGGGCAGCAGACACATGCAGACACTACCCTGTGCGCTGGCGAGGCTTTGAGTTCTACTACACAGATTAAAAGGATCCTGTGCTTTGGAAAGGCTGTTTTGGCTCCGACCTGGAAGACTTGCAGGGCAGCAGAATCCAGTGTGGCCTGCTGAGCAATCGCAGTTGGTAAAGGGGGCGTCCCCCTGCCAACGGGGTCTACGGGGTGAAAGAATCACAGGATTCCAGCCTGGAAAGGGGAAGGCTCAGAACTGACAACTGGAGGGGCTCTGTTCAGAGAGGTTGAGCGGTGTCAAGGGTGAACTGTGACACTGAGTGGGTGATCCCCAGCCCCCTCCAGCCCCCAGCCTTCCTTCTGCCCCCTACAGGCCACAGCATGGAGACACCCTGGAAGAATTTCCACAACACTTTGGGCTGGGCACACTAAGGCCATGTCTACATTACAAACTGCTCAACAGTCATGTCGGCATACAGCTGCCGAAGTCGGTATATTGCTTGGGCACGTGCACACTTAGCTGCTTGTGTTGGCACTGGGTGTACTCACCAGGAGTGCTTGTGGCAATGCAAAGTGTGGTGCACCATGGGTAGGTATCTCAGTGTGCCATGGGCTGCAGTCCGGCACGATGCCTTTCAGGAAACGTTTACAATATGTTGTGGGATGGAAATGACTCACTCAGGGATCTCTGGGAGCTAGAGTTCAAGTTCCTAGCCGTCAATTTTCTCCATCCCATAATGCCATCCATAGCCCAGCATTTTTGCACTTTGCTGTTGTCAATACAGGAGGCATGATTCTCCTGTATTTGCAGACCCATGGGAAGTATCACAATGGGGGACCTGAGGGTTTCTTCAAGGACCGTGGCTAAGAGAGAGTGTGAAAAACAATTACGGTCGTTGCTTTCACAGGACAACTGCAAACAGTGGTGTGATGCTTCTGGGCCCGAGACAGGAGCACTGACTGAAGGAATTATATCGTACCACAGGTTTGGGATGCTGAGCAGGATACAAAAGGCCACATTCCTTGCTCTCTGTGGGGTTTCCAAACGTGGCTTGCCACATATTGAAGTCATAGCGGCCAAGGAGGGCTTGGTGGTTGGCCACCCTCAACTGGAGGATGAATAAACTTTGAGTCTAAATCCAGCCTCTTTGAGTCTTTATTCTTAAGAGTGGCTCCCGGTTGGCCTTGTCTCTTCCGCTCATTCACAGCTGCTACTACCAGGGAGCTTGAGGCCGGGTGGATATATAGGTACTCATGGCCCTTAGCCTGTACAAAGTACTTTCTTTCTGCCCTCTTGTGGATGGGGGGGCAGGGATGAGGGTGTCTGCCACAGGGCATTTGTAATCTTAGACACCTCTTCATGGAGGGGCAGAGCCACCCTGGCCGGAGCTGTTGAGCAGAGGACGTTGAATAGGGAGTCTGATGGTTCCTCTAGCTCCTCCGCCTGGAGCCCCAAGTTAGAGGCAACTCATCAGGCAAAGATGAGGAGGAAGCCAGCGCCACAGGGTTTGACACGTCCAGCCGGCTGATCCCCAGGGTCTGCATGAGCCTGAGGGGTCCCCGCCTCAGGAATAGCTGGTCTGTGGGAGGGCGGGATACCAAGGCCGATGGCTTGTCCGAGGCCCCTGCCACTGACCTGAGCCTCTGTGAAGGCTGGGTAAAGCCCCATGGGTTCCATGGGTACCAGGCAGCTGGCCACTGGCCTTGGGCCCATGGGGTAGTTGGCGGTACCGCTGACATCGAGGGGACCACCTGTGTCACCGGTGCCAGGTTTTGGAACGCCGGCAATGACTCAGTTCCGGTGCTGGAGCTTCAGGCTGAGTGGTTGCTCTCGGGTGACCACGATCGAGTAGATCGGTGATCCCAGTCACTGCGGTGCCGATCACTGTGCCTGGACGGGGAGCTCTCTGCTCAGGACGAATCTCTTCTGTGAGTCCCTGGAGACCGGTGGCATTCAGCGGATCTGCGATGGCGCTCCGGTGATCTATGCCTCACGCTGCTTGACCAGTACTGGGATCTAGAGTGGGACCGGGAGCAGTTCAGTCGTCAGGGAGACCTTCTCCCCGATCTAGGGGGTCTGTGTGGTGGCGACACAGACTGGCGAGCCTACAACTGGTGACTCTGCTCCTGAGACTGACTGTCCCGGGCCTATGACTGGTGCCGAGCCATGGGTGAAGCAGTGAGCCAGTCCCTGTGCTGTTGATGCCGGAAAGGGGGGACTGGCGAGGTGCACCTTGTGGGCGGTGTCCTGAGTTCAGAGACCAACGAGGGCTTCGCTGAGCCTGCCTCTCTGATTTCGAGGCCTGGTGGCTCCGTGCAGGTGAGCGCTGGCGGGCCATCCCCTGCAATGGGGAGCGGTGCCGCTGAGCCGGAGATCTATCGAAAGGACCCAAGGCGGGTTTACCCCTAGACCGGGGTGACGCCGTAGCTGGTGTGGGCGGCACTGGTAGTGCCCGGGTATCCTGTGCTGCCTGCAGGGCCTCGGGTGTCAACGGGACCTCTGACGAAGGCCCTTGCCACTGTCCGGCGTGGCAGGCATAGGTCGGGGTAGGCTGGACCGCTCGACCTGAGCTAGCGCCCAGCTCCCAGTAGGAGGTATAGAGCCGCCTTTCTCGGGTCTTGGCTCCCCTCCTGCCCTCTCCTTTCCCTTGCGAGATGTAGGAGATCTTCCCTCCTGCTTGGCAGATGCCGGGGAGAGGGATCTGCGCTGGTGGGGTGCTCCGCACCGACGCTGCGGTGCTCAGGGCAGAGTCAGACCTCGATTGCTCCGGTGCCGGAGTTAGAGCCGACTCCATTAGGAGCGCATTGAGACGGAAGTCTCTCTCCTTCTTAGTCCAAGGTTTGAAGGACTTGCAAATACAGCACTTGTTGCTTATATGCGACTCGCCCAGACACCTTGAGCAATTATGATGCAGATCGCTGATGTGCATCGGTTTCTTGCAGCGATCACAGGGCTTAAAGCCTTGGAACTGGGGCATACCCCATCCCCTAGCTAGGGCCTGTTTGGGACCAATCAAGCGAAAACACCAACACACTAAAGGAAACTTAACTAGAAAAGTTTGAAACACTGAAGCAAAGAAAGGCTAGCCGAAGCAGCAGATGTTCCAGCACCTTCACTGGCGGATAGAAGGAACTGAGGGTGGGGGGAACCGGCGGTGCCCCTTATACCGCAGCATGTGCACGCCACTCCAGAGGGTGCCAGAACCAGTTCCCTATGGATACCTGTGACGAAGTGGGACTGTTCTTAATGTTTCCTCTGAATAGTGTGTGGGTGCCTCAGTTTCCCCTATGCATTTCTTAAGTCTCCAGGGTACATAAATGGCCGACACTGCATCCTGGCAACAAATGGCTGGGGGCATTCCCCCCTGTAAGGGAATAGCTAAAGGTGAACAAAGAGATCAGGTGACCTCCTGGCCCGGGAAGGAGACAAAGGCCAGAAAGGAGGGGCTGGAGGGGGTTTTCAGGTTGGGGCTGGCTAGGGATGGGAAGTGAGGGCAGACGGGGTTGTCTGGCTCGTGGGGCCCCAGAATGGACTCGGCTGAGGGGTCCCGTTCTCTGTACCTACAAGCTCTGTTTTAGACCATGTTCCTGTCATCTAATAAATCTCTGTTTTACTGGCTGGCCAAGAGTCACGTCTGACTGCGAAGTGGGGGTGCAGGACCCTCTGGCTTCCCCGGGACCCCGCCTGGGCGGACTAGCTGTGGGAAGTGCATGGAGGGGCAGAGGATGCTGAATGCTCCAAGGTCAGACCCAGGAAGGTGAAGCCGTGTGAGCTTCTTGCCCTGAGGACAGTCTGCCCCAAGGGAGAGGAGACTCCCCAAAGTCCTGACTGGCTTTGTGGGGAGCAGTTACAAAGCATCGCCTGGGGACTCCGTGACAATACCACTGAGGGAAAAACTTCCAGCACCGGTGCATGTGACGAGCACACACACCTAATATGGAATGGACATGAGCAAGCACTCGAAGAAGTCTACAAATACTGATTGGAAAAGAAATAGGAGATTGGGGGTTTCTGTTGTCCCTGACTCATATTACAGGAACAAGGGGACTGTCAATTATAAGGGAAGGTGGGAAAGAAACTTTTCACACAAAGTATATTTAGCATGTGGAACTCACTGCCACATGAAGTCATTGATGTTAAGGATGTAGACAAGATAATGGTTTCATCCAGTCTGGCAGTTCTTATGGTCTCCCTTCACAACCATAGCATGCCATTGCTGGGAGCTCACCAGGTTCTCCTGGTTCTCCTCATCCAGGCTGAGTGGGCGGAAGTGCTGACGGATCACCTCGTTCAGAGCTCGCACATACTCCACACGCTCCTGCAGCTCTGTCATCTGGTCCTGGTATTGCTCCAGCTGCAGGAAGAATGAGCGCCATTCTCTGTCAGACTGGGGCTGGACCCAGCAGATCGCCCAGCCCCTCGTGCTGAGTGCCCCAGATCTCCGCCCACTGAGCTCTGAGAGGCAGGGCTGCGCTGAGTGTGTCTGGCACAGAGACACCTGCCGTGAGTCTGCAGAGAGACTGAGGCACTGTGGGGGCAATGCCCCACTCGCCCCAATGGATTATTTATAGAGCTGAGTGAAAACTCTGGAAAAACAAATGTAACAAACAGAATTTTGTCCATTTCTCTGGATACTCTGAAAACTCCTTTGTTTGGGCTGAACAAAATGCAGTGGTGGAACGGGTTGCTTCCACATTGCTGGCACTTTTATTTTCAGGTTTTTTCATCTGAAACTAGTCACCAACTTCAGCTGGAATATACATGTTTCAGTGCCATGACAAGCTTTCTTTGGTGAACTGACTATTTGCCCAGCTCTAGTTATTAGCTCTGGGAGACGCCTGCTGACAGCAGCCAGCCTCCCTGCGGCTACGCCAGCATGGGACCCATACAGAGTGCCTGGCTTGGGTGGTGGGGCTGAACCCTTGCTCCTTGGGCTTGGCACCGATCCAGCTGAAGGCATGGGGTGGTGGTATGGGGAAGGGGAGCCCTCAGCCTGCTCAAAGAGGAGTGGAGTGGGACCGGTGGAAATGCGTATCGGGCCGCAGCTGGCTTAGCCCAGCAGAGCATGGAGTCCGTGCAGGTCTGTTCCAGCCATACCTTCTGGGAGCACTTGGCGATGGTGAAGATGTCAGTGCTGACGCGCTGGTAGAGCTGCACGACCCCGCTAAGCTGGGAAATGAGGATCTCGCTGTGCTGGGACGTTTCACTCAACAGCAGGGAGACAATCTCTTTGATGACAGAGTCCAGCAGGGGCACTAGGGGGCATGGAGCAAGTGGGTATCAGGCCAACGCTCGTGCCATCACCAATTTCCCATCCACAGGCACCCCCCAACCCTACGTGTGTGACCACAGAGACCCGCCGACGGGCCCATCACCAACCCTCCGTGTGTGACCACAGAGACCCCCCTTACTAACGCCCCATTACCGCCCCCCACGTCACCAGCCGCACACTCCCAGAGTCCACAGCTCCCTCCTACTAATGGCCCATTACCCCCCCCCCCGTCACCAGCCGCATAATCCCAGAGTCCACAGCTCCCCCCTACTAACGGCCCATTAACCCCCGTCCACATCACCAGCCGCACACTCCCAGAGTCCACAGCTCCCCCCTACTAACGGCCCATTTAATTCTTTCCTTCAGTCTTCACGGCTGAGGATGTTAGGGAGATTCCCAAACCTGAGCCGGCTTTTATAGGTGACAAATCTGAGGAACTGTCACAGATTGAAGTGTCACGAGAGGAGGTTTTGGAATTAATTGATAAACTTAACATTAACAAGTCACCGGGACCAGATGGCATTCACCCAAGAGTTCTGAAAGAACTCAAATGTGAAGTTGCAAAACTATTAACTAAGGTTTGTAACCTGTCCTTTCAATCGGCTTCTGTACCCAATGACTGGAAGTTAGCTAATGTAACACCAATATTTAAAAAGGGCTCTAGAGGTGAGTCTAACGTCGGTACCGGGCAAATTAGTCGAAACAATAGTTAAGAATAGAATTGTCAGACACATAGAAAAACATAAACTGTTGAGCAATAGTCAACATGGTTTCTGTAAAGGGAAATCGTGTCTTACTAATCTATTAGAGTTCTTTGAAGGGGTCAACAAACATGTGGACAACGGGGATCCAGTGGACATAGTGTACTTAGATTTCCAGAAAGCCTTTGACAAGGTCCCTCACCAAAGGCTCTTACATAAATTAAGTTGTCAAGGGATAAAAGGGAAGGTCCTTTCATGGACTGAGAACTGGTTAAAAGACCGGGAACAAAGGTTAGGAATTAATGGTAAATTCTCAGAATGGAGAGGGGTAACTAGTGGTGTTCCACAAGGGTCAGTCCTCGGACCAATCCTATTCAACTTATTTATAAATGATCTGGAGAAAGGGGTAAACAGTGAGGTGGCAAAGTTTGCAGATGATACTAAACTGCTCAAGATAGTTAAGACCAAAGCAGACTGTGATGAACTTAAAAAAGATCTCACAAAACTAAGTGATTGGGCAACAAAATGGCAAATTAAATTTAATGTGGATAAATGTAAAGTAATGCACATTGGAAAAAATAACCCCAACTATACATACAATATGATGGGGGCTAATTTAGCTACAAGTCGTCAGGAAAAAGATCTTGGAGTCATCGTGGATAGTTTTCTGAAGATGTCCACGCAGTGTGCAGAGGTGGTCAAAAAAGCAAACAGGATGTTAGGGATCATTAAAAAGGGGATAGAGAATAAGACTGAGAATATATTATTGCCCTTATATAAATTGATGGTACGCCCACATCTCGAATACTGCATACAGATGTGGTCTCCTCATCTCAAAAAAGATATACTGGCACTAGAAAAGGTTCAGAAAAGGGCAACTAAAATGATTAGGGGTTTGGAACGGGTCCCATATGAGGAGAGATTAAAGAGGCTAGGACTCTTCAGCTTGGAAAAGAGGAGACTAAGGGGGGATATGATAGAGGTCTATAAAATCATGAGTGATGTGGAGAAAGTGGATAAGGAAAAGTTATTTACTTATTCCCATTATACAAGCACTAGGGGTCACCAAATGAAATTAATAGGCAGCAGGTTTAAAACAAATACAAGGAAGTTCTTCTTCACGCAGCACACAGTCAACTTGTGGAACTCCTTACCTGAGGAGGTTGTGAAGGCTAGGACTATAACAGCGTTTAAAAGAGAACTGGATAAATTCATGGTGGTTAAGTCCATTAATGGCTATTAGCCAGGACGGGTAAGGAATGGTGTCCCTAGCCTCTGTCTGTCAGAGGGTGGGGATGGATGGCAGGAGAGAGATCACTTGATCATTGCCTGTTGGGTTCACTCCCTCTGGGGCACCTGGCATTGGCCACTGTCGGTAGACAGGATACGGGGCTAGATGGACCTTTGGTCGGTCCCGGTACAGCCGTTCTTATGTTCTTATGTTCATTCCCCCCCCCCCCCACGTCACCAGCCGCACACTCCCAGAGTCCACAGCTCTCCCATTTACTAATGGTCCATTACCTCCCCGCACATGACCAGCTACCCCCACCACGGAGCCCATCGCCAGGTCCCGTTACCCCTCCCCTCTGTGACCAGCCATTCCCTCCACAGGACTCCATCGCCCCGACTAACCCCACCTGACTTTTGCCTCCTCCACGAGGTGCTCACTGCCCCTTGCCCATGTGAGCGCCTCTGCCCCTCCTGATGCCCACATAGCAATCCCCCACAGGGCGCACCATCCTCTGCATGTCCCCTCACGCCCCACACACCAATCTCCTGCTGCACGCTGCTGCAATCCACCAAGAGGAGCCGGTTGCAGGTGATGACCATGGAGGGCACCTCTCTGACACGTTCTGCCCAGGCTCGCAGCTGTACGACTCGCTGCACATATTTGCCCGCGGGCCAGCCCTTCATCAGCTCCAGCTGCTTGGGGCTCCAGCTGTGAGCAAAGCTGTGGATCTCTGCCACCCACGTGTGCTGCTTGCAGATCTCCTGGGTCTCACTCAGTGCCTCCTGCAGGAATAGCACAGGGCTCTCAGCAAACCACAGCACCAGGCCCCAGGAGATACAGAGCAAACCCCACCATTCGCCATGCCTCCCTCAAAGCCCGCTCCGAAGCGTCAGCTGGTGCCCAACTCGGCAGCCTGGTCCCTGGGACTCCCCCCCCGCCCAGGATCCCACTTCCTGTCTGAGCGCAGGTAAGGCAATGGCTTTGGAGAAGCCTGAGCCCCGAGAAGAGCCAGGCTGGGGCCCTGGTCTGGGAGCTCCAGGAGGAAGTGGCCAGAGGGGAGTGAGCACTGGAGAAGGGCTCCTACAGGGGAAGGCCCCAGTGGGCAGGGGATCAATAGGGAGGAGAGGCAGAGGGGAGTTCAGGATGCATGATCATTGTACTGGGTACTGCAGCGATGCCCAGAGGCCCCAGTCAGGATCAGGCCCCATTACATTGGGTGCATCACCGACTCCAAGGGAGAGACGGGCCCCCCCAGAGCTCAGTGTCACACAGCGTGAGCCGGGGATGCTTAGCCCGGTGCGTCTGGAAGCGCCAAAGCTGCGGGGGTCAATCAGCTCTTAGCAGTGGAGAAGCAGGGAGGGATGTTGGCGACACAAGGTGTGACGAACTGGGCCTGTTCTCACTGTGGTCTGTGAATGCTGACAGGGGAGTGTAGCTGGAATAGTCTGCATTGGAGGATGGGAGACAGCCCGAGGGCGCATACCTAAGTGTGTAACACGAGAACCCAGGAAGGGGTTGAAGGCCAGGTAACTCCTTAGCCCGGGAAACTGAACAAAGGCTGTGGGAGGGGTCGCTGAAGCCAGAGTGCTGGAAGCAGGCTGGAGAGATGGCTGGGAGGCAGAGATGGCTCTGACCCCCCAAGGGGGGTGGGCTGGGATGCCCTGGGACCTCAAGCTGGACCTAACTGAGGGGGGCCCGGTTGTCTGTGCCTGCAAGACCTGTCTTGGACTGTATTCCTGTCATCCAAATAAACCTTCTGCTTTACTGGCTGGCTGAGAGTCATGGTGAATCGCAGGAAGCCGGGGGTGCAGGGCCCTGAGTCCCCCAATACTCCGTGACACAAGGCCAGCTCTTAGAGACATTGCAAAGGGAAAAGAGGCCAGGCAGCCCTGGCCTGACTAGTTCAGTGCAGTGAGCCCCCCTCACTCACCGCCAGCAAAGCCCGCTGGCTGGCCAGGGCCCCCTGGATACTGCTGTCCGAGTGCAGGTCCTGCTCCAGTTGCTCCCTCGACGGCACTGGGTACTGGCTCCTCAGCCGGTGCCCACTCACCTCCAGGCCCCCGATGCCCTTCAGATCCAGATGGTGCACCAGCTGTGGCTGCTGGCCACAGAGCACCTCAGCAGGCAGACTCTGGAGCAGCTCATCAGGGGACTGGGGGGCCAGGGCCTCAGAGCCTCCTTTATCTGCCTCTCGAAGGGCTGCACAGGAGAGAGAGACAGACAGTGAGGGCTCAACCAACCATCTCAGTGAGGATGATGGGGGGTGCACACTCCCCTCCCTGGCACCTGGGTATAGTGGGCAGCAGCAGGGCCTCTGCCCCATCCGCTCTGTCCCCCACCCTGGGAGGCCCTGTGGCAGTGTTCCATCTGGCCAGGAAGCACCAGATGGGGACGGGCCCTGGTAGAGAGACCTGCGTGAGGAAGTCACCTACCACTTGGCTGGGGATTGCACAGCACCATCGCCAAGTCCTGACTTCTGGAAGTCTCTGTCTCTCCAGGACTCTGCTCAGGTTGGGTCACTGGCTTCTCTTTCCTGGTGCGGGTCACCTGCAGGGACTGGAGAGGGACGGGGAGATCCCCGCTGGCTGCAGAAAGGGGCTTGGCACAGTCCCTTTCACCTTCTGCAACCCTGCACTCCCCACAACAGGGTCCTTCAACCTCCTGGCCAGGCCCACATTATAACATTGACAACACTTGGTTCCCCACCCTGCAGCAGGGGCACCCAGCCCAACCTCCCAGCAAGAGCCGCCAGCCCTTACCACTCCTCCCCAGCAAGAGCACCAGACCCCAGCCCTGCCCCAAGCCAGCTGAAGCACTACCTGACGCAGAGATCTTGCTGGGAGCTGGCTCCTCCCATTACCCACCAGCCCTGCGGTGAAGGCACCTGAGCCCCGGGCATGTGCCTGACCTTCAGCAATGGCAGTGCAGCAGGAAGGGCCTGGCACAGGGGATGGACAGCCATTCGGCCCTCCAAGGTGCTCGTTGGATGCAGGCAGACTCCCTACTCCCACTGGTGTCAGCACAGCTGGGGAGGGACGACTGCCAAGCTGGGAGTCAGAGGTACCAACCTGCAGTACAGATTCCACCACGGCCTCCAGGGCCCCCAGCAGGCTGGTTTCCAGCACCTGACTGGAGGGAAAGGGGACCAGTTGGCTGTCAGCGTCAAACACCAGGTGCACTCGGAGGACAGCCTTCCTCATGGTACCATTGGCCTGCAGAGGAGAGAGTCAGAACAGGGTCAGTCCTAACCACACACTGCGGGCTCCATATGCCCTGGGTCCCCTGGGCTCTGGGTGGGTGAGGTGATAGCCCTGGGGAGGGGGGGGTCCTAGCCTCATGCTCTAGGCTGTAACATCCATTTCCAGGGTAAATGAACAAAGAAGAGGCCTTTTCAAACACAAGTTACTGTGTAGCTGGCTCTGGTGTGACTGAGGCTGGTGATGCTGGGAACACCAGGACTGGACACAATTCAAGAAGGACATTGATAAAGTGGAGAGGGGTCAAAGAAGAGCAGCAGGAATGCTGAAGGGTTGGAAAACCTGCCTCCTAGTGAGAGACTCCAGGAATTCAATCTGCGTAGCTTCCCAAAGAGAAGGTTCAGGGATGACTGACCACAGACTAAGTACCGACATGGGGAACACATGTTTAACGATGAGCTCTGCAGTCTAGCAGAAAAAGGTCTGACACGATCCAATGGCTGGGAGTAGAAGCTAGACAAATTCAGACGGTAAATAAGGTGCAAACATTTGAACAGTGACTTACCATGGATCGTGATGGGTTCTCCATCAGTAGCCGTTTTTATTTCAAGATGGGGTGTTTGTCTAACAGCTCCGCTTTAGGGATTATCTGGAGGAAGTTCTCTGGCTTCTGTTCTACAGGAGGTCAGGCTAGATGATCACAGTGGTCCCTTCTGATTTGAGACCTCTATGAATCTGTGACCATGGACACTACAAATTCTCTGGCGTGCTAAAAGACAGCAACACTCCACTCACAGGACAAAGAGCTTAGGAACGGGTGACTCGTGATCAGTGTATGCTAGCCTGGACCATCAACAGGCTGGCCCCCAGTGGCCCCTTCCTCCCCAGCGCTCATGCAGACCTCCTGGTTTTCTGACACCCTCCACCAGAGGACGAAAGAAGGGCAGAAATTTGAGAGCTAACAGCAAAATCGAAGGCTGATAAAGACAAAAAATGAAACATGAGGATTTCTTCCAACCCCATGCTGAGGGTTAAATACAGGCCAAGAGAGCCTTCCTATGAGCCTCCATTGAAGCCAGCAAACCCTGCCCCAAGGAGCTATCCAGTGTGGTAAACTGCTTCAGCAACCCTGGGTGCCTACAACCTGCGTCAGAGCTGAGCACCCAGCACTGCAAAGAACTATCATCCTGCTGTGCTGAAAAGATCATGCAGATTCAGGAAGCCTTTTCAAAAAGCCTGGCTCTGTCCCACACCAGCCCACAGCCCACCTGTATCCCTGGAGTGCAGTACATCGCTCCTCAAGATGGGCGGGATGCCCCAAACCAGATTCCTGATAAGCACCTGTTTGAAACTGTGTAGATAAAGATGTTGCTGTCATGGAAACAGAGCAAGAAACGTGGCATTAGACAGAGGGAGGTGGAAAGATCGGGGGAGGGGGCTCATGTGTCACCAAGGCACAAGAGCATCTACTAAAATAATATGTGGAAGCAAAAAATTGCATCATTATGGAGGAAGTCAGTTTGGGATACATACGCTGGAGGTCTGGTGCAGCCAGGAGTAAAACATCACTGGAGTTTCTAAACATTACAGCTGATAATTTTCTAACACAAAAGGTACTGCACGCAAATGAGGTCATTTTTTCTGGACCTTGTTATAATCGATAAAAATGACTTAATCACTGGATTGGAAGTCATCTAGGATCACATGACTTGATTCAGTGTAGCCATAAGGTTATTTGATAGCATCCTCAAAAGCTTCTAGAAAGAATTGTGCCTTGCCAAGGTACATTTGCCAAGCAAGCATAGGGATTTATCCCTGGGGTTTTTGAAAATAACTGTGTTTACATAAGAACAGCCCTACTGGGTCAGACCAATGGTCCATCTAGCCTAGTATCCTGTCTTCCGACAGTGGCCAGTGCCAGGTGCCCCAGAGGGAATGAACAGAACAGGGAATCATCAAGTGATCCATCCTGTCGCTCATTCCCAGCTTCTGGCAAACAGAGGCTAGGGACACCATCCCTGCCCATCCTGGCTCATAGCCATTGATGGACCTACCCCCATGAATTTACCTAGTTCTTTTTTGAATCCTGTTATGGTCTTGGTCTTGTTTAGCTTAATTTGTTATTCTTTTTTCCTTGACAAAATACATTCTGAACTATATATGTAATGCTCAAGTTCCTGTGATGCACATACTTGGCAAAGGCTTTCTCTGTTTCATCACTTTCACATGCAGAGTTCCAGGGCCGGCTCCAGGCATCAGCCTACCAAGCATGTGCTTGGGGCGGCATCTGGAGGGGGGCGGCGCTCACCCGGGGAGAGCGGAGCCGCAGCAGGCTCGCCGCCCTCTCCCCGGCGCTCCGGCCGGTCGGGGAGAGCGGGGCCCCTGCTGGGTTCTCCGCCCTCCTCCCGGCATTCCGGCTGGCCGGGGAGAGCGGGCCCGCAGCCGGGCTTGCCACCCTCCCTGCGGCGCTCCGGCCGGCCGGGGAGAGCGGGGCTGTGGCCAAGCTCGGCGCCCTCCCCTGCCGCGCTCTCCGCCGGGAGATGGGGGGTGGTGGGAGGCTTTTTTGCCTGGGGCGACAAAAAAGCCAGAGCTGGCCCTGCAGAGTTCATCAAATCATCTACAACAACCATATTTACTTTATTGGTAAGAAACAGTCATTGTTAAAAAAAAAATCAGGCAACCCCTCCACAAAATTGATGAAAGGGTATTTACAAAATAGTCCTTTATACACCAGCAACTGTAACACCACACAGTATTCTCAGGCATAACAGATAACATTTGCTCAATATTATCCAACACATTTTTAATAAATTAACTTTTCCCACAGTTGCTAGGCCCTACAAGAATTACAGAAAAAGTGTATTCCCACTGCATATCCATTTTCAAAAGCCGTAGGGTAGGGTTCTAAATCTCTCTCTGATGACTCTCTTGTTGTAAATGACTTTGCATTTTCTTAAGGATCTTTGTTTCTATTTGCCACTGATTTTTGTTCCTTGCAATAGAGGACTGCTGCACATCTATCTTTTTGTTGGGATATTCTCACTCAGGTCTGTGCTATAGTCCAAGACTAGATCTTTCAAACTGTCAAAGTTGATCTTTTCACAATTTGCTATGTTGAGGGTAATCCCTTTGACTTTTATGCAGGTCTTCCCTTCCGGCAGCTTGTACTAATACATTTCTGGACCTGCTGACACGAACTCTGTGATGGGTTTGCCTGCCAGGATCTTACTCATGAGGTACCCTAAATAATCCCCCAGGAGTGGGGTTCCAGTCTCCCTCCCTTTTCACAAATATCACCGATTCTGTGTCATGATACAGGCACTGCTCTTGCAAATTGTCTCACAGGTTGTATAGTTCAAAGCAGGCGTAAGTGGTGGTGAAACAAGCTACGACCATGTTTGTATTGCCAGAGACTGTGTAGCAATCTCTTGCATATTTTCAAGACAAGCAAGCTGTTTCATTGTTGATAAACTCACAGGATGAAACCTCATAATTGGGGGAAAGTAGGTACTGAAAGAGTTCATCAGGATGTCTCAAAGGCTGGTACTGGGTAGGTTTGTTCTTTGGCCGGATTTGCCCCACAGATTTTAAAACAGTTTGGTAATTTGGCATTGTGGCAAGGCACCTCTTTTCTCTCGCCAGCCTTAGCGTTTCTCCCCTCTGGTGATGGTGGGCCTGGGGTAATCAGTCCCACTCAGGCAGGGTTTGTCTTCCCCCTTCGGTGCTCCCTTGGTTGTGTCTTCAGGGTAGGCCTGAGGGTAAGTCTAAGGTGCTCCTTCCCCACTCAAAATGGGCCACTCTCATTACCACTTCAAAAGTTATTTTTCCTCCCTTGGTATCCTGCTGTTAATTGATTTATCTTGTTAGACTGACCTCACACTTGGCAAAGCAACCCCCATCCTTTCATGTTTTATACCTGCTCCTGTATTTTTCACTTCATGCATCCAATGAAGTGGGTTCTAGCCCACGAAAGCTTATGCCCAAATAAATTTGTTAGTCTTAAGCCCTGGTCTACACTACGAGTTTAGGTCGAATTTAGCAGCATTAGATCGATTTAACCCTGCACCCGTCCACATGACGAAGCCATTTTTGTTGACTTAAAGGGCTCTTAAAATCGATTTCGGTACCCCTCCCCGACGAGTGGATTAGCGCTGAAATCAACCTTGCTGGGTCGAATTTGGGGTAGTGTGGACGCAATTTGACGGTATTGGCCTCCGGGAGCTATCCCAGAGTGCTCCATTGTGACAGCTATGGACAGCACTCTCAACTCCGATGCACTGGCCAGGTAGACAGGAAAAGCCCCGCAAACTTTTGAATTTCATTTTCTGTTTGGCCAACGTGGCGAGGTGATCAGCACAGGTGACCAAGCAGAGCTCATCAGCACTGGTGACCTTGCAGTCCCAGAATCGCAAAAGAGCTCCAGCATGGACCGAACAGGAGGTACTGGATCTGATCGGTGTATGGGGAGATTAATCCGTGCTATACAAACTCCATTCCAAAAGATGAAATGTCGGAATATTTGAAAAAATCTCCAAGGGCATGAAGGACAGAGGTTATAACAGGGACTTGCAGCAGTGCCGTGTGAAGCCTACCAAAGAACCAGAGAGGCAAATGGCAGCTCCGGGTCAGAGCCCCAGACATGCCGCTTCTATGATGAGCTGCATGCCATTCCAGGAGGTGCCCCTACAACTACCCCACCCCTGTGCTTCCCTCCTCCCGCACCCCTCCCGGGCTACCTTGGCAGTTATCCCCCCATTTGTGTGATGAATTAATAAAGAATGCATGAATTTGAAACAACAGTGACTTTATTGCCTCTGCAAGCAGAGATCAAAGGGGGGAGGGGAGGGCGGTTGGCTTACAGGGAAGTAGAGTGAACCAAGGGGGCAGGTTTTCATCAAGGAGAAACAAACAGAACTTTCACACCGTAGCTTGGCCAGTCATGAAACTGGTTTTCAAAGGTTCTCTGATGCACAGAGCGCCCTGCTGCGCTCTTCTAACCACCCTGGTGTCTGGCTGCGCGTAATCAGCGGCCAGGCGATTTGCCTCAACCTCCCACCCCGCCATAAACATCTCTCCCTTACTCTCACAGATATTGTGGAGCACACAGCAAGCAGGAATAACGATGGGAATATTGGTTTTGCTGAGGTCTAACCGAGTCAGTAAACTGCGCCAGCGAGCTTTTAAACGTCCAAAGGCACATTCTACCACCATTCTGCGCTTGCTCAGCCTATAGTTGAACTGCTCCTTACTACTGTCCAGGCTTCATGAGCCATGGGAGCAAGGGGAAGGCTGGGGTAGGTGCGACAGCGCGGTGCTGCCGACTGGGAGAGCAGCCTGAGGCTGAAGCCTCCAGCTGGCATGATATTCCAGACAGGACTGAATCTCCATTAGACAAAACTTAAAGAAGAGAATGACCTGGAGTCATTCCCATTTTTGTCCAGGCGCTCCCGACTGACCTCAGCGAGGCCAGCCAGGAGCACCCATGTCTGCCCAGGCGCCCCCAACCAACCTAACCGAGGTCAGCCAGGAGCACCCATGGGACGATGACGACGGTTAGCAGTCGTATTGTACCGTCTGCCATCCGCAAGGCAAGGCAAGGGGATGCTGCTGTGTAGCATTGCAGTACCGCGTCTGCCAGCAGCACCCAGAAGACATACGGTGACGGTGAGCTGAGTGGGCTCCATGTTTGCCGTGGTATGTCGTCTGCAAGGGTAACCTAGGAAAAAAGGCGAGAAATGATTTTTTGCCGTTGCTTTCATGGAGGGAGGAAGGGAGGGGGGCCTGACGACATGTACCCAGAACCACCCGCAACAATGTTTTTGCCCCATCAGGCATTGGGAGCTCAACCCAGAATTCCAATGGGCGGCGGAGACTGCGGGAACTGTGGGATAGCTACCACAGTGCAACGCTCCGAAAGTCAACGCTAGCCTCGGTACTGTGGATGCACACCGCTGACTTAATGCGCTTAGTGGAGACAAACACAATCAACTGTATCAAATCAATTTCTAAAAAATCAACTTCTATTAAATCGACCTAATTTCATAGTGTAGACATACCCTAAGGTGCCACAAGGACTTCTCATTGTTTTTGCTGATACAGACTAACACGGCTACCGCTCTGAAACCTGTTCTAAGCCAGACACTATTTGAGAGTCATCCTCAA
The DNA here is from genome assembly GCF_027887155.1 of Malaclemys terrapin pileata. Classification (NCBI taxonomy): domain Eukaryota; kingdom Metazoa; phylum Chordata; order Testudines; family Emydidae; genus Malaclemys; species Malaclemys terrapin. The sequence continues at coordinate 355,538,502 of NC_071505.1, read as the reverse complement.
AGAGGCCACTGCAAGGATCATCAGGAGTAGATGGGAACCACTCTACAGATTAGACTCTATGGGCTTGTCTACACTACGAAATTAGGTTGAATTTATTAAAGTCAACCTGTAGCCTCCGATTTTACAAAATCAATGGTGTATGTCCACACTATGTACATTCCGTCAGTGGAGCGCATCCCCACTACCATGGGTAGCATCGACTCACGGAGTGATGCACTGTGGGCAGCTATCCCACAGTTCCTGTTCCCAACTGGAATTCTGGGTTAGGCTCCCAATGCCTGATGGGACAAAAATATTTTCGTGAGGTGTTTTGGGTACATATCGTCAGCCTCCCATGATGCACTTGGCTGCTACTTCCCTGAAAACGACGGCAAACAATCATTTTCGTGCCTAAGCTTGGGTTACTCATGCAGACACCATAGCACAGCAAACATGGACCCCTTTCAGCTGTATGCTGTTGTTGTGAGCGTCACAAACACCTCGTGCATTGTCCTGCGGTATTTGCAGAGCCTAGCCAGGAGCTGCTGCGCAGAAGAAGGTGATGCCACGCAAACAGCTGTGCTGGAAGCCATGGAATGGAGCAATTCGCACCTACTGGCAGTGGCAGCCGGGCTTGTTGACACAGTGGATCATGGCTTCTGGGCCCGGGAAACAAGCACAGACTCGTGGGATCACATTGTTATGCAGGTATGGGATGAAGAGCAGAGGCTGCATAACTTTCGAATCCATAAGTCCACTTTCATGGAACTTTGCAAATTGCTTTCCCCATCCCTGAAGCGCAGAAATATCGAAATGAGACCTGCTCTGACAGTTGAGAAGTGAGTGGTGATAGCCCTGTGGAAGCTTGCAATGCCAGTTTGCTACTGGTCAGTCGGGAATCAGTTTGGAGTGGGTAAATCTGTGATCCAAGTAGCCAGGGCAATCAATTCACTTCTGCTAAGAAGGGTAGTGACTCTGGGAAACGTGCAGGACATAGTGGATGGCTTTGCTGCAGTGGGTTTCCCTAACTGTGGTGGGGCGATAGACGGAATACACATCCCTATCTTGGCACCAGACCACCTTGCCAAAGAGTACATAAACCGGAAGGGGTACTTCTCAATGGTGTTGCAAGTGCTAGTGGATCACAGGGGCTGTTTCACCGACATCAACGTGGGATGGTCAGGAAAGGTACATGACGCTCACATCTTTAGGAACTCCGGTCTCTTCAGAAAGCTGCAAGAAGGAACTTTCTTCCCAGACCAGAAAATTACCGTTGGTGATGTTGCACTGCCAATAGTTATCCTTGGAGACCCAGCCTACCCCCTGCTCCCATGGCTTATGAAGCCGTACACAGGCAGCCTGGACAGCAGTAAGGAGTAGTTCAACCACAGGCTGAGCAAGTGCAAAATGGTGGTAGACTGTGCCTTTGGACGTCTAATGGGGCGCTGGCGTTGTTTACTCGGTTAGACCTCAGTGAAAGCAATATTCCTATTGTTGTTGCTGCTTGCTGTGTTCTACGTAATATCTGTGAAAGCAAGGAGGAAAAGTTTCTGGTAGGGTTGGGGGTTGAGGCAGATCGCCTGGCTGCCAATTATGAGCAGCCAGACACCAGGGCAATAAAAAGAGCACATTGAGGTGCACTGCATCTCTGAGAGGCTTTGAAAACCAGTTTCATGAATGATCCAACACTGATGTGACAGTTCTGTGTGTTGTTCCTTACCAACCTGCCCCCTTTTTCGCATGTACTGCCCTGTAAACTAAACCCCCACCAACCACTGTGTGCACAGTGAATAAAGAGCCTCTTGTACTCAATTCATGCAAATTTATTATGCTAACAAACACTGAACAGAGACAACCATGAATAGCAATGGTAACCAGGTAAGGGCCTGATAACACAGGGAGGGAGGGGCAGGGACACACAGCTTATTACACCTGCTGTGGGAATGAGAGCTTTCTGCTCCATGAACCATCCCTGGAGTGGAGTTCAAGGGATAACGGAACTCCCCCTCCTCGCATTCTAGGACCTCTGGGAAAGGAGGATATGGAACTTGGTGAGGAGGGCAGCTGGCTCATCACTGAGTGCAGCGGGACTCTAAGGTCTAGCTGCCTTTCCTGCACCTCAACCATATGCCTCGACATGTCTGTTTGTTCTCCCATAAGCCGCAACATCTCCTCTTGTGTGTTAGGCTCTTGTTCCCTGCTTGCTTTCCTGCCCTCTTGGCCGATGCGCATGCTCTCCGATAGTGTGAGCCTCCATGTACGGAGCTGGGCCCTGTCAGCCTCGGAGGAATGCATCAAATCACAGAACTTGATTTATGTTTCCCCTCAGCGTTTCCAGGATTTCTGAAAAACAAGCTCTTGAAACAAGATGGCCTCCTCCACAGATGATGGGGCTTCCAGGAGTGGTGCTGCTGATTGGCCAACCACTGAACTCCAGAGATTGAGGGTTTTGGCCTAAGCTCTGTGCTGTACCTGTTCGGATTAGTGCACATTTCCCTTCCAGCAGGGTCCATGCTGACTATTAGAGGGTGGGGGGGAGAAGTCCTTCAAGGGGTCACATGACCCTCTTTCAGAAAGGTCTCCCCACTGCTGAACTTGCCCTGATTGGTCAAATCCACTCTCGGGGAGGTCCTACAGGGCTGAAACCCACTCTGATTAGTTGAAGGTGACGGGAAGAGTTCTTAGCGGGGTCGCATGCCACCCCTTGCTTCTAGTCATGTGTCAATCTCAAGCCCACAAGTAATACCACAGGAGGAGGGGCCCAGGTGGGTGGAGCCTTAGGGGTCACGGGTGGGGTCAACGTTTGATTGACGTTGTACCCCAGACTACTCTCCTGGTTAACCACTCAATGGTACTTTTGTGACCAGCTCATGGAAGGGGGGAAACGTCTGGAGGAGGAATAGCAAGAAAGGCTCTGTGACGTTATTGACATAAACTGGGACCATATAGATCATTGTTGCAACCAAGGTCCTGTAGTGGCACCCAAATCTTGTATAAAGGGGGTCAAATGGGGTGTCTAGGACAAGGTTATGGTTTACTGGTTATGATTATGCTGTCTATATGTATGTATCAGTTTTGTAGTCGAAGTTATGAATATTGGCTCTATACTGTCTGTATGGCAAACTTATGCTATGCTTCTGGGTGACATCCCAGACAAGCTGAGATTAGCTCTGCCTAGCCTGCTTGATTGCCCATTAAGGACCATCAGCTATACAATGGACCCATTGAGAGAAGGCAGATACGCCTTGTACCTCAGCAAAGTATGCAGGGACTGGCCCATGTGACTCCAGACTCCATTTTGCTGTAATTTTCCACAGTAAGAACAAAGAGGTGATCTTACACCTGGAAAAGACTATATAAGGCTGATGCCTGATCTCCATCTTGTCTTCAATCCTGCTTCTTACCTCTGGAGGGACTTTGCTACAAACTGAAGCTCTGAACAAAGGACTGAATGACCCATCCCAGCTGGGGATGTATTCCAGAGACTTGATTTGAACCTGCAGTTTATTCCATCGCTGCTGCAAGCCTGAACCAAGAACTTTGCCATTACTGTATGTAATTGATTCCATTTAACCAATTCTAACTCTCATCTCTATCTTTTTCCTTTTATGAATAAACCTTTAGATTTTAGATTCTAAAGGATTGGCAGTAGCGTGATTTGTGGGTAAGGTCTGACTTGTACATTGACCTGGGTCTGGGGCTTGGTCCTTTGGGATCAGGAGAACCTTTTTCTTTTACTGGGGTATTGGTTTTTATAACCATTTGTCCCCATAACGTGTGGCACTGGTGGTAATACTGGGAAACTGGAGTGTCTAAGGAGATTGCTTGTGAGACTTGCGGTTAGCCAGTGGGGTGAGACCGAAGTCTTAGTCTGGTTTGGTTTGGTTTGCCTTAGAGGTGGAAAAACCCCAGCCTTGGGCTGTAACTGCCCTATTTGAGCAATTTGTCCTGAGTTGGCACTCTCAGTTGGGTTCCGCCAGAACCGCATTGTCACAGTGGCGTAGTCGTGCTTGGATCCACAGAACCAGGTCAATTAAGCTTTGGGTCAGAACCCCACGCTATCCAAATTTGAATTTTGGGATTGAGAGTTTTGTTGGTTAAAGAGCTGCTGCAATGGCTGAGCAAAGAGCATATGAGGGACTTGGCAAAAAAGCCCTGGAAAATTTGTGTTCAGAAAAGAGGATAAGCTTTAGAAAGAAAGCTACAAAGGAAGAACTGAGAAATCTGTTAATAGCCAGTGATCAGGGGGCAAGAGCACAGCCCTTACCTGAGGCTGCAGAAGATGCAGAAAAAATTAGGATGCAAAGGGTGACAAGTAAACTGCAATTTGAGCATGAACAGAAGCTAGCAGATCTTCGATTGCTGGAGAAGCAAAAAATAGCAGAGTTAGAAAGAGAGAGAGAGAAAGAGGCTGCTGAGAGAGAGAAAGAAGCTGATCAAAGAAAGAAGGAGGCTGATGAGAGAGAAGAGAGAGCTCGTAAGGGACGTCTAGAGCTGCTCGTTGCTGAACAGGAGACGGCCAGACTTCAGCTCCAAGTAATGGAAGAGCGGAGAAAGTCATCCCCACCTGGTACTCCACTTCCCCCCCACCATGAGAAAAACTGGGAAAGGATGTGTCCCATTTACAATGATACTGAGGATATAGAGGAGTTTTTGTCTACCTTTGAACGCCTCTGCAATCTGTACCAGATCCCGGAGGGTCAGCGAATGCCTGTCCTGCTGACCAGACTGACTGGAAAAGCCAGGGAGGTGTTTAATGACTTGGGGGAACAAGAAGCCTTAAATTATGAGCGGTTTAAAGATTCTGTGTTAAGGCGGTTCAAGGTTACTCCTGAATCTTACAGAGTTAAGATTAGAGAGTTTAAAATGTCTAAGGATTGTACTTTTGTAGAATGTGCTCATAAGCTGATGGGTTTTGTTAAAAAGTGGGTTATGGGAGCCAAGGTTCATGGGAGTTTTGAAAAACTGCTGGATTTAATAACTTTGGAACAGTTCTTAGACATTGTGCCGGACAATGTGAGAGCAGCTGTGTGTGACAGGGACCCTGAGTCAGTCCTACGGGCAGCAGAGATTGCGGATGCCCATACCCAAAACAGGGCTCGAGAAGGGTGTAAAACCCCGGGGAAAACTGATCACCATTCTCCCCAGTTCAAGAGGAGGGAAGGATTTAAAAATAAACCTGACTCTTCTAAAGGAGTTCAAGGAGGTCCGGGGGGTAGGAACTCACATCCCAGGACGGAACAGGTTACATGCTATCACTGTGGTATGCTGGGCCACATGAGACCAGACTGCCCGACACTGAAGGGCGGCCCCAAACCAGCAACCCCAAATGCCACGGCCAATGCTAACCCTGTTGTTGTAAACTCACAGGCAAGCCACACAGAAACAGCATTGGTGCCCTGTGTGCAAATGCTGTTTCTGTGGTCTCTGAAGAATTTGACCTTAAAACTCACATTAGAGCTAAATATGGGGGAAATAATGCAGAGTTTATTAGCAGTGCAGAAGTGAATGGAGTGAGGTGTATGGCATGGAGGGACACCGCAGCAGATATTACTCTGGTTAAAGCAAGTCTTGTCAGGAAGGAAGATTATTTGCCAGGTGAAGATGTAACTGTTGTAGCCTTATCTAAGTATTTTGTCAGGGTGCCTTTGGCTAAAATCCACCTGAAATGGAAGGGATTGGAGGGCACCATGGTTGTGGGAGTAAAAGACATAATCCCTAAGGATATTATGATTGGAAATGATATTAAAGCTATGGTCAGTCAAGTTAATACAAACCAGGCACAAGAGAGGATTGATCCTAAGATTGTGCCTATGGAGGGTTTCTCCAAAAGTTTGTCTTTGGAAAGTAGCTGTTTGGCTGTGAATATCTATCTAATGTCCCAGAAGTAAATCTGGAATTAGATCAAGCGAAGGGAGAGGAGAACAAGGAGATTTTGGATGAGCCTAGGCAGTCTTGTGAGCTGATGGCTTTATCTAGTCAGCAGTTTGGGAAGGCAAGGAGAGTGGAAGATGAGTGTCCCTATACCTTATCTGTTTCCTGTGCGAATAATAGAGACAGTGAAGGAAATGTGCCTGTGTCTGTCAGGGGTATTGACTTGCCTATGGAGGAAGCTACCCCAGTCTCCAAGCAGTTGTCTGTGAACAGCCCGGTGTGCTGGGACAAGGGAAATGAAATCCCAAATTATATGTCTAGTAAAGAAAAATGCGTCTCCAACTCTTTTTTGTCTGTGGAGCAGACAGAAGGTGCCTTTCGGCCTGTGATGGTTGAGAGTAATTTAGTTGTCTCAGAGTTGGTTCTGGATTCAACTAAAGCCCAGGAAGGGAATGGTCCTAAGTTTGCATCTGCTGGGGAGAATGGCACCGTAACTAGGTTGCATCCAGTTAGTGTCTTAGCGAAATCCCAGAGACCAGACAATTCTGATGCTTGTATTGGGCCTGTTGCTCATGTGTGGTTGGAGAAGGGTGTAACAACTCTGTCTGATCAGGGTGATACCCTAGCCAGGGCACAAGGAGAGCAGAAAGGTAATTCGGTTGTGTTACCTACGGACAGTTTAACAACTTGTAGCAAAAAGGAAAAAATTCCTAAGCTGGTGTGTGGCAAAGAGAAGGGAAGTATCAGGGGGTAGCCGTGTTAGTCTGTATCTACAAAAACAACAAAGAGTCTGGTGGCACCTTAAAGACTAACAGATTTATTTGGGCATAAGCTTTCGTGAGTATAAACCTCACTTCTTCGGATGCATAGAGTGAAAGCTACAGCTTTCACTCTATGCATCCGAAGAAGTGAGGTTTATACTCACGAAAGCTTATGCCCAAATAAATCTGTTAGTCTTTAAGGTGCCACCAGACTCTTTGTTGTTTTTAAAGAGAAGGGAAGTATTTCTAACCTTTTATCTAGGAAGTCTATGGGTTCACCTGAAAGGGGATTGTGTAGAAATCTGCCTGATGGGCCAGAGGTGATCCTGAATGTAAGTAAGACCCAGACAGAGTCTGTTGTTGCTCAGGAAAGTGTGCCTTTAGAGCAAGCCCTAGGTGAAGAGGGTAAGGGCAGAATTTCTGTGAGGGGTGAATTGCTGCTTAGAAAAGCTCCTGGAGAAAGGAATCCTCATGGTACTCGGTGCAAGCAGTTCCCTGCAACTGAAGGGTGTGAGAGTGATTTAATCAAGGAAGTTTCAGTTCCTAGCAGCCAAAAATTGTCTGTTGTGAATGGATCCTCTGACTTTCCTTTTAAAAGATCCAGTGTGGGTAGCTTTGAGAAGGTCTCAGAGGAAGTAAAAGTTGTTAAGGAATTGAGGCATCCCTATAACCGAGTGGCTGTGTGGGGCCAACTTGTTGGGGAGACAATGGTGTTGGAACAGGAATGTCTCCTTTCTGATTCTTTAAATGAGCAGTTTGTGCTTCAGGGTTTGAGGACAGATTTGGTTACTGATGTGTCAGAGCAGAGCAGTTTTATGGCTAAATGCTTGAGGATGCGGGGGAGAGGAAGCAAACTCTCACCCGCAGACTCTTTGGATTTGTGTGGTATCTCTTTAAGACAGAGTCCAGCCTTGGAGATGATAGCAGTTACGAATATGAAAACTGGTGGACTGGCTCTGGTCTGGGGTAGTGCAAATTACTTGCCTGGCTGGGAAAGGAAGGACTTGCTAATAGCTGTTAGCACAGAGGGCCCACCCCATCAGCCAGTGAATTCTGTTAAGCAAGAGAAATCGGGGTTTGATCCTGCAGGACAAGGAGGAAAGAGAACACTGAATTTTGCAAAGGGAAGCCACAGGTTAACCCTAAAATGCCCAAACTCCAATGGTATTGAGCCAAAGGTGTGGCATGACAAACATGACTGTAGGTGGACACTTGCAATGAACTTGTTGTTATTGCTAAATTTTGTAATTAACAATGTGCCTAATCTTTTGGAGAATCCCTGGGACATGTTAAAAGGAATACATGAAAACACACGTTATGTTAAAAGGCCTTGTTACACTGGGGTTTCACAGGTAATGCCTATAAACAGTATGGGAACTTTTCACAGGGGAAAAGACATTCCAGACCTAATGTGCTGTATGAAAAGGAAGACGGAGGCACACTACCATATTGCTTTCATGGCTAAATGCCAAGATTCCTGGACTATGAAGAACATTAATATCTGCATTTATTCGATGTTAATTGGGTTCCAAACATTTGCCCGAGCTTGTATGGATAAAGTAGCAGTTTTCTTTAGCTCTTGGCAAGATCACATGGCACATACAGGAACCATGCTGCCAGAGCAGATCCAATCCACTATTGTTCTAACTAAGTGTTACCTTGAGTTTGTAAAGAGGTTCAATCATGTGGTTGAACATGATTTTGATAAACCATTTCTGTTATATACTGGTACGGCTTCTAACCCAATACTAGCTGTAGTGAGACAGAACCCAGGATGGGGAGCTCTTGGGATGCAGTCACTGATGTTTGTGTCATCCCTTCCTGCATCAATTTTGCGTTGGGGGTGTGACGTTATTGACATAAACTGGGACCATATAGATCATTGTTGCAACCAAGGTCCTGTAGTGGCACCCAAATCTTGTATAAAGGGGGTCAAATGGGGTGTCTAGGACAAGGTTATGGTTTACTGGTTATGATTATGCTGTCTATATGTATGTATCAGTTTTGTAGTCGAAGTTATGAATATTGGCTCTATACTGTCTGTATGGCAAACTTACGCTATGCTTCTGGGTGACATCCCAGACAAGCTGAGATTAGCTCTGCCTAGCCTGCTTGATTGCCCATTAAGGACCATCAGCTATACAATGGACCCATTGAGAGAAGGCAGATACGCCTTGTACCTCAGCAAAGTATGCAGGGACTGGCCCATGTGACTCCAGACTCCATTTTGCTGTAATTTTCCACAGTAAGAACAAAGAGGTGATCTTACACCTGGAAAAGACTATATAAGGCTGATGCCTGATCTCCATCTTGTCTTCAATCCTGCTTCTTACCTCTGGAGGGACTTTGCTACAAACTGAAGCTCTGAACAAAGGACTGAGGACCCATCCCAGCGGGGGATGTATTCCAGAGACTTGATTTGAACCTGCAGTTTATTCCATCGCTGCTGCAAGCCTGAACCAAGAACTTTGCCATTACTGTATGTAATTGATTCCATTTAACCAATTCTAACTCTCATCTCTATCTTTTTCCTTTTATGAATAAACCTTTAGATTTTAGATTCTAAAGGATTGGCAGTAGCGTGATTTGTGGGTAAGGTCTGACTTGTACATTGACCTGGGTCTGGGGCTTGGTCCTTTGGGATCAGGAGAACCTTTTTCTTTTACTGGGGTATTGGTTTTTATAACCATTTGTCCCCATAACGTGTGGCACTGGTGGTAATACTGGGAAACTGGAGTGTCTAAGGAGATTGCTTGTGAGACTTGCGGTTAGCCAGTGGGGTGAGACCGAAGTCTTAGTCTGGCTGGTTTGGTTTGCCTTAGAGGTGGAAAAACCCCAGCCTTGGGCTGTAACTGCCCTATTTGAGCAATTTGTCCTGAGTTGGCACTCTCAGTTGGGTTCCGCCAGAACCGCATTGTCACAGGCTCTGAGGACAGGAAATGTAGGACCCAACCTTCGATTCAGAAGACTATGACTCTCCTTCTGCTGACTACAGAGGTGCAGTTCCAGATCGTGCCAGCAACCAGTGCTGAGGTGGAGAGGCCCACAGAGAGGAGAGCACAGAGAGGACAGTACCAAAGAGTGAGCCATCAAGGGTAAATGAGGCTGGCACGGTACTGAGCACTGTACCAATCCTGCTTGTTCTGCCGTGTCCGGCACCACCAATAGCGTCACCTCTTGTACTGCCAGCGACACTGCCACCGACAGGGGCAGGAGGTCTCTGGCAGCCATAAATGCCTCCAGCATGGTTAGTACCAAGATAGCAAGAATGCAGTGGGGTGCCACGGATGTGGAAGGAGCTCCTTCTGGCTCCAGACTCGATGGAACCTGCCTATGTGCTGGAGTCAACGGTACCATCTTCTGTTGTACTGAAGCAGAGGGGTGCTTGGGCTTAGACGGTACTCTCCACTTATCCCCATGCCCAGCAGATTTCAGTGTCGGGCCTCTCCCCCTTTCAGCAGTCTTCTTAGGCAGTAGGGCTGGTGAGCAGTGCCAGGACTCAGGTACTCCTCACCAATGCGGAGGCACTCAGTGCCCAGTCTGACCAACCTGGCTCAGATGGAGGTCTCAAGGCCACCTCCACAAGTAGAAACTTTCTTATGCAAGGTTTAAAGTCCCTGTAAATTTGGCAATGCCCTCCAATCGGAGCTTCCCCAAGGCACTTCTAGCACTTTGAGTGCAGGTTGCTCATAGGCATAGCCTCACTGCAGGAAACACAGGGCTTGAAGCCTGTTGATTGGGGCATCCCTCAGCACCAGGAGACAAACGAAACCTTGAGATGGTAAAAAAAAAAATCTAACTAATTAAATCCTAATAACCTTAATAACACTACACCTCTACCTCGATATAATGCTGTCCTCAGGAGCCAAAAAAATCTTACCTTGTTATAGGTGAAACCGTGTTATATTGAACTTGCTTTGATCCGCTGGAGTGCGCAACCCGCCCCCCCGGAGCGCTGCTTTATCATGTTATATCGGGTCGTGTTATATCGGGGTAGAGGTGTATTTACAATACAAGAAAACACACCCACTGAGAGAACTTGCAAATGCAAGAAGAGCCGTTCCAGCGACCGTCCCAGGCTGTATGAAGGAACTGGAGGGGGCTCAGAGTCAGCTACATGCTTTATACAGATGCCAGCAGCATGTGGCAGCAGAAGGTGCTTGAGCCGCCCTGACAGTTACCACTGAGCGAAGAAATGTCTGGCGATTGTGCGTAGGGCACACACACACATGCGATCACTCGAAGAAGAACAGGGAATGCAGATCACACCTACAGACCGGGGAACTGTATAATGGAACGCATAGACTCTGAAAGGGATCACAGCAGACAAGCAACTCACCATGAGCTCCCAGTGCGATGCTGTGGCAAAAAGGGCTAATGGGAACTTTGGATGTACAAACAAGAGAGGAGTGAGAAGGAGCACGGAGGGGATTGTTACCTCTGTATATGGCATTGGTGAGACTGAGCCAGGAATACTGCATCCAGTTCTGGTATCCATATTTTAAACAGGATGTTGAAAAATTGGAGAGAGTGCAAAAAAAAAAAAAAAAAAAAGAGCCACAAAAATTATTCAAGGGCTGGGGAAAATGCCTTATAGGGAGAGACATAAAAAGCTCAAATTGTTTAGTTTATCCAAAAGAAGATTGAGAGATGACTTGATTATGGTGTATAATTATCGCCTTGGGGAGAAAATACCAGATGCTAGAGAGTTCTTTAAGCTAGCGGAGAAGGGCAGAACAAGACCCAATGGCTGGAAGCTGAAGCCAGAAAAATTCAGATTGGAAATAAGGCCCAAATGTTTAACAGCAATGGTGATTAACCACTGGAGCCCACTCGCAAGGCAAGTGGTGGAGTCTCTGTGATGCTGGCAGACCAGACAGCTCAGGCTAAGGTCCCCAGGCCTCAGGTGAATACTGACACAGCTGAAAGCAGCTTTTGGCTCACCCGTGTGTTAACTAGGTATTAGAATGATAAGAATGTGTTCAGACTTCATTGAATGCTTGTGAGTTGCAGCGTGGAGTAACCTTGCTTATGATTCCTGTATCCCATATTGTACGGTAACATTGGAACATTTGCATTGTAAGCCCTTGTAACTGTAAATCACCAGCCAGGAGAGAAACATTTGATTCACGATGTGAAATGCTGGTCCCCAACAGAAGGTGTTATGCCTGACCGACAAGGAAGGCCCATTGACACCAGGCAGATACAGTAGAACATTACAGAGGAAAAAATACTTTGTTGTTTTCCCTCTCCTTCCTCAGCCCACAAAGATGAGTCTTGCAAGTGAATTCCTCCCATAACTGAGTGGAAGATGGGAAGGGATAAACCCTAACCAGGAGAAACTGTATCTCACTGCTGCTTGGACTCCGAGAGGCAAGGTTTCTAGGGAGAAGCAAGGGATTCCCAGCTGCTTAGCCTTATCTCCTAGAACTGGAAGGGACCCCAAAAGGTCATCAAGTCCAGCCCCTCTAGATTCCTAAGTGGCCCCCTCAAGGATTGAACTCATAAGCCTGGGTTTAACATGCCAATGGCCAAACCACTGAGCTATCCCTCTGTGACGTTATTGACATAAACTGGGACCGTATAGATCATTGTTGCAACCAAGGTCCGGTAGTGGCACCCAAATCTGGTATAAAGGGGGTCAAATGGGGTGTCTAGGACAAGGTTATGGTTTACTGGTTATGATTATGCTGTCTATATGTGTGTATCAGTTTTGTAGTCGAAGTTATGAATATTGGCTCTATACTGTCTGTATGGCAAACTTATGCTATGCTTCTGGGTGACATCCCAGACAAGCTGAGATTAGCTCTGCCTAGCCTGCTTGATGGCCCATTAAGGACCATCAGCTATACAATGGACCCATTGAGAGAAGGCAGATACGCCTTGTACCTCAGCAAAGTATGCAGGGACTGGCCCATGTGACTCCAGACTCCATTTTGCTGTAATTTTCCACAGTAAGAACAAAGAGGTGTTCTTACACCTGGAAAAGACTATATAAGGCTGATGCCTGATCTCCATCTGGTCTTCAATCCTGCTTCTTACCTCTGGAGGAACTTTGCTACAAGCTGAAGCTTTGAACAAAGGACTGAGGACCCATCCCAGCGGGGGATGTATTCCAGAGACTTGATTTGAACCTGCAGTTTATTCCATCACTGCTGCAAGCCTGAACCAAGAACTTTGCCATTACTGTATGTAATTGATTCCATTTAACCAATTCTAACTCTCATCTCTATCTTTTTCCTTTTATGAATAAACCTTTAGATTTTAGATTCTAAAGGATTGGCAACAGCGTGATTTGTGGGTAAGATCTGATTTGTATATTGACCTGGGTCTGGGGCTTGGTCCTTTGGGATCAGGAGAACCTTTCTCTTTTACTGGGGTATTGGTTTTCATAACCATTTGCCCCATAACGAGTGGCACTGGTGGGAGTACTGGGAAACTGGAGTGTCTAAGGAGATTGCTTGTGAGACTTGCGGTTAGCCAGTGGAGTGAGACCGAAGTCCTCTTTGTCTGGCTAGTTTGGTTTGCCTTAGAGGTGGAAAAAACCCCAGCCTTGGGCTGTAACTGCCCTATTTGAGCAATTTGTCCTGAGTTGGCACTCTCAGTTGGGTTCCGCCAGAACCGCATTGTCACAGTGGCGTAGTCGTGCTTGGATCCACAGAACCAGGTCAATTAAGCTTTGGGTCAGAACCCCACGCTATCCAAATTTGAATTTTGGGATTGAGAGTTTTGTTGGTTAAAGAGCTGCTGCAATGGCTGAGCAAAGAGCATATGAGGGACTTGGCAAAAAAGCCCTGGAAAATTTGTGTTCAGAAAAGAGGATAAGCTTTAGAAAGAAAGCTACAAAGGAAGAACTGAGAAATCTGTTAATAGCCAGTGATCAGGGGGCAAGAGCACAGCCCTTACCTGAGGCTGCAGAAGATGCAGAAAAGATTAGGATGCAAAGGGTGACAAGTCAACTGCAATTTGAGCATGAACAGAAGATAGCAGATCTTCGACTGCTGAGAGAGAGAAAGAGGCTGCTGAGAGAGAGAAAGAGGCTGCTGAGAGAGAAGAGAGAGCTCGTAAGGGACGTCTAGAACTGCTCGTTGCTGAACAGGAGACGGCCAGACTTCAGCTCCAAGTAATGGAAGAGCGGAGAAAGTCATCCCCACCTGGTACTCCACTTCCCCCCCACCATGAGAAAAACTGGGAAAGGATGTGTCCCATTTACAATGATACTGAGGATATAGAGGAGTTTTTGTCTACCTTTGAACGCCTCTGCAATCTGTACCAGATCCCTGAGGGTCAGCGAATGCCTGTCCTGCTGACCAGACTGACTGGAAAAGCCAGGGAGGTGTTTAATGACTTGGGGGAACAAGAAGCCTTAAATTATGAGCGGTTTAAGGATTCTGTGTTAAGGCGGTTCAAGGTTACTCCTGAATCTTACAGAGTTAAGTTTAGAGAGTTTAAAATGTCTAAGGATTGTACTTTTGTAGAATGTGCTCATAAGCTGATGGGTTTTGTTAAAAAGTGGGTTATGGGAGCCAAGGTTCATGGGAGTTTTGAAAAACTGCTGGATTTAATAACTTTGGAACAGTTCTTAAACATTGTGCCGGACAATGTGAGAGCAGCTGTGTGTGACAGGGACCCTGAGTCAGTCCTACGGGCAGCAGAGATTGCGGATGCCCATACCCAAAACAGGGCTCGAGAAGGGTGTAAAACCCCGGGGAAAACTGATCACCATTCTCCCCAGTTCAAGAGGAGGGAAGGATTTAAAAGTAAACCTGACTCTTCTAAAGGAGTTCAAGGGGGCCCGGGGGGTAGGAACTCACATCCCAGGACGGAACAGGTTACATGTTATCACTGTGGTATGCTGGGTCACATGAGACCAGACTGCCCGACACTGAAGGGCAGCCCAAAACCAGCAGCCCCAAATGCCACGGCAAATGCTAACCCTGTTGTTGTAAACTCACAGGCAAGCCACACAGAGCCCAGCATTGGTGCCCTGTGTGCAAATGCTGTTTCTGTGGTCTCTGAAGAATTTGACCTTAAAACTCACATTAGAGCTAAATATGGGGGAAATAATGCAGAGTTTATTAGCAGTGCAGAAGTGAATGGAGTGAGGTGTATGGCATGGAGGGACACCGCAGCAGATATTACTCTGGTTAAAGCAAGTCTTGTTAGGAAGGAAGATTATTTGCCAGGTGAAGATATAACTGTTGTAGCCTTATCTAAGTATTTTGTCAGGGTGCCTTTGGCTAAGATCCACCTGAAATGGAAGGGATTGGAGGGCACTATGGTTGTGGGAGTAAAAGACATAATCCCTAAGGATATTATGATTGGAAATGATATTAAAGCTATGGTCAGTCAAGTTAATACAAACCAGGCACAAGAGAGGATTGATCCTAAGGTTGTGCCTATGGAGGGTTTCTCCAAAGGTTTGTCTTTGGAAAGTAGCGGTTTGGCTGTGAATGAAGTTTCTGAATATCTATCTAATGTCTCAGAAGTAAATCTGGAATTAGATCAAGCGAAGGGAGAGGAGAACAAGGAGATTTTGGATGAGCCTAGGCAGTCATGTGAGCTGATGGCTTCATCTAGTCAGCAGTTTGGGAAGGCAAGGAGAGTGGAAGATGAGTGTCCCTATACCTTATCTGTTTCCTGTGCGAAGAATAGTGACAGTGAAGGAAATGTGCCTGTGTCTGTCAGGGGTATTAACTTGCCTATGGAGGAAGCTACCCCAGTCTCCAAGCAGTTGTCTGTGAACAGCCCAGTGTGCTGGGACAAGGGAAATGAAATCCCAAACTATATGTCTAGTAAAGAAAAATGCGTCTCCAACTCTTTTTTGTCTGTGGAGCAGACAGAAGGTGCCTTTCGGCCTGTGATGGTTGAGAGTAATTTAGTTGTCTCAGAGTTGGTTCTGGATTCAACTAAAGCCCAGGAAGGGAATGGTCCTAAGTTTGCATCTGCTGGGGAGAATGGCACCGTAACTAGGTTGCATCCAGTTAGTGTCTTAGCAAAATCCCAGAGACCAGACAATTCTGATGCTTGTATTGGGCCTGTTGCTCATGTGTGGTTGGAGAAGGGTGTAACAACTCTGTCTGATCAGGGTCATACCCTAGCCAGGGCACAAGAAGAGCAGAAAGGTAATTTGGTTGTGTTACCTACGGACAGTTTAACAACTTGTAGCAAAAAGGAAAAAATTTCTAAGCTGGTGTGTGGCAAAGAGAAGGGAAATATTTCTAACCTTTTATCTAGGAAGTCTATGGATTCGCCTGAAAGGGGATTGTGTAGAGATCTGCCTGATGGGCCAGAGGTGATCCTGAATGTAAGTAAGTCCCAGACAGAGTCTGTTGTTGCTCAGGAAAGTGTGCCTTTAGAGCAAGCCCTAGGTGAAGAGGGTAAGGGCAGAATTTCTGTGAGGGGTGAATTGCTGCTTAGAAAAGCTCCTGGAGAAAGGAATCCTCATGGTACTCGGTGCAAGCAGTTCCCTGCAACTGAAGGGTGTGAGAGTGATTTAATCAAGGAAGTTTCAGTTCCTAGCAGCCAAAAATTGTCTGTTGTGAATGGATCCTCTGACTTTCCTTTTAAAAGATCCAGTGTGGGTAGCTTTGAGAAGGTTTCAGAGGAAGTAAAAGTTGTTAAGGAATTGAGGCAGCCCTATAAACAAGTGGCTGTGTGGGGCCAACTTGTTGGGGAGACAATGGTGTTGGAACAGGAATGTCTCCTTTCTGATTCTTTAAATGAGCAGTTTGTGCTTCAGGGTTTGAGGACAGATTTGGTTACTGATGTGTCAGAGCAGAGCAGTTTTATGGCTAAATGCTTGAGGATGCGGGGGAGAGCAAGCAAACTCTCACCCGCAGACTCTTTGGATTTGTGTGGTATCTCTTTAAGACAGAGTCCAGCCTTGGAGATGATAGCAGTTACGAATATGAAAACTGGTGGACTGGCTCTGGTCTGGGGTAGTGCAAATTACTTGCCTGGCTGGGAAAGGAAGGACTTGCTAATAGCTGTTAGCACAGAGGGCCCACCCCATCAGCCAGTGAATTCTGTTAAGCAAGAGAAATCGGGGTTTGATCCTGCAGGACAAGGAGGAAAGAGAACACTGAATTTTGCAAAGGGAAGCCACAGGTTAACCCTAAAATGCCCAAACTCCAATGGTATTGAGCCAAAGGTGTGGCATGACAAACATGACTGTAGATGGACACTTGCAATGAACTTGTTGTTATTGCTAAATTTTGTAATTAACAATGTGCCTAATCTTTTGGAGAATCCCTTGAACATGTTAAAAGGAATACATGAGAACACACGTTATGTTAAAAGGCCTTGTTACACTGGGGTTTCACAGGTAATGCCTATGAACAATATGGGAACTTTTCACAGGGGAAAAGACATTCCAGATCTAATGTGCTGTATGAAAAGGAAGACGGAGGCACACTACCATATTGCTTTCATGGCTAAATGCCAAGATTCCTGGACTATGAAGAACATTAATATTTGCATTTATTCGATGTTAATTGGGTTCCAAACATTTGCCCGAGCTGGTATGGATAAAGTAGCAGTTTTCTTTAGCTCTTGGCAAGATCACATGGCACATACAGGAACCATGCTGCCAGAGCAGATCCAATCCACTATTGTTCTAACTCAGTGTTACCTTGAGTTTGTAAAGAGGTTCAATCATGTGGTTGAACATGATTTTGATAAACCGTTTCTGTTATACACTGGTACGGCTTCTAACCCAATACTAGCTGTAGTGAGACAGAACCCAGGATGGGGAGCTCTTGGGATGCAGTCAGTGATGTTTGTGTCATCCCTTCCTGCATCAATTTTGCGTTGGGGCTGTGACGTTATTGACATAAACTGGGACCGTATAGATCATTGTTGCAACCAAGGTCCGGTAGTGGCACCCAAATCTGGTATAAAGGGGGTCAAATGGGGTGTCTAGGACAAGGTTATGGTTTACTGGTTATGATTATGCTGTCTATATGTGTGTATCAGTTTTGTAGTCGAAGTTATGAATATTGGCTCTATACTGTCTGTATGGCAAACTTATGCTATGCTTCTGGGTGACATCCCAGACAAGCTGAGATTAGCTCTGCCTAGCCTGCTTGATGGCCCATTAAGGACCATCAGCTATACAATGGACCCATTGAGAGAAGGCAGATACGCCTTGTACCTCAGCAAAGTATGCAGGGACTGGCCCATGTGACTCCAGACTCCATTTTGCTGTAATTTTCCACAGTAAGAACAAAGAGGTGTTCTTACACCTGGAAAAGACTATATAAGGCTGATGCCTGATCTCCATCTGGTCTTCAATCCTGCTTCTTACCTCTGGAGGAACTTTGCTACAAGCTGAAGCTTTGAACAAAGGACTGAGGACCCATCCCAGCGGGGGATGTATTCCAGAGACTTGATTTGAACCTGCAGTTTATTCCATCACTGCTGCAAGCCTGAACCAAGAACTTTGCCATTACTGTATGTAATTGATTCC
Organism: Malaclemys terrapin pileata; assembly: GCF_027887155.1. NCBI lineage: Eukaryota > Metazoa > Chordata > Testudines > Emydidae > Malaclemys > Malaclemys terrapin. The sequence goes on along the minus strand of NC_071505.1, from coordinate 355,520,418 downwards.
ATTTAACCAATTCTAACTCTCATCTCTATCTTTTTCCTTTTATGAATAAACCTTTAGATTTTAGATTCTAAAGGATTGGCAACAGCGTGATTTGTGGGTAAGATCTGATTTGTATATTGACCTGGGTCTGGGGCTTGGTCCTTTGGGATCAGGAGAACCTTTCTCTTTTACTGGGGTATTGGTTTTCATAACCATTTGCCCCATAACGAGTGGCACTGGTGGGAGTACTGGGAAACTGGAGTGTCTAAGGAGATTGCTTGTGAGACTTGCGGTTAGCCAGTGGGGTGAGACCGAAGTCCTCTTTGTCTGGCTGGTTTGGTTTGCCTTAGAGGTGGAAAAAACCCCAGCCTTGGGCTGTAACTGCCCTATTTGAGCAATTTGTCCTGAGTTGGCGCTCTCAGTTGGGTTCCGCCAGAACCGCATTGTCACACCCTCCCCAAAAGACATACAGAGCTTGCTTATCACAGAACCTTCTATTACCGTTTGAAACTTAAGATTGTCATTCATTTGCATATGTATGTTTACCTCCTTTAACCTTGTAAATAACTCTCGTTTTCTTTTCCTATTTAATATTATCTTTAGCTAGTTTATTATAGAATTGGCTACAAGCGTCATCTTTGGTGTGAGATCTAAAGTGCAATTGACCTGGGGTACGTGACTGGTCCTCTGGGACTGGGAGCAACCTGACTATTGCGGTGATCCTTGCTGTGAGGGACCTTAACAGGGCTGGCCTTATCATGAGGTGAACTGAGGCGGTCGCCTCAGGTGCCAGACTGAGGAGAGGGCGCCACTAGGACCCAGAGTGTAGAAAATTGTGTCTGCTGCTGGTGCACAGAGATGGTGGAGTGCTGTGCTGGAGGAAGGAAGGCACAAGAGACATAACAGGCAGGCAGGAGAAAAGGTGAGAGGGAATAACAGAAAGCAGCAGGAGCTGCAGGGAGAGAGAGGAGGAGGAGCCTCTTATGTACCTCTCCAGCACCCCCAGGAGCCTGGACTGATTCACACCAGCTTCTCAGGGAGCTTCCTGTTTCCTGCTGCTTCCCTGAACCCACTTGAGGAGAACAGGCAGTCAACTGAAGTAGTAGGAGCCAGTTAAGCCCTTAATTCGCTGATATCTTCCCTCACTCAGGCCCTGCTACCAGCCTGCTTATTTGTCCCCTTCAACTGAGTGTTGAGAGCCACTCTAGCTGGCACAGAACAGCAGCCATGAGTGAAAGAAGAAAACGCCCCTTTGGGGCAGCATTCAGAAAAAGAAAGAAAGGAAAGGAAGCTTTTCTATCTAAGCAGGAAGGAGCTCTCCTGAGATACATAGACACAAATGTTCACGGTGAGCCTTCCGGCCCCAGTGAGGATGTGAGTGGTGAGGAGATGCCTGATCTTCCAGTTAGTCAGAGTGCAGGTGACCTGGCAGCTACTGCAGCATCCATATCTCCATCTCAAATGGGTATAACCATTCACATTCCTGAAGAAAAGTGTAGATCAGAGAAGAGTGTGGTGGAGGCGCAAGAAACAGCTGCTGCTGAGTTTAGTTCCTTAAGTCTAGATGATCCAGGACTGTAGACCCACTTGAGCAGTAGCCTGAGGGACATCCTTGTACTGCATGGGCCACAGCAAGTGAAAAACTTCATGTTCCCCAAAGACAATGAAAATAGAAGTTTCCATCAAACACATTACTGGCGTGAAATCCCCAATGGTGACGAGAAGGCAGCAAATCACCATAGAGCATTCCATAGGTGGAAAGAGCTTGTTGACATCTTTAGGCCTATGTGAACCAAAGTTCTTCAATGTTTAACTCTAATCGATCTCGAAAGCTTAGATGCATGGAATGTGTAAACAGTCAATTATCAGTTACAACCCCCCTGCCCATACCAGGTACCAAGTGATAATGCTGACGCTAGCATGTTTCTGGCTGAAGAGGTAATAAACCAAGGGTAAACAGGACCAGGTAACAGTTTAGAGGAGTGTTACTAACAAGCTAGATTTATAGCCCTAGAATGATTTAATTGCTTAAATGTATAAACATGCCTTCGGTAGAGAGGGGAGGGGGAAGAGAGGGGGGGAAAGGGGGAGAAGAGGGGGGTCTTAGTTGTAAAATGTATAAAGAGAGGAAAACTGTTTTTGCTGGTGTGCTTGATCTGAGACTTGCCTGTCTCCTTGCACCACTTTGAGATCTCAAATAAACTTTGTTTGCTTCTCCACCCTGGTGTGTTTATTGGTGCGAAGCACACCAGGCAACGAACCCCGCTGTTGCTGTCCTCGGGCCCCTGTGCCAGCAACAGTCTTGGCGTCTCTGGGTGGGCTCAAGGCTGAAATTTAGCCTTGCCCGGACCCCTGTTGGAGGTCGACGGATTGCGGCGATGACCGACGCCCAGCGCGCACCGGTGACTTCATCGGGGGCCTCGGCGGAGACGTGGTTTGGTCGACCCTGGAGGGTACAACGGTGCAACACGCTCGAGTAGTGGAGAAGCAGCTGTGGGTGACGGTGCAGAACCGGACCCTTGGATAAGGTAGGAACAGTCCAGTGGGGACTTTACCTGTTTTGACCTGGGTACGCCCAGTGTCTCCCTAGAGTATGGGGCAGGGACAGAGTACTGCAGGCAGGGTAAGGTGTACGCCCTTAGAATGCATTCTGGTGAACTGGAAAGTGTTTGGATCGGATCCGTTGATTAAAAGTAAACTGAAAAGATTCTGTACAGTAGACTGGCCTCAATATCAGCTAGAGGACCAGGAAAGGTGGCCACCGGAGGGATCACTTAATTATAATACGATCCTTCAATTGCTTCTGTTTTGCCAGTGAACGGGTAAATGGAATGAACATATGTATGTACAGTTGTTTATGTTGTTAAGAGATAGGTCAGATCTTTTGCAAAGGTGTAATTTGACTCCGACAGGTTCGGTAGTAACTACTGTTACTTGAGATGAGACTAAGGTTAAAGGCCATGTAGTAGGTCCTAGCCGGGGCTCGACCCTTCCGGACAGGAGGGGAGCCACACCGACTCACTACTGTGGGAACAAGTAGTCAGTTAGTCCCGGAACTCCGGCTCTTTAGTGCAGAGTTGGAGCAACCACAGTTAAAGTTCAGGCCCTTTACTGCAGGGGCTGCGTGAGCAAATAGTTCAGAGCCCAGGCCCTGGATCAGGGCGGGGCAAACACAGTTAGCTCAGGCCCTTGTTTGCAGGGGCTGAGCGAGCAAAGAGTTCAAAGCCCAGGCCCTGGATCAGGGCGGGGCAAACACAGTTAGCTCAGGCCCTTGTTTGCAGGGGCTGAGCGAGCAAAGAGTTCAAAGCCCAGGCCCTGGATCAGGGCGGGGCAAACACAGTTAGCTCAGGCCCTTGTTTGCAGGGGCTGAGCGAGCAAAGAGTTCAAAGCCCAGGCCCTGGATCAGGGCGGGGCAAACACAGTTAGCTCAGGCCCTTGTTGCAGGGGCTGAGCGAGCAAATAGTTCCAAGCCCAGGCCCTGGATCAGGGCGGGGCAAACACTGTTAGGCTCAGGCCCTTGTTGCAGGGGCTGAGCGAGCAATTAGTTCAAATAAGATACGCCTAGGCTTCTGTAGCCGAGCGTTGGGTGAGGGGGAAGCCTGCCACCCGTGCGGCGGGTGGCAGGGGGGAACGCAGGCCCACCCACTCCACTGCGTTCCAGCCCGGGGCCCTAACAGCGGTTGCTGCCGCTGCTGGTCAGTGGGGTATCCAGACCGCAACACACTGACATAGGCTCACACTCAGTTGCAGCCGGACCGGGGTCGGCTATCCCCGGGCTACTTCCGTGATCCCCCTCCCAGCCTACCTCGTTCATTACGCCGGGATCGGGCCAGTCCATCTCCATGGGCTCCTCTCTGCCCGGGCTCGGTGGCAAGTCTGGTAGCTCTGCCGGGAAGTCTGGCCAATGGTCCTCAGGCGGCTCCTCTGGATAGCAGCAGGGGCGAAGGGGTTCGGGTCCAGTCTCACCCTCAGGGTTAGTGGGGTCCGGTTCCCAGGGGTTCTCCCAGTGGCGGGCGTGAACGGGCTCCGGCGGCTCCTCCTCGTAGCGGGCCCGGGGTAGCTCAGGCCAGCCAGGGTCCAAGCCCCGGTCTTCGACGGTCTCCTGGCCAGGAGCTACCGGCCGCACGTCTGCTCCCTGTGGTGGCTGAGACCCAACTGAGCTCTGGCGGCCGGCCTTTATACTTCCTGTCCCGCCCCTTGACTTCCGGGGGGCGGGGACAGGTGGTGGGGGTCCCACCCACTCTGGTGCCGGCACGTGGGCTCCCTCTTCTGGACAGGAGGGGAGCCACACCGACTCACTACAGGCCACCATAGACAATCAGCATCAGGAGAAGATTGCATCAGAGTCTCTTTACTGGTAAAATGTTCTGAAAAGGCTCATTGCCATTGTGAGAATGCTTGCTACCCAAAACCTAGCACTGTGTAGCACTTCAGATCAGCTGTATGTGCCAAACAATGGAAACTTCCTTAAAATTGTGGAGCTGATGGCTGAGTTTGATGCTGTACTCCAGGAGCATCTAAGAAGGGTCACCACCCGAGAAATGTACACACACCACTACCTTGGGAAACAATTCAGTTACTAGCAACAAAAGTCAAACAGAAGATTGTGGCAGATCTGAAGTCAGCAAGATATTACTCTGTTATTCTGGACTGCACACCTGACATCAGCCATATTGAACAAATGACTTTAATGGTGCGTTTTGTAACACCAACAGAACCTAGTGAAAATGTCCCTGCAATGGTGACTGTCAGAGAGCATTTTCTAGAATTTATTGACATTGATGATACTACAGGAGCTGGAATGACAAATTTCATTTAAAAAGCTGGAAGACATGGGAATTGCGATAGCTGACATGAGAGGTCAGGGCTATGGTAATGGTGCCAACATGAGAGGAAAGAACAGAGGAGCGCAGACACGGATCCGAGAGTTAAACCCTCCAGCTTTTTTTGTCCCATGCGGTTCTCATTCATTGAACTTGGTGGTCAATGATGCAGCATCAGCTTCTAGTGAGGCTGCTAAATTTTTTAATGTAATGGGGGAGGGATAGCTCAGTGGTTTGAGCATTGGCCTGCTAAACCCCGGGTTGTGAGTTCAATCCTTGAGGGGGCCACTTGGGGAATCTGGGGCAAAATCAGTACTTGGTTCTGCTAGTGAAGGCAGGGGGCTGGACTCAATGACCTTTCAAGGTCCCTTCCAGTTCTAGGAGATGGGATGGGATAATTCAAAGCATCTATGTATTTTTCTCTGCATCAACTCATCACTGGCAAATTTTGAAGCAACATCTGGGAACATCCTCTCTGACATTGAAACCACTGAGTGCCACACGATGCGAAAGTTGAGTGGAGGCGATAAAGCCTGTCAAACACCAAATTGGGAAGATAGATGATGCCATAGTTGCCATTATGGAGGATAATGCTATGACAGGAACTGTTTGTGGGAGAACAGTGGCAGAGGGAAATGGAATCACCAGGAACATACATAATGTCAAATTTCTGTGTGGCTAAGTGTTGTGGCATGACATACTGTTTGAAATAAATGTTGTAAGTAAGCGACTCCAAGGTGTTGACCTTGATATATCTGGAGCAATGGAACAAATGGACAAAACAAAATCATACATACAGTCTTGCTGATCAGATGAGGGATTTCAAAATGTTCTGAAGAGTGCACAGAAGTTGGAAGAGGAACTTCACGCTGAAGCTATTTTCCCAACAATTCAAGAATACAAGAGTCACCGAAGAAGAAGACATTTTGATTACGAGGCACAGGATAATCCCATAAAAGATCCCAAACAACAATTCAAAGTTGAATTCATTAACCAAGTACTATATTGTGCAATACAATCAGTTGAAGAACGTTTCATGCAGCTCAAGAAACACAGCAGTATATTTGGGATGTTGTATGATATTCCAAAGCTCCTCACTATACCTGAAGAAGACTTACACCACCAATGTAGGGCACTAGAGACAGTGTTGACACATGATGACATGTACGATATTGATGCGAGTGATTTAGGTGATGAACTGAAAGCCCTTTCAAGATACATTTCAGCAGGATCAACTCCAAAGGCTGTTCTGGAATATATGTGCACAAATAAGATGACCACCCTCTTTCCAAATGCTCTTGTTGCTCTGCGCATACTTCTAACACTTCCTGTAACAGTTGCCAGTGGAGAATGCAGCTTCTCCATGCTGAAGTTAATAAAAACACATCTACGCTCCACAATGACACAGGATAGGCTGGTCGGCCTTGCAACCATCTCAATAGAGCATGAGCTGGCCCAGACTGTGGACCTTCAGGAAGCAACCAAGAAGGCACCACTTTGATTATTCAAACAGATAAAAATGCTAGTGTTTACTATGCAGACAAGAAAAGTTACATTTTCAGTTCAGGCATTTGAAAGTTAAGTGTTACTTAAAATTTTTGAACAAGGCATTTTAAGTTGTTAGTTCTCCTTTATTGGGGTAGGTAGCAGAGCAGTACCATGAGAGGAGTAGAACAGGAAGAAGGCAGAATCCAATGGCTGAGACCTTTCAAAGTTTTGGCCCAAGCGAGGAGGCATGGGGGTGTCATTTGAGCTCCCCAAGGGCTCACCCTGGGGACCTAGATGACAAGACAGAGTGGTGTACCCAAGGCTGTTAGAGTACCTGAGGGGTTCACACTTGATCATTCATTGGTGAAATCGAAGTACAGAACTCACACCCAGCCTGGGGTTTGTGCCCTGGTTCCTAACAGTCTGCTCGGAGGTTGTTACTGATGCTCTTGGGCCACTGCGGGACACCTACACCCCCCTGAATTTCCCCAACCCCCCCCCCCCCCGTTTTGTGAACTAGTTACATGCAGTGTTGCCAGTTTAGTGAATTAAAATTGAAACATGAATACACACTTTAAAAGCATATAAAGTGTATGATAAAAGATATTTATCTGAAAAAAGTATAATAGATTTGAAAAGTATGAACATAGACTAGCTTCCTTATACAGCTGTTGTTCTTTATGACAATGTCAGTGCATTTATTTCGGTGATGTTGGCCAACCTAATAATTTCAAATGATGATTTGTAAGCAAAGTCTAAATCAGGGATTCTCAAACTGGGGTCAGGACCCCTCAGGAGGTCTACATGGGGGGTCGCAAGCTGTTACCCTCCACCCTAAACTCTGCTTTGCCTCCAGCATTCTTATTGTAGGAGTAAATGGCAGTAGAACTGTACTTAGCCTGTGCTGATTGAGGGCATCAAAAGAGAGGGTGGGGACAAGGGTTTTGCTTGATGATCTGCCTGAGTCACAAGGGGTGGGCAAACTATGGCCCGGGGGCCGCAGCCGGCCCTTCAGACATTTTAATCCAGCCCTCGAGCTCCTGCTGGGGAGTGGGGTCGGGGACTTGCTCCACATAGCTCCTGGAAGCAGCAGCACATCCCCCCCTCCAGCTCCTATGCGTAGGGACAGCCATGGGGCTCCGCACGCTGCCACAAGCACTGCTTTCACAGCTCCCATTGGCCAGCAAACTGGGCCGATGGGAGGTGCAGGGGCGGTGCCTGCAGACGGGGCAGTGCGCAGAGCCACCTGGCTGCTCCTCCGCATAGGAGCCAGAGCGGGGACATGCCGCTGCTTCCGGGAGCTGCTTGAGGTAAGTGCCACCCAGAGCCTGCACCCCAGACCTGCTCCCATGCTCCAACCTCCTGCTCCAGCCCTGATCCCCCTTCCGCCCTCCGAACCCCTCGGTCCCACCCTCCTGCAACCCAGAGCCCTCACCCCCCCGCCCACACCCCAACCCCCTGCCCCAGCCCGGAGCCCCCTCCTGCACCCTGAACTCCTAATTTCTGGCCCCACCCTAGAGCCCGTATCCCCAGCCAGAGCCCTTCCTCCCTCCCTCCCTCCCGCACCCCAACCTCCAATTTTGTGAGCATTCATGGCCCACCATACAATTTCCATACATATGTGGCCCTTGGGCCAAAAAGTTTGCCCACCCCAGCCATAGACAGTCTTTTGTTTTGTTAAGTGACCAGTAGAGCTGAAATCACTGATAATCAGGTCTAAGCACTTAGACCTGCTGTGGGACAGTGTTTCTGTGGAAGAGGCGGCCCAGTCTGCACTAGCAGCGAGGTTCCCACACTGAGAGCTCAGCTGAAATCACTGAGATCTGGGTGGAACCTCAAGAAACCAACTCGCAGAGATCACAGTGGCAGGTGGCAGCAGCAGGTGATGGTGCAGGGCCATTGGCAACAGAGCAATGGCGTGAACAGTGGCACAACGAACAACAGTGGCCAGAGCGAACAGTGAGCAGCTGGAGGAATGAGCGAGGTGCCTTCTTGCCCCCCACCTGGGAGCTGAACTCATGGGAAAGCACCTCTGAACTCTGAGTCTCCTCTGACCAAGGACAACACCGGTGAGTGTTAATGAGGCTGTTAAGAATGCTGGAGAAACAACACAGTTCATCCAAACAAACATGGCTGTGGCATCCTACTTTCTATTTAAGCAAGAGATACCACACACTAAAAACTGGAGGCCAATGCTAAGTGCATTGTCACTTGTTCATCCTGAAGTTGAACACTGGTTCTGAACAAGACCAGCAAATGCTCACTATCTTTCTGCAAGAAACTCAACTGACTGGCTAGAAGCATGTGGTGCAACAGTGAAAGACTCAACAGTTGAAAAAGTGAAGAACTCTCTCACCACATTCAAAACATTTGCATACATGGTTGATGAATGCACCGATGCAAATGGGTATCAAGTATTAAGTCATCTTGATGTCAGTGGTAGGCCAGTAGATGCATTTCTAGATGTTCAAGTTATAGAAGACACATCGGCTGCATCTGTGACAACCCACATCTTAGAAGAGTTAAATGCTTGTCAATTGGACCCCAAACAGATGGCTGCTTGTGCATTTGATGGAGCTCCAAACTTCTCTGGAAGACATGGTGGAGTACAAGTTTTGCTCAGAGAAAAGTGTAACCCTAATCTCTCCTATACACACTGCAGAGGCCATCTACTCCAACTAGCGCTAGTATGAGCTGCAGACTCTTCAAAAGACATTAAAAAAAGCTATACATTTAATTTCTTCATTATATTCTTTTTTCAGCAAGAATCCCAAAAGACTGAGTATCTTGGAAAATATAGAAGATACACTGGGACTGAAGTTCAAATTAGTTCAACCCTCTGGCTTTCTCATGAGTGATCCTTGGCTATTGTCTTAAAATTACTTGAGCCATTATTACTGGCTTTGGAAAGAACCATATATATTCGTTCATTAGCCCGTTTAGTTATAAGCCAACCCCCCAAGATGGTTAGATAAAAATAGCAAAAACTGTATTACCCTTTCATAAGCCGACCCTATATTTCAGGGGTTGGTAAACTTTGACTCCCGGCTGTCAGGGTAAGCTGCTGCCAGGTCGGGACATTTTGTTTACTTGGAGTGTCTGCAGGCATGGAGCTCCTCAGCTCCCTGTGGCCGCGGTTCGCCATTCCCAGCCAATGGGAGCTGCAGGAAGTGGCGCGTCAGGTAAACAAAACGACAATGTATTAGATATTCAATTCAATGATTCCATAGAGTTTAAAATCATCAAATTTTGGTGTAGACCCATTTATAAGCTGACCCCCGCTCTTTGATGCATCACTTTTTTACCAAAAATATTCTGCTTATGAACGAGTATATACGGTATCTACCAAGATGGGATGGATCTAAGGAGTGAGGCTGGTGGATTCCTTTTGCTACTATGTTCAGAGAAGACTACTGCCATTCTCTCTCTCGCAAGTCTACTGTTGAAACCACTTGGGTCATTACACAAGGCTATCCAGGCATCTACCACAACAGTAGTAGATCTTTGTCCAGCAATAGAAGCTACATTTGGATCAATCAGAGAGCTATCCATTGAAAAAGTACTGGAAGAAGCAAAGACTTCAGTCCAGAAGTTGACTAATGAAGGCATTTATATTGAATCCTTAAGTGAAGAGGACAAGAAGTGTTTAAGACAACTGAAAAAGTACACAGACTTGATTCTTAAAAATCTACAACAGCGACTTCTAGATTCTACTCAACCTCTATGTAGCTTTTACAGATCCCTGTCCTATAAAACACCGACAGTTGAGTGGAGTGAGGCACTACCAGCAATGGGGCTGCCATGTGCTCAGGACAGAATAGAGAATTTGAACACAGAGTGGAATATCATATGATGAATGAATGAAGATTTGACTTCAACTTCTTTTTTATCATCACTAGTGGCTCGACCCGATCTTTGTGTTCTGTTTCCTGGGATGAAAGAAGTAGGAATTCATCTCTTGCTCCTCCCACTCACAACAGCTACAGTTGAGCGTTCTTTTTCATCACTGAATAGAATTTTGTGTTCTTTAAGAAGTCGCCTTCTGCCTGATCATGTGAATGAACTAATGAGCATATCAACTGAAGGAATGAAAGTACCGGACACATGAGAAGCCACCAAAGATGAATGCATTGCAGTCAAGAAGTTCATTAACAGAGTTGTGCAAAATTATAACAAGAAACCAAGAAGGATGTAGATGTAGTGCTTCATAGAAGGCTTGAGTAGCCAACTTTAATTTGTGTGATGATTTTAAAACATGAATTAAATCTAATAAAATAGTCATGAAACATTTTTCAGTTTTTACTATGGTGCCATACAGCCCACCTTCACCCTCATGGTCTCGCCCCTCATCGGCCCTGACATCCCCCCCCCCGCCCCGTAAATTCAAACACCCCCCCCTAATTTCAATTCCTGGGGAAAACACTGGCAAGACAGCCAGACATCTCCATCTCGTGAAGTCTTCTATTTCAGACTCAATGCCCTTTCTGGAAGATGGCTTAGCTCAGAGGTCCCCAAACTGTGGGGTGCGTCTCCTTAGGGGGGCACAGAGGAACCTTTGGGGGGGGGGCGGCAGGGCCCAGGCCAGCCCCCACGGGCAGCGGGAAGGAGTGCCACCCAGTCCCTCCTCACCCCCAGCTCTGATCTGGCCCGGCCCGCAGCTGCATCCCCACCCAGCTCCCAGCCCTGCACCTGGCCCTGACCCCGGCCCCAGTCTCCAGCCCGGCTGCTGCTCCACTCCCAAACCCACCCCTGCCTTCAGCCTTGGCTGCTGCTCTGTTCCTGGCCTGGGGGCAGGGGCAGGGGCAGGGCCGGGAGCGTAGCTGCACCAGGCTGTGGGCCCAGCTGCCAGTCCCCACCGCAGCCTGGCCCTGGCCCCAGACCCACCCCCGGCTGTGGCCCCAGCCTCGGCTCTCTTACCCTGTCTGCATCCCTCACGGCCACGGCTCAGAGGGGCATGGACATGGGTAAGGGGGGGCATGGCCCTCCAAAGTTTGGAGACCGCTGCCTTAGCTAAACACAAGTGACTGGGTTCAGTACAGGGGGAACTGGGCAGGAATCTCTGGCCTGAGCTATCAGTAGGTCAGACTAGATGACCTAATGGTCCTGTCTGGCCTTCAACTCTTTGAATCTATGCCAATGTCAGACTGAGAAAGAGACAGGCCCAGGGCGCGGAACACTCAGAGCCTCCAGCCTCCTCTTTCCTGCCTCACCTTCATGACGTTGCTGACGAACGCTGTGACCTCCTCCTGCACGATGGAGACCAGGTTCTGGCAGGTCAGGAGGTTCACCAGCTGGGCCAGGCTGCCCAGCCTCTGCATCCAGAACTCGGCTTCCTTCAGCCTCCTCTCCAGGTCCCTGTAGTGGACTCTCTGCTTATACAGGGACTCCTTGGTGATGTAGAGCTTGTAGCTCTGCACTTGGGTCTGCAGCCCGTGCACTGTCTTGTATGTGTCATCCCGCACCTGCAAGGACATGGACACAGCAGGGCTGAGAAGACAGGTTCCCTGCACAGACCCATCTCCCTGTCGGTGCTCAGGGTGGGATGGGGAAGGAGTGAAGGGAGCTGCCCAAATCTCTCCCAGCTATGGAGCCCCACATTATTCCAGGAGACTCTTGCTGCTCTGGGATGGAGAGAGAGGGTCCTAAAAGGTCTCTGATAAAAACATCAAGCATGGCAGAAGCACTGTTTCCTGGCTTGACTGGGGGACACACCCTGAGAGCTCCCAGAGCTATTGTAGGGTCCATAGGGCAGGTGTGGAGCTTCCATGGGAGAGGAGGACCTGTGGAGGGGAACTCCCAGCTACTCCTCTCCCAGTACTGGAGGAGCACTACAGGGAGCAGGGCAGGAGCACTGGCTGTGGGGTTGTGGAGCTTCTGGCCATTCCCTGCAGGAGGAGCTGTAGGGGCTGCAGGGGGAGCTCCCATCAGAGGGCACTGTAGGGAGCAGGGAAGGCGCACTGGCTGTAGAGCTCCTGGCACTGCAGTTCTGACCCCTCCCAGCAGGGGGCACTCAGGGAGAGAAGCCAAGGGGCACTGGGAGTACAGGGAGAGAACAAAGGTGGAGAGTCTCCCCGAGGCTCCAACCCTGCCTTACCAGCTCGAGAATGGCTGAGGAGAGGGTGAGGAACCTCCTGAGCAGGCCTCGGGCACGGCCGTTCTCTTGGGCCAGGGCCCGCTGTAGCTCCGGGAAGGGGTAGCATTTGGAGTCATCCTGGGGCAGCCAGTGTACAGATCTTAGCTCCTGCAGGAGTCTAGAAGGAAGCAGGATCCATCAGGCAGGGCCATGGGGACAGCCAGTCTCACCTGGGCACTCAGACCCAGGCAATCGAGGGTAGGCGCAGGAGTGTAGAAGCCAGCGAGGGACCCCTCCTGGGGTTCAGCTCACTGGCTGGGGCCTCAGCCCTTCCTCCCCAAGGCTCTGCTCACAGCACCCCTGGAGAGCTGACCCTGAGCTCAAATGTCCTCTGTGAGCCCGAAGGGAGCCAGGAGTGTGAAGAGAACTGGCCCCTGAAGGGAAGAGCCCCACAGGGAGGGTGCAAGGATGTTTCGCGCCCTAGGAAAAACTTCCACCTTGCACCCCCCAAGCCCTGGAGCAGCTCTCCGCCCTAAGGAGCCCCCCGCCCACGGCAGCTCCCCACCCCCCCACACACACTGAGGCGCCCCCCCCCCACGGCAGCTCCCCCCTCCGTCCTGAGGCGCCCCCCCCATTGGCAGCTCCCCCCAGCCCGGGGAGCTGTGCGGCAGCTCCCCGCCCCAGCTCACCTCTGCTATGCCTCCTCCCCAAGCACGCCATCGCTGCTCCACTTCTCCCGCCTCCCAGGCTTGCGGCGGCACAATCCTGGGAGGGAGAGAAACAGAGCTGGGCACTGTGCTCAGGGGAGGAGGTGGAGCAGAGGTGAGCTGGGGCAGGGAGCAGTTCCCCTGCGTGCCGCCCCCCCCCCCTTACTTGCTGCAGGCGGCCCTCCCCACGCCCTCCTGCCCCAGCTCCCACTGCCTAAATGACGACGACGACTGGGGCGGCCGAAGATCCGGCCACCGCCGAAGGACCCAAAATGCTGTTCCCCAAATGCTAGCAACCGCCTAGGTCGCCTAATGGGTTGCACCGGCCCTGCCTACAGAGGCTCCTCTGGCCCCTGCTTGGGGAGAAAGGACTCGGTGAGGACCACTGGAGAACCTAAAGAGGCGGGGGACAGGGGTATTCTGTCTTCTGCATAACCCAGGATAAAAGGTATCAGGCATATTTAGGACAAAGAGGTGAAAGGTAAGTATTACTGAATGTTGTAGCATTTGCATGTTAACAAACCGGCTGAGCCTGTGTGTATGGTGCTGATGCTGATGTTTTGAATATAACTGCAGAGTTTCCACACTAATGTCTATGAAAGATAGTAGATGCCACAAGACAAACACTGCTTGTCAGGATGAAATGTTCGAGACTTCCTTAAGGTAACCACCTGTGACTACCACGCTAAGGTGACGTAAATATTAATGAGTTAGCCTATGAAAGATGGGGCACCCCAAAAGTAGTGAGGTGTGGAAGCACTGCTTTACCAGACTGCAGCGTGTGCATTGTTTGGTCAATTAATAAAGGGAATTATTACGGAAAGAGCACTACAGAGTCTCTGTTGTGCACGGTGGGGCCCCTTGTGTTGGTAACCTCTCTCCTGTAAGCTGTCTCAGAGGCTGGCCCTTGGGGTGGGAATTGGTTAAAGTAAACACAAACTATAGATCAGGGATTCTCAAACTGGGGGTTGCGAGGTCACTACATGGGGGGGTCGCGAGCTGTCACCCTCCACCCTAAACCCTGCTTTGCCTCCAGCATTTATAATGGTGTTAAATATATAAAAAAGTGTTTTTAATGCATAAGGGGGAGGGTCGCAATCAGAGGCTTGCTGTGTGAAAGGGGTCACCAGTACAAAAGTCTGAGAACCCCTGCTATAGATAAGGCTACATTCCGGGCCTTGGGCCTCCAGTGCAGGGTGTTCTCAGCTGGGATTCCAAGGGGAACGGCACCAGCCTGAACAGGGGCTGCTCTCAGGCAAGGTCCTGGCTGGGGCAAGGACACCCTTCCCCCACCCACAGACATCCTCTCACCTGGAGACGTGGAGCAGTGCTGCTCCAAAGTGGGGCACAGCCAGGAGCAGGTGCCTGCCCAGAGCTTCCTGGCGTCTCAGCAGCTGCAGGTGCTTCACATTCTGCCACCAGCTACGGGGGAAGGAGGATGAGACTAGGAGCTGTGCCGTGCTGGAGGCAAGAGACACTGCACATCCACAAGGGGCTCCATCCCGACCTGCTGCTATTGGTCCCACCCTGCCCACATCCCTGGGCTCCAGCCCATGTGCCTGCAGCCAGAACCGCTGCTAATGGGGGCCAGCCAACCTAATACCTCAGGTCCTGCCCCAACACATGCAATATAGGCCCCCTGCATCCAGGGCTCAGGTCTCCAGGCCCTCAAGCCTCATCCTCCCAGCACAGTGTGGAGGTTGGGATCCCTCGCAGGTTCCTCTACAGTGCCCATCAGCAAGGGGCACCCACCACTCACCGGGCAAAGGCTTTGCGGACGAGGCAGTGCTTGAAGAAGGGGATGCACTGGAGTAGCTGCCACAGCATGGCCTCTCGGTGCCACTCTCCAAGTGTCAGGGCCTCAGCACCTTCTTCAGGGTGCACGTGGAGTACCCCAAAAGGGGAGAAGACATAGTGCTGGGGGTTGGCCTGGCGCTTAGGAACCACAACCAGGTCGTAGGGCCTGTACGGAGAAAGGAAGATACCAAGGCCTGCATGGAAAGAGGAAGCAGGGCCTGGCTGCTCCACCCATCCACACATCCCCCTGCCCCTACCCACTGAGCCCTGCAGCACCAGTGGGGGCACCAGGCCTGACATCCCAGAGGCTAACACAGCACTAGGGAAGTGCCTGGCAGTGTGGGTGCAGGGGGGTGAGTTTGGGGTGCAGTTACCTGAAGTGCCTGTTGGGGGCAATGTTGAGGTAGACAAAGTTGATTTTCCTCAGGTGCCTGTTCCTCACAAAAATCTCAGCAGCCCGGAGCCCTGTCAGGGACTGCCAGGAGAAGCCCTGCTCTCCTTCCACCACCTGTGGGGCGGGTGCAGCAGCCTCTCGGCCTGGGTCTGGAAGGAGCCTGCAGTGAAGACAGGATGACTGTGAGAGCTCCAGGGCAGAGGTCACCCCATGTCCAAAGCCAGCTCCCTCTCCACGGTGCAGACGGGGCGGGAGGGCAGCTGGGATGCCACACTCCGCTCACACTCACTCCCCATCAGGATCTGGACCATTAGACCACCATACAGTGAGCACTGGAAAAAACAACTAGGACTCCTGGCTGCCCAGTTCCCCTGAGCAAACTCCCCTCCCAGAGCTGAAAACAGAACCCAGGAGTCCTGGCTCACAGTCCCCACCACCAGTTGGCAGGCTCTCTGGGGAGTACAGTCCAGCGTCCCTGTGGCCCTGGGGAAGTGGGAGTGTGCATGATCCCTGGACTCTGCGGGGCCCACGAGAGCAGCCCATGCGCTGGGGGAGGACATTGGAGCCTGGGGCCAGGATTTGGCGGAGGAAGCCCTTACCTCAGCTCGGCACAGCAATACTTCACAGGCACCTCTGTACCAAGGGCGAGGGACATGAGGCCCAGGCCGCTTTTCCACTGGGTCTCGTCCTGAGCCAGCTCCATGCCCACCAGACCCACACATCTCTGCAGCTCCTGCAAAGACACTGGGCCTGGCTGGCACACGGCTGCTGGTTCTTCGACCTCCTGCTCTAGGACAAAGGGGCAGGGCTGCCCTGCAAAGGCTGGCTCGGAGCCAACAGGGAGCAGATTGGCTGGGGGCACTGGATCCCTGCCGTGTGCAGCAAGTGGATGGGCACACAGCTCTGAGTGGTCCCTGGGGAAGGCCTGGCCCACGGCTCCCAGGACATCTAGGTCAGACACGAGGGCCTGACTGCGGCGGTACTGGTAACAGAGGCTCTCCAGGTAAGGCAGCAGTTCCTCCCGGCAACGCAGCTGCTCCCGGAAGGGGCTGAGGAGCTGCAGGACATCCAGCAGGTGCAGCCAGGCACTTCGGCTGCTCCTCTGCAGCACCTTCGCAAACACAGCGACCAGCTCTGCCACGAGCGCGTCCAGGTGCTGGGGATCAGGCCTCCCCGTCTCTTGGAGCTGGGCAGCAAGGCGCTGGCGGACACCCCAGGCCCAGCCATGCTCTGCTGGCTGGGAGCTCCTGGGCTCTCTGCCACCTGCAAAGGGACAGAGTCATGAGCTAGGGCCAGAAGTGAGCAAGCGCTCAGCCCCAGGCTGAGGGTGCCCCCTATGCTGCCCACACCCAGCTGCACTGTACTGCGGGGCCAGATTCCCTCCCACATATGTGATCTTTGGCGGCCTATCGGTGTTTCACGGCTTCAACAGGATCCCCTGATACAGGCTGCACATGGTACTATCGGGGGACTTCCGGCTTGCGAGGAGTTGGAAAATGAAGTGAGAGCTGAGTGACAACTAGTCTATGGTCTGAGTGTGCTGGGGATTCTGCGCTGCTGAAGACCTGGTGAAAGGCTAGTGGCGTTCCTTATGTGCTGTCAGCACCAAATCCTGAGCATAAAGTGGTTTGACTTTGTGCAAAATGTCACTGTCTTACAGATCTGGCCATTTAGGGGTCTGGGGCAAAAATCTGTCTGGAGATTGGTCCTGCTTTGAGCAGGGGGTTGGACTAGATGACCTCTTGAGGTCCCTTCCAACCCTGATATTCTATGATTCCTTCAGATGCTCATTATACTCAAAAGCAGGGTTGCGTGCTCTTCAGCCATGTTACCAGGATGGACAAAAATACCCCAACATACCGTGTTCACGTGGAAAGGGGTGGATGCCCTGACCTTACCTAGGGCTGCCTCCAAGATTTGTGGATTTGCAGGATTGAGCCAGATGGGGGAACTTCAGTACATAATGCCTGGTGCGACCCTGCGGTCACTCTGGCTGGCACAATGGTCCTCAGTAAACTATGCATGTTTGAGGATGATTCCTACACACCCCCATGCTGGGGGAAGCAAAGAATGAGTGTGACACTCTGTACCTCAGGGGAGTGCCCTGTAACCCCCATATTCCTCATCTATATATCATTGTGATATTGCATATAAAGCATGCCATGTGAGATATCCGGAGAAAGGTTATGATCTGCGGAAACCCACTGTTCCATCTAAATGTGTGTATCATGAAGGCATTTGAAGTTATGAGAATTGTGTTGTATGGTTGTCACCAAAATATGCTGTGGGTTTGGGAGGCACTCAGATACTAGCTCTCCAGAGAGTGAAGCAATGATAAAGGGGGTAACCAACACCCGGGTGAGTGTTGAACAGACATCACCAGCCATTGTCCAGCAGAGGAGTTACAATTCCTGGGCTTGTGTTCTCCAAGCATGTGGACTAAGAGTATAAAACAGAATGCAGGGGCCCCATGATTGGCTTTCTCCTGCCCCCACCTACACTGCAAGCAACAAGGACACTCAGAAGACTGAAGACTCCAGCAGAGGAGACTGGCCAGGTTTCAATGGTGAAACCTGTGTACTATGAACTGCAATATCCAGTGGGGTGAGAAAAACTGCTTAGTCTAGATCAGGGGTAGGTAACCTATGGCACACGTACCAAAGGCAGCATGCGAGCTGATTTTCCTGGCCACCGGTCTGGGGGGCTTTTAAATGAAGCTTCTTAAACATTTTAAAAACCTTATTTACTTTATATACAACAATAGTTTAGTTATATATTATAGACTTATAGAAAGAGACCCTCTAAAAACATTAAAATGTATGACTGGCACGTGAAACCTTAAATTAGAGTGAATAAACGAAGACTCAGCACACCACTTCTGAAAGGTTGCCGACCCCTGGTCTAGATGTTGCCCAATCTAATAGGGTTGAGAGTTTAGACTGCGTGCTTATAAAACCCACCTACCTCCTGGGTGTGGTACTCTGTCCCCGCTAGTGCACCAAGACCACTTAGAGAGAGAGAGATTAACGAGTCTGCCCTAGAGCCTTAGCTAACAGCCATGTGGGTTTTACCTCATGCAGTAGAGGCTTGTGCATTTAGCTCCAGAGGTCCCAGGTTCAATCCCACCCACCGACAACCAGGGTCTGTCGGCGTTACACTTATTTTATTTTGGTAACTAACTCTGACTTTTTGCCTATCACTTATAATCACTTAAAATCTATCTTTTGTAGTGAATAAGTTTGTTTTACAGTTTATCTTTATGAGTAAGTTTGCCTGAAGTGTGTGGTAAATTTGCTCAGGTTTACAAAGGCAGGTGTATATCCACTTTCCATTGATGAAGTGGAAATAAAAACAACCCAGGTAACTACAGACCAGTTAGTTTAACTTCTGTGCCAGGGAAGATAATGGAGCAAGTAATTAAGGAAATCGTCTGCCAACACTTGGAAGGTGGTAAGGTGATAGGGAATAGCCAGCATGGATTTGTGAAGAACAAATCATGTCAAACCAATCTGATAGCTTTCTTTGATAGGATAACGAGCCTTGTGGATAAGGGTGAAGCGGTGGATGTGGTATACCTAGACTTTAGTAAGGCATTTGATACGGTCTCGCATGATATTCTTATCGATAAACTAGGCAAATACAAATTAGATGGGGCTACTATAAGGTGGGTGCATAACTGGCTGGATAATCGTACTCAGAGAGTTGTTATTAATGGTTCCCAATCCTGCTGGAAAGGCGTAACGAGTGGGGTACCGCAGGGGTCTGTTTTGGGACCGGCTCTGTTCAATATCTTCATCAACGACTTAGATATTGGCATAGAAAGTACGCTTATTAAGTTTGCGGATGATACCAAACTGGGAGGGATTGCAACTACTTTGGAGGACAGGGTCATAATTCAAAATGATCTGGACAAATTGGAGAAATGGTCTGAGTTAAACAGGATGAAGTTTAACAAAGACAAATGCAAAGTGCTCCACTTAGGAAGGAAAAATCAATTTCACACATACAGAATGGGAAAAGACTGTCTAGGAAGGAGTACGGCAGAAAGGGATCTAGGGGTTATAGTGGACCACAAGCTAAATATGAGTCAACAGTGTGATGCTGTTGCAAAAAAAGCAAACATGATTCTGGGATGCATTAACAGGTGTGTTGTGAGCAAGACACGAGAAGTCATTCTTCCGCTCTACTCTGCTCTGGTTAGGCCTCAGCTGGAGTATTGTGTCCAGTTCTGGGCGCCGCATTTTAAAAAAGATGTGGAGAAACTGGAAAGGGTCCAAAGAAGAGCAACAAGAATGATTAAAGGTCTTGAGAACATGACCTATGAAGGAAGGCTGAAAGAATTGGGTTTGTTTAGTTTGGAAAAGAGAAGACTGAGAGGGGACATGATAGCAGTTTTCAGGTATATAAAAGGGTGTCATAAGGAGGAGGGAGAGAACTTGTTCACCTTAGCCTCTAAGGATAGAACCAGAAACAATGGGTTTAAACTGCAGCAAGGGAGGTCTAGATTGGACATTAGGAAAAAGTTCCTAACTGTCAGGGTGGTTAAACACTGGAACAAATTGCCTAGGGAGGTTGTGGAATCTCCGTCTCTGGAGATATTTAAGAGTAGGTTAGATAAATGTCTATTAGGGATGGTCTAGGCAGTATTTGGTCCTGCCGTGCGGGCAGGGGACTGGACTCGATGACCTCTCGAGGTCCCTTCCAGTCCTAGAATCTATGAATCTATGAATCAATTAATATGTTTGCACTGCTCGTCTTGAGCAGTGCAAGGTGATATATTCCTGAGGTACAGTGCTGGGAGCTGGGGGGAGTTGGCTGGTGTCTTTCTCTGTGTGATTCATGAGTGGCTCTGGGAGCATTCATGCAATCTAGCTGGGTGTGGGGCTCCACATGCGGTTGTGCTGAATGATGACAGTGCCTGGCGGGGTTTGCTGCTTGTCACTAGCAAAGCATTGAGAGAGACAGCCCAGGCTGGAGAGTTCAGGGGGCACTGCGCTCCCACAGTCCCAGGCTGCACGCCGGAGATCCCGTCACAATGAGCTGTTGAGGTGTTGGCACTAGAACAGAGAAGATGCCCCCAAATTCACTTCTGATCTCACCTGTAGCACAACAACCTCCAGGGCAACCCTGGGGCAACGGGGCCAGCATTGACTGTGAGGAAAGAGCTCTCCCTCTGAGTCCCTGTTCTCCCCCTGGTTATGGCAGCAGAGATTAAGGCTTGTTACCTGGGTCAGCAGCAGGCAGGGAACAGACTGGGGTTAGTCGGGGAAGACTGCATGGTATCTCTGTGCACACAAAGCTGCTAAAGACAAAGGCCTGGTCAGTCTAGGTGCCATGGAAGCATGGGGAAGGGGCAACATGGGGGCAGGTTGTGCCAGGAGAGGTGGGATCACAGGCAGTCTGTTCTCGGAGCGGTGGCGGGGCAAGGTGAGATCAGAGAGGGCAAGCTGTGCCATGGTGTGCGAGGGGACAGAGTGGGGCTAGAGGATGCTAGGTTGTGCCACTTGGGTGAGGGAGGGGGGGTGGTGGTCAGGCAGTGCCACGGGGGACAATGGGACAGAGGGTACTGGGAGGAGTGATGGGGGGCCTGGTGGCACATAAGCATCCAGGGACTAGAGCCTGGATGGCCGGTCAGTTCCACTGTGCCACCCGGAGGCCCTGCAGAGCCGCAATGAAGTGCTGCCCAAGGGACGCAGCGTGACCCCGCGGGTGGCCCCTTGATTGGCCACGCGCCCAACTGAACTCGGACTGTGCCCCGACTCTGCCCCCAGACTTCAGCCTGGTACCGCCTCTGCCCTGCTCTGGGGTCCCAACCCAGCCGGACTGTGCCCCGACTTTGCCCCCAGACTTCAGCCTGGTACCCGCCTCTGCCCTGCTCTGCCCTGGGGTCCCAACCCAGCCGGACTCTGCCCCGACTCTGCCCCCGGACTTTAGCCTGGTACCGCCTCTGCCCTGCTCTGCCCTGGGGTCCCAACCCAGCCGGACTCTGCCCCGACTCTGCCCCTGGACTGTCAGCCCAGCCCAGCGGGGACTGCTCCGCCAGACCCCCCCCCCAGTCCTACCCAGACCCCCTCCAGCCCCCTGCAGCATTATGGGAGGGGCAGTGGGGATCCAGAGGGGAGGGACAGGCGGGTCCCGGGGGGGGGAGGGGAGCGGATGGCAGGCAGGGGCCGGGTGGGGGAAACCCGGGGGGGGCAGGCAGGTGCCACGGGGGGCAGGCAGGACCCAGGGTGGGGAGGGGCGGGGGGGAGCGGGGCGGATGGCGGGGGGGAGGGACAGGCGGGTCACGGGGGGGGGAGAATGGGGGCAGGGGCCGGGGGGGGCAGGCGGGAACTGGGGGAGGCGGAGGGAGGCAGGGGGGGACCCGGGCGGGCGGATGGAGGCAGGGGCCGGGCGGGGAACCCGGGGGTCCGGAGGGGGGCAGGACTTGGGGGGAGAGGGGGACCCGGACCCGGGGGTCTCGGAGAGAGGCGGGGGTGGGGAGAGGGGGACCCGTGGGGGGGGCGGAGGGAGGCAGGGGCCAGGGGGA